>NW_024349803.1:22818044-22822732 GCF_902729225.1 Pteropus medius | reverse complement strand
AAAAAAAAAAAAAAAGAAAAAGAAAAAAAAAGGTAAACGTTTCAATGCAAGTGCGGTCATAGCTATTTTCATTTAAAAAATGAAAAATTGTAGGATAGCCTCATCTATAATAATATCTGTTATATATCTGAACTTTACGCTAGAAAATCATCCACATACGATGACGTTGGGGGGACAATGAGGGTTCGAATCGTGGCGCCGACTGGGTGCAGTCTGAGTTGGGGGCTTCGCCAGCGAAAGGTCAGCGGCCAGCGGGTCCGACGCCTCCAGAAGGTGGCGGGGGGCGGCACCCCCACGTTGCAGCCTCTCTGGGCAGAGGGCTCCAGCGAGCCTCGCCCCTTCTTCGCATTTCCCGGGATCCGGCCGCTCGCATCTCTGTCGTCCAGCTGGCCGGTTTCAGGAAAGATGCAGCTCGAGCCTCCGCCTCAGCTGCAGGCGTTCACTTGCCTTATTTGGTAAAACCGTGGGCCTCCCGTTCCTGGAAAGGGCTGTTTGGCCAGTTTTAAGGACTCTTCCCCACTTCCCCCTCGGGCCGAGCTGGGAACCAGAGCTTGTGGGCAGCGAGCTCTGTGGCGTCTGTTTTGAACTGGGGCGACTGCAGGCTTGGTGTGTCCTTATTCTCAGTGTATACAGGGCTGATGGCCATGTCCCCAGGGAGACGTTGACACGGAGTATATATAGTGCAGGGTAAACTTCCTGTGTAACCCAGGGGCTCAGGAGCGAGCCGGTGCTGTGCGTTCGTCCAGTCCAGGAGTGGACACGCCCGCCCTGCCTCTCCCCAATTATTGTTTCCGGTTCTGCTTTCTCCCTACCTATTTTGGGGCTTTTTCCCATCCCTTTTAAGGAATAGATTGTTTCGCTCACACGAGAGCCCCACGTCCAGAGTTCTGAGAAAGCTCACGGTCCGTTATTCTCCGAGCACCTCTTTCGATGCTGTTTGTGGGACACTTACCCGTGTTCACGGCACATGAAGCCATGTTCTTCCTGCCCCATCGGCCCCTGCCCCCCACACCTTCCTTAACCGAGTGGAATCTAGAATTCTGACTACACATCCTTCCCTCGTTTCTAAAAACGATTGTCTTAAAAATAATTAGCATGCGTTTTAGAGAGGTGAGGCGTGGCTTATTTCTCGGAGCTTATGTTCATTTTGTGTTTTAGCCTAAAAAAGAAGTTTGTAGACCCTTGGTTCCCAGAAAGATAGTTTTATTCTTTCTGATAAGAGATGGAGAGGAAGTGAGGTTGATGTAAGCTAATTTGTCCTCTTTGCCAAAAGAAGCCTTTTGTTTGTTTGTTTGTTTGTTTGTTGTTGTTTTTGTTTTCTTTAAGGAGAAGGAAGTTGCATTCGTTAAGGGTTTGGGGAGAGGGGGCCGAAGGAAGTGTCTCTGCCTCCCAGAACGCGGAGGCTGGAGACTCCGTGAAGCTCTGCAAACTCACTTTCGTTTTCAAGGACCTGTGAGTGGCACGCTTTTCATCTGCCCTGCATCTCTCTCTCCTCGCTCTGCCTGTCACAGAAAGGTTCCTTGTTCTTCATCCTCACCCCGAGATTCATTTTTGGGGTGTGTGTGTGAAGTTAAGGAATCCCAGCACCATAGGACACCCCAAAAGGCTAATGAGGAGGCACGCGTGTGACATCTAGAAGTCTACCGGGCAGCCTCTGGTTGTTGGCCACCAGAGTCAAACTGGCCTTAATGCTGTCAGAATGTTTTGCTCCCTATTCAGACCAGTGAGGGGCACCCTGGGGTACCCCATCCTCCTCGGGTTCTAATTCTATGCCATTCCCTGACCTGGCACTTACTATGGCATTTGGAGGCTCAGTTCAGTCTGGTCCGGTTTGGGTATTTCTGTTTCCTCTTTAGAAAATAACAAGCAAGTTTGGGAAGCTTTCGAAGCAATGTGCCCGATGTGCTGTGAACCAGCCGGCCTATTGCTGGGCTGAGGGTGCAGACCCGCCAGTTAGGTGTGTCTTCGGGATGTGCAGGAAGGAATGCTTCGATTCTACCTCCGGTCGTCCTCCTGCGCTAGGCGTGACTGTGTCTCGGCTGGCGTTGGTTCCTTGACCCTTCTCGCTCATTCTTCCCCGTCCCTAACTCCGTTCTGCCGATTGACGCACGGAATGCCTGCTGCGTGCCTGCTCTCTACCGGAAGTCTGCCTGCGCGGTCCCGTTTCCTCCTCAGTGCGAGGCTGTGTGGGTATCGCTGTTTTTCTCCTGACGACCCAGGCTTAGCGACGTACCCTGCCGAAGGCGACGCAGTTAGCCGGGACCCGCTGCCGTGCCCCCCGCTTTGTCCTGCTGCGTCCTAGCTCTGTTTAAGCCGCTGTCCGGCCGCCCAGGGCCGTGGGCGCCTGTTCGTTGCGGTACCTGGAGACGGCGGCACAGTCGCGGGCGGCCTGGACCGCAGGCGCGCTCGTTCTGCGGTGCCCGCTGCTCTTTGCCGAGGTCGCCTCCTGCCCGGCTCTGCCGCCACGTGCTCGTAACCGTCACTCTTCTTGTTACCTCCCTGTGCTGTTCTCCGACTTGGGCGCACCTGCCTCTTAGGTGCCTCTCAGACCTGCAGGTCCTCTGAGACGTAGGTTCCCAAGCTCGACGGCTTCCGCATCACCTGGGAGGACCCAAACACGAGACGGCCGGCCCCATCTCTGCAGTTGGGATCGGCCGTGGGAATAATAGCTTCGCATGTCCCTGGAGATTGCGATGGCCGGCTAGCTTGGCTTTAGGACAGCATTCCTCAAAAGCCCTGCGGCTGATGGAGCACGCGGTGATCTCGTTAGGAGGCGGATTCTGGTCGCCGTCTGTGGCCCAGGAGATGCTGGGGCTCCGGGGTCACAGGCTGCGTTTGAGTCGCTGGTGCCCAGACCGTGCATCCTGAGATCTTTGAGAGCTTCCTTTCTTTTCCTAAGGGATCCAACGAGCTGTGTCTCTCGTTGCTGGAACTTGTGGCTTCCAGCAGCTGCTGGGGGCGACTGCTTCAGGAGTGAAGTGAGGACAGGGGGCAACATCAAAGGTATCGAAAGAGAAGCTGTCTCGATTTGGGGCGTACTTGTTAGAAAGGCAGGCTCCCCGCCTGGGGCGCTGGGCACCTAGTCTTGGCCCCCGAAGGCTGCGGACCACACCGCTGGTCTCCTGGGAGACGGGTCCCAGGTCCCCACACCTTCCCGCTGACTGTTAACCAGCTTGCGGAGTCCAGAACCGAAGCTGTGGGGGGGGGGTCCCCCGAAGACGGCTCCGCTGCGAGCTCGCTTTCTTCAGGTTGTGCTGGATTTTTTTTTCTTTCTTGGTATGAAATCAGACACAGGAAGCCTCAGCCCTGAGATGCTGGGTCAGTCTGACGTCCGTTGCTGGAGTGTGCCCCCTGGGCCGCTCCCAGCCGGCGTCCCGACTCTGGATCACGTAGGAGCTTTTCGTGAGAAGCAGATAAACGCAGCCCCCTCGTCACACAGTAAGGTGCTGATGCGGAGGTCTGCCTCCTCGTGTCCCCTTCCCGGCCCGCGTTGGCCCCCGTCACCAGCTTGCTGCGTAACTTTCTGGACTCTCTGTCTCTGCATGTGCACACGTGTACGTGCCTGGTTTGCTTTTATTTTTAAGTACATGATCGAGGGGGTAGTTAACACTACAGTGGGGTCTTAAACCTGTATTTAGACGAGTGCTGTTGTCACTTGGCTTTGCAGACACGTGTGTCTGCTGGCTGTCCAGGACCTCTGCGGCGGCACCCCGGGGCCCCCGCCCGTCTCTTCCTTTCTCGCCTCCGGATCCTGGCCTGGCCCGGGGCTCGGCCTTGGCCCTCATCCCTTCCCCGTGTCTGCTCCCTGGGTGACGTCTTCCAGTCCCTCCAGGTTAAACGTGCTGATGACCTAACGAATGTGCTTCTCCAGCCCCATCAGCCTCCCCAGAGCTAAACACACCTTCTTCCAACTTTCTCTGACTCGTCCCCTCGGGCGGACCTCAGAGGCGTCTGACCTTTGCCTCTGTGTGGACCTAGCAGGGTCTCGTCACCCCGCACCTGCTCCGTCTCCGCATGCGGCTCCTCCTCTTGCTCAGGCCTGACCCTTTCCACGCCTGGCACATCCCAGCATGGCCAGCGAGGCCTCCCCCTGCCTGCTTCCCACTGCCCACCGTCTGTTACAGGTCGGTGTCCCTCTCTGAGGGGACTTCATGGAAGAAATACGTTTCGTGTTTCGACCCAGCAGACAAGTGTATTTGTATAGACGTGTCTATCTGACTGAAACGGACCTTTACTCTTTGTGGTGTCCCCCGGCATTTCTTTTTCTTTTATTTTGTGAAAAGAAGGTGTTAGTTAGACCGATTTCATGACCCAGTTCCGATCCAACCCGCAGTTTGCAGTTTGAAAAACGCCGGTCTGGATCTGTGCTATTCAAGGTGGCTCTGGGGCCCAGCAGCCTTGGCAGTAACTAGGAGCGTTTTAGAAATGCAAATCCCGACCCCTCTCCTGGGCCGCCGAGTCACAGTCTGCACTGAGGAGGTCCCAGGCGACTTGCCAGCCCGTGACCCGTGAGTGGCACTGGTCTGGAACCACTGACGACTGTGGTGTCCCCTGCAGCCTGGCACTGCGCGCCGAGCTGGCTGGGCGGGCCTCAGGCTCTTCCCCTGCTTCAGGCCGCCACACCTGCTGGAGTGAGACCCCGCATCAGCCCTGGCCGCGTTCACGTCGCCTAGAACACAAACGACACA
>NW_024349803.1:22813331-22817554 GCF_902729225.1 Pteropus medius | reverse complement strand
AAGCAGGTGCGGACCTAGCGTCCACTCACGGACGAGAGGCCGCGACGTGAGCGGTGGCTGCGTCAGGGTGACCTCTGGCTTACTCCCCGCGAATCCGCCCGCACTGCTCCGAGGCCGGGAGTCGGGGAGAGGGCGTCACCCCCTCCTTAGATTTCGATTCAGGACGGCGTTTCCTTCCCAGGGGAGGGAAGCAGAGAGGGAAAGGCCGGAGCGGCGGGATAACCTGATTCTTCTTCCGAAGGGGCTCGGCTCTCTTCACAGTCCTGGATCTTTACGTTGGGCTGGTTTTGCTTTTTCTGCCAGAGTTCGGAAGACTTTTAATTTTAATTTCGAAGAGAAGCCTTTGACTGCACAACAGAAACCTGTTATGGATGGGCATCCGGTGTTAGGTGTCAAGGTTATCCAGGCTTGCATTTGGGGCCGATGTGTTTAAGTCACGGCTCGCGGCCCACTTAGTAGATTTTTGTTAAGTCCTCGTTTGGAGACATGTCCATTTAACCGTCGGATCCGATGTAACCGTGCGACGTAATGGGACGTCTGAGTCGAGCCGACTGGAAAGGCCACAGCGAGGTCTGAGAACGTCTTTCGCTTTACACGCTTGGAGGACTGTTCCTCCTGCTTCAGGCCTTCACCGTTGATCCCGCCTTCAGTGGGTTAATTCAGAGCTGGGGTGCTAAGGGTTCTTCAACTAAAAAAGGGTGCCGTGAGAATAATGCCTGGGACGTGGTCACGACAGGGCTCCAGGGAGGGCAGGGGACCGCGTCCGGCTGGCGCCTGCCTGCGGGGCCTGGGGATGCTGGGCAGCTGCAGCCATCTCCGTGCCCACGGCGACGGTCCCGCTTCCTGCTGCGTGCTCAAGGACTGCCGGTCTCTGTTACGCACCTCGACTCTCGGCTCCAACACTTCGATGATATTCATTGTGCGTTAAGCGTTTGCCTCGATTTCGCTCATCGCTAGTGAAGCGTACAGCCTTCCGTCTGCGGCCGTGTGAGCAAAGCAGCTTGTCGCCCGCCCTCCGTGGCCTCCGAAGTCATCCGCCCCTTGGGCGCAGACAGCCCGGAGCCTCGCTCATGCAGCATCTTGGCTCACGTCGCCGGCCGGAGTCCAGGGGCCGAAACAGGGCACCGTGTCTTCAGGGGCCGTGTGTGCGGCTCTCCCCGTGTTTCATCTCCGCTGTCATTCGGCTGGGTGTAGCTCTGGGGGTGCCTGCTCTTCTTGGCCATGGCGGGGAAGGAAGAGGTCTCTGTCCACTTTCTCCACTGGTTGAATCCCACAGACTCCGGGGCCACGGGCTCTGTGGCCAGGGGATGCCACCCCCTCTTTGACCAGAACTGGGTCCGGGCCCACCTTTGGAGTAGGGGTTTGAGGGAGCCCTACCGGAACGCTGGACTGTGGCGAGGCTGGAGGCCGGTTCCCTGAGGAGGTGTGAGTCACGTCACTGAAGAGCGAGGGGCTGGTCTTCGCTGGGCACGCCGAGAACAGGTAGCTGCCCTGGTGCAGCCACTGAAAAGTGACTCACGGTCGGAGGACAGGACGCGCCGTGTGCCGGGACGAGCGCCGGCGGAAGGCGGGAGACCCCAGCCCTTCCGACCCTTGCCGTGGCACTGGGCAGCGCTTCACCCACGGCGGCCACGCGTGGGCTTCATTCGCAGGCTTCGTGAACGTCCATGCGTCATTTCCCTCTCCCAGACAAGGCCACTTCCGCTTCGTCTGATTTCAGAGAAGGAACCTGACCCTCCAAGCAGGTGAACGATCTGAGCCGGTAGCAGAGTCTGGGTTGCATTTAAGGTTTTATGCAAGAGCTGAGAGGAGAAAGAATTGAACCCAGTGGCAAGGGGGCTGGTGACAGACTTTTTTCTTTTCCATTACAGCCTTGAATTTGATTCAAGGCAATAGACATTGGATAACTGTGTAACGTTCTGACTCTAGTTCTGCGGGAGGATGCAGACCGAGCGAGACGGCCTTGCTTCCCTGTGGGTAAGGAAGAGAGAAGGCAGCTATGTGCTGTCACAGCCCCGCTGTAAGCATGAGAACTTAGGTACCAAACAGACTGTGTAACGCACCAGGAGGGCCCAGAGCAGCGGAGAGCACGGGACGTCTGTTAACGCTGCAGCACGAGGGGGCACGGAACTGGAAATGCGGGTGAGGCCCCCTCCCCCGGGTGCCGCCGCAGCAGCTCAGGCCTTTGCTCTGGGCAGTGAGAGTCTTCGGAGAGGCCTGGGTCGGGAAGGACACATTGGCTGGTGTTTCAGAAGGTCAGCGCTGGTCGAGAGGTGGGGGATGGGAGACACAGAGGCCCCCGGAGAGTCCCCATGGGGGGCGATGTCATTGTAAGCCAAGGCGAAGGCAGCACAGACGGACGGCGGGGTGGCAATGGGCCGCAGGCGGAGTCTCTCGGCCCTGGGAGGCAGGAGGGAGACGGGGTGGGAGGCCGTGGAGTTTCTTCCTGACTTGCCAGCAGGGCGGTGGCGCCATCGGCTGAGTCAGCTGGTTCCGAGAAGGAATGGGTTCAGGGCGCGATGGGGCAGAGAAAGACTTGACGCTGGGCCATGCGGCCGTGGTGCAGAGGTCGGCTGCCCAGCTGGTGTGGCGGGTGTGCAGGTGCAGGCTGGGCCCGTAAGTCGGGTCTGGGGTTCAGGATAGCTGCTGGAAGGGAGCCTCGCACGTGTGGGCGTCTTCAGCCGGGGAGGCGTGTCGCCCGGTAGGGAGCAGAAATCAGGCCACGGGACTAGCACCGATGGGGGTCCTGGCCGCCGTCAGTGCTCTGCCCGACCTCTGGCGGCCCACGTGCCCCTCCCACGGCCTGACCTCCTGGCTGTCTTCAGAAGACTGTCCTCTGTCCTAAGGCGTCGCCAGCCCAAGTGGCCAGGAGTCTGCCATTCCCACCCGCACCGGGGACTGAGTGATAAAGGAGAAAGAGAGCCCGGCCTCCGGCCTCAGGTCAGGAAAGCCAGAGGCGTCATTTGCGCTCCAGGCCGAAGTCACCCCCAGGGGGCTTTCCCCGAAGGCCACCGATGGGCTTTTCTCTCTCCCCTGTCCTGTCCCCTCACCCCCTACAGGCCTATCCTGGAAGCACTTCCTCACTAAATCATCATACGCGAATCCTGTCCCAAGGTCCCCTCCTGGGGACCCTACCCGTGATGGGGGTTTATCTCTCCGGGTGATGCCCTCCAGAGACAGGTGTCCAGGTGTGCGTGGCAGCTGTGCGGTTAAGGAGCACCGGGCCCCTCGCCGTTCCCTGCCCTCCCATCCCTGGTCCGTGCCTGTCCTCAGGTTCTCTCTATCACAACATGGCCACTCCAGCACCAGCCATCGTGTTCACGTTCCAGGAAGAGGGAAGGAGGAAAGGATGAAGAGATGCACCCACCTGAGGTGCGTTATTTGAGATCTTTGGCCAGAAACACCTCCCTGTGGCCATCTCACTGGGAGGCTGGGGAATGTCTGTGTGTGGCTCTGGTGTGACTTTGTGTGTCTGTTTAAATCTGGGCCTGTGACCACCCCAGTGATGAGGTGTCGTGCTAGTGGGGTCCGAGTAAGCAGCAAGCAGTCTCTGCCACGGAGGTTAAACTCGAAACAAAGCACGCGGACGGGGTCGCTCTGGAAGCCTGGGTGAGGGGAGGCAGTAAAGCGGGTGTTTACGTGTTTGGGCTCTGGGTTTAGCCCCGTCTGCCACACGCCCTCTCCCACCCGCCGCCCCCCTGGGCTCTAGTGTTACGTGACGTATAATTGGGGTCAATTGCTAAGCCTCAGTGTCCTCATCTGAAGAATAAGGGTGGCGATAACAGGGAACCTCGCCCAACGAGAAGTTAGGAGGATGTGTTGCCATGTGGGAGATGCTTTGCGTAGCACCTGACACAGTCAGTCAATTTGGGCCGCTCTGTACCGGGCCAGGGGCCTCAGCGGAGGGACGTTTCTCGGAGCGGAGAGAGAGGAGGTGCTGAAGGGGCCGACGAGGGACAGGGAGATGGGAGGAGGATGGCAGAGGGTGATGGGTGGCACCAAGACTGGGGAGGACGAGGTCTGAGAGTAAGTTGACTTTAATATTTAGGTTGTTGATGACCTTCGAGAGAATTTCGGTAGTGTGGCTGGGGCCAAATGTCCTTAAAAAATCAGGAGGGCGGTGTACGACCCTGCTGTGGTAGAGGAAGATCTGGAGTCTGTGTGTGTGTGTGTAGGGGGTGGTGGTGGTGGTGTCTGTGTGTGTGTGTGTGTGTGTGTGTGCG
>NW_024349803.1:22658301-22811664 GCF_902729225.1 Pteropus medius | reverse complement strand
GCTAGGAGGTCAGTCGTGCTCCTGACGACTCTCCGATTCGGACAGCAGGGCAGTGAACGACGGGAGGTCACCCGCTGTGGGACTCTGTGACTGGTGCCGGCCGACGCCTCTCATCGGGCACATGGCAGGAGCTCCCGGCGCCTGTCCGAGGTCCACACAGCCTCGCAGGGCCCTGAGAGCTGGCGCTCGGCCTTCGGTCCTCCTCCCGGCTGAGGCACGCCCATCCCTGTCACCCCCCTTGGCGAGCAGCAAGCCACCCTTCTGTGACCTGCCTCTGCACACTTCTCTGTGTGCGTCTTATGGCATCGGATCTCCTTAGGGGGATGCGTGATTGCTTCCCCCCACCCCCACCCCCAGGTGGGCTTCAGGAAACCCTGATTTCACCAGAAGATTAAAAAATCAAGGCGGAAATGTTTTGGGAAACAATATTCCATCCACCTCTAAGCGCTCATAAATCCTGCGAGTTATATTAAAGGCTCCGTCGAATCTTGCAATAAGGAGATCGTTTTTGTCCAGACGAAGTGTGTCTAAAGCTTTGGCCCTAAATTTGGAGCTTCGGTTAGGGTGTGATCTCATGCAAGTTACTTAACCTCCCTGAGCCTCGCTTTCCTCCAAGACCGTTGTCAAGTCCACCGCGTGTTCCAGAACCTCCCGTGGCTGTGTCCAGTTCGCCTATGTCCCCTACAGCTGGCTTCCAGCACGAGGCATCGTGGTCGGGGCGTGGTCTCATCAGCCACGGGCACACGCCCGCGAGTGTTTTGCCCTGGCTGGCTGTCTTGGCGATGTCTGGCAGTGACATGTTTTCTCACTCATCCTCAGACTCTTCCCCAAGGGGCCTTTTCCTTATATCTTCGGAAATTGGGGTCTGCCGTCCACGTGCCCAGTGTGTGCTTAAGTGCGTGTTGAAGTGTGCCGAGGCCTGTTCCGTCTCCTTCCTCTGGCCTGAGGAAGCCCTTTCACGGTTGTCCCGTGTCCTCATCACTCCAAGCTTCATGCCATCGGCAGCTTCAGCATGAAAGAGAAATCTCGTTTCAGAAAGAAATCTTTTGAAACGAAGCATGCTCCGTTGGAGAAGGATGGTGACACTGTGTCCTGAGGGTGTTCTGTGCGTAAAACATCCCATTTTTACCATAACCCTCAGCCGTGGACCCTTCACCATCAGCCCGTGTCGCTGGGGGAGGAGATGGGATCTGGGGCCGAGGACGTCACCGCGGGCCCCGGAGCCGGTAGGTGTAGAGCCGGTCTTGAACCCAGAGCCTGTGTTCATCGCCCGTCTGTCCACAGTTGGAAATCAGCAACCCCTAGGCTGGTTCCTGCTCAAACTTATTTTTTTGTTGAACCTGCACGATGGTTTAAAAATTGAGTTCGTTGGTTCATCCTTCAAAAATGTAGATTTCACACAAAATTGTCAGTTTCTGACATTTTTCCTGGAATATGTGGAGGACCCAGCCACACGGGGTTAGCACCCTCAGGTGGCAGCAGTTGTCGGAAACCGAGTAGCCACTCACCCTTCCCGGTGGCCAGCGCTCACGGTGGCCGTCACCCCCTCCTGTGGCTTCCTCCTCGCTGGCTCTGGCTGGCCGCTGAGGGCAGTGGTGTGTGTGATGCCTCCTCGAGGCGTGGACACAGGGCAAGAGGCGTCAGGAATGCTGAACGTGATGATGGTTGGCCGAGGGCGGTTGGCCGATGTCCTCCCTCATGAGGCCATCACCAGTGGCGTTCTCCTCGCCGTGACCCCTGGGTCTTGGCCTCAAGCGCCCTGCCCGAGCACGGCCGCCTCCACTCGGGTTTGTGTGGGTCGGGTCGGCGTGTCAGCGCCCACGGAGGAAGAGGCGGGTGTGGCTTCGTGGTGGTGTTTTATGCAGCATACAATCAAGTCTCACCTAAAAAATGTACAGTTTGATAAGTTTCGACACGTGTACACACCTGCGAAACCATCACCGCAGTTAACGAGGATACTGCCACCCCCGGGGGTCTCATCCTGCCCCTTGGGCGTCTCCGTTCCTCACCCCCCCCCGCCCAGGACCCCCGAGCCGCTGCTTCTCTGTGCGTGAGTGCGCTTCCCCGAGTCTCGTGTTCACTGGGATCGGGCCGCGTGCACTCTTCTCTTGGGCCCTGTCGTGCAGCGGGCTGCTGCTACGATGCGTCCACCTCGGCGGCGCCGTCACCAGTCCGGCCTTCCCGCTGCCGAGCCCAGGTCTGTTGCACCCCCCAGTTCGCTTGTCCACACGAGGCCGAGTTTTGGGTATTGGGGCCCTGGTGTCTGGCTCTTCATCACGCCCCCCCGGCTCCCCCGGGGGTTAGAGCGGGCGTCCAGGCTCCCTGAGGTCGTGAGCGCGTCTGGGCTCTAAGGAGGTGCCCACCCTGGGTCTCGTGGGGATGGGCAGGCGGACCCTCCGAAGGGCCGCAGCCCGGGTCTCAGAAAGAACGCCCTCTCCGCGGACCTTCCCGTTCCGTGTTTTCGGAGGAGATTAAAGAGCCGTAATTTTTAGCTTCTACATTGAGAAGACTTTCCTGGCATTTGTCAAATATATGTGAACGTTTACGTGTCTTCTGTGTAAAACGATAGTCTGTGGGCTGTTTAGAAATTGCAATATGGCGGTTGCGGTGGGAAGGGTGGCACTCTGGGCACCTAAAGTTAACGGTCAAGGTCGCGGCATCAAGCCAGTGTCTGTGTCCGTCCCTCTAAGGCTGATTTGCTCCCCAAAGGGGGAGTTCCACAAGATAGCACTAGCCGTCACGACACAGGACTGGAGAGAGAAGAATCATGGGCTTCTCTTACTTACTTTCTTGGTCAGTGGTGCAGCTCACGAAACCACACCATAATTTCGTAGTTTTCAGAGAAATCGAGTCAGTGTTGCGAGTTGCATTTATTTCTGGAAGAGGACTCGGTCAAAGCTCACTTCGCCCAATGTGGCGTCACATTCATTGTTTGAAAGGTCATCGGCAGTGGTCTGTCTTGTGTGTCAGCAAGACCCGTTGTGAAGACCTTCCTCTCTCTCCCTGTTTGCAAAGCGGGGTTTTCAGACCTGAGTGTTACTTCACAGGCTCACACACCGGATGGTGGTTTCTACGTTACAGATGGTGGTTTTTATTCTCGTGTGCTGTTTGTTTAACTTTTGGGGAAGTTATAGTAATTTTACATTTTCCAATGTCCCTAATTATATTTGTTGTCTTCCTGGGTGAGTTTCTAGAACAATTTTTTTTGAATAAATAATTGAGAAGTTCTCTTTTTTTTTTTCCTTTTGTTGGTAGGAAGGGTCGGTGGGCATGAGTTGCCTAGCAGGAGGGGAAGGAAACTCATAATTTATAGTTCATTGATTTTTGACATGGGTTTCCAGACAATTAAAGAGGGAAAATCATCTTTTTAACAAGTGACACCTGAGACAATCGGATTTCCACACACAAGAGAATGAATTTGGATCCCTGCCTTACACCGTATAGAAAAGATAATGCAAAATAGATCAAAGATCTGAGTAGAAGGTCTGAAACTGTAAACCAGCCAGAAGAAGACAGGTGTAAATCTTAATAAGCTTGAAGTTCGTTCACAGTTTCTTGATGTGCCCCCGAAAACATAAGTGACGAAAGATAAATCGGACTTCATCAAACTTAAAGACTTGTGTGCTTCAAAGGACAGTATCAAGAAAGGGAAGAGACAGCTCAGAGGCAGGGAATATAAGAGATCAGTGTCTGGAGTATAGAAAGAGCTCTTCCAACTCCACGATAACGAAAAAAAAAAAATTAAATGTGGGCAAAGGATTTAAACAGACATTTCTCCAACGAAAAATACAAATGGCCCCAAAGCACGGAAACAGGTGGTCAGTATCATCCGTCATCAGGGAGATGCAGGAGGAAACCACGAGGCCGAGTAGAGTTTAAACGGTGGACGCTCACGAGCTTCGGCGAGGGCGTGGCGGTGTCGAGCCCGCTCGTCGCCGGGCCGCTACGTTGCGCGGCCACTCTGTGAAACGGTCCAGCAGCTGCTCGAAAACTGAGCGCAGTTACCGTGCGACCAGCAATTCCTGCTCCTGGGTCCCTCCCCCAGAGAACTGAGCACATGCCTGCGTAAAACCTGTGCACAGGTGTTCACAGCGGCAGCATTCACAACAGCTAAAAAGTGGAGGCAGCTCAAATGTTCGTCATCCGAACGTGGCGAGCAAATGGGGTGGCGTCTGGCCTCAGCCATAGAAAAGAACGAAGCCCTGACACACGCTCCCACGTGGATGGACCTCGAAAGCATGATGCTGAATGAGAGAGGCCAGACACAAAAGCCCATGTACTTTATGATTCCATTTATGTGAACTGCCCAGAACCCAGAGACAGACAGTAGATGAGTAGTTGCCAGGTGCCAGGGGAGGGAACGGTGGGGACGACGGCTGACGGGCGTAGGGCTTCCTTCGGGGGTGACGCAGACAATCTGGCATCAGCGGCGACCGTGACGCCAACTCTGAATTTTCTTTTTAAAAGCCCACGGAGTTGTGTCCGTTAAAATGTGAATGATGTTGGACGCGAATGTTATCTCAGTTAGAAAAGGGGCTACATCTAAAAACATGCAAGCTACTGGAAACAAAACTCGTGAGAATTAGACGGTAACGTATCAACTTTTTGCCTGAAAAACAAGGGAAAAAGAAGCAAAGGGAAGGAAACGAGGCACGACCTCCGGGTGCTAGTTTGCGAACGCGTCCGAGGGTGCTTTCTAGGCGGAGACACGGCCCACTCTGACGCGGGGACCCGCGGCCTCTGGACGCGGCGTTGCAGGGGAGCCAGGGCCTGTGCTGTGGCGGTCGCTGGCTGAGTCGTGGAGGCGGGAGGAGGTGCGGTAGGGAGGATGGAGTCGCGCGTCTGCCGAGGCGTCAGGACACCAAGGAGAGCACTGACAGAGGTGTCCATGGGAGCAGTCACAGCCGGACGGTTGGCGAGCCGGGCGCGGGTGGCCTCTGCTCGCAGGGGGACGGGCTGCCTGATTCTCACCGCGAAATGCTGCGTGAACGGGCCGACGCGCTGCACTGATCACAGATGAAAGCATTTCGGCCACAGCAGCATCAGTTCGCCCTGCAGAGGACGGCCGAGGGATGAAGTGCTGGGTCTTCAGTGGCCGAGGAGGGGCTGTGGTCTCTGGAAGAGGTGCTTTGTCCCCAGCAGGAGGAACGCAGGGGAGGGACCTCCGGCCATGGCAGGCTGACCTCCGAGATGCCGGCTGCAGCGCCAAGGAGGGCAGGTGGGTGCCGTGCGCCTGCAGGGGCCATGCGTGCTGTGAAAGGGACACGGCGTCCCGTAGGGAGCGTTCGGTCCCAGCTGGAATGGGACCCTGCGGAGACAGTGGACAAATGCCCGAAGGAGGAGCGTTCCCGTGTCACTCATGGGCAGCCGCATTCTCGTCATAAAAGATGAGCAGCTGCAGTAAAATTTCAACCTGATGCAGGCGCTGACCCTAAACCGGATCTTGAACTGGAGAGGGGACAGAGCTGGAAAGGACATCACTGGGTCAAGTGACAAAGTGGGAATGTGGAGCATGGATTAGATAAAAGTGTAGGGTCAGCATCAGATTTACTGGATGACCGTCTCCGGTCTCGGTCACGTTAGAGGGCTGTCTGCATGGGGGACAAGTGTCAGGGGCAGAGCGTGTGCATCTCATGCCCCGGTGGCTCAGGAAATGATTTCAGATGTACATGTCCCACGTACGAAATGTCACGTGTCATGTACGTGCTTATATGGAGCACGTGAATGCTGGAGCACGTGGGCAAACCGCGAACAGCCGATGCCTGTGGACGAAGAGGGGTCTTATGTATTATTACTCTTGCAACTTTTCTTGTTTCCAATTATTTATAAATTAAACTCTAAGAAAAAGTGTCCATGAGTAAAAGGAATCAGCTTTCAGCATCTGTCCTCTAGGCTGGGGTATGAAGCTGGCTTGATACCTCCAGCCGAGTGAGCACTTCGCAGTCCCCTTGTCCCTCCCCTCCCCCACCCCCACTTCCACCCAGGTGGGATCCGAAGTGTGAAGCAGACACCACGGGAATATAAGGCAGGAGGCGGGGAGCGGAGTCTTAGCTGGAAACAATGTTGGGAGCTCCGGTCGGTACGTGGGGCTAGGTACCTTTAACTTCTGAATCGGCAGTGTCCCGACTCAGGGAGACAGGGTCTTGCTGTCACCAGAGTCTTGCCTATTTTTTTTAAAATCCAAGGGCAGAGGAAAGAATCTTCTCTACTGAATACGTTTAAAACAGCAGTGGAAGACAGGTGTTTTCTGGTTAGAGCACCTGAGTCCCTAGTGGCCGCCATGCCCGTTGCATAGACGGAGCATAAGGGAGTCCGAGCGTGAAGGTGCTGTCCGGGGTCCCGGGGGCGGGTGTGGGGCTCTGTGTGGTAGGGTGGGGCAGGATGGGAGATGGGGGCTGGCGTCCAGGTGAGCCTAAAGCCTGATAGATGCAGAGTGCCCTAGGTGGGATGTGGCGATGGTGCCGGTCGGGGTGGTACCTGGGAATGCGGTTCCTGACAGAGCGGGCATCTGGGGAAAGGTGTAGGAGGGTGACATGTGGCATACGTTGTGTGTGAGAACTGTAAGTGGCTTGCAGCGGTCGGAGCAGGGTGCTGGTGCAGGAGCGTTTGAGAGAAATGAGGTGCATGGGCCGAAGGGAGGGAGGGCCGCCCGTCCCGGACCCGACGCCGGAGCACCTGGCGTTTTCGTTGCTAAGCGCGTTGAAATACGTGTGGTCAGGGCTGGGGCTCCCAGGCTTCTGGCAGTGACTTGAGTGCGTGAGAGCTCTGCGGTGTGGTCCCCAGGCCACCGCCTTCCACGTCGCCTGGGAGCTTGTTAGAAATGAAGAACTCAGACCCCTCCCAGACCTGCCGAATCTGCGCCTCTGAACAAAGTCCCCCAAGACTGGTCCGCCTGCGAAAGGCTGAGAAGTGCCACGTTTATAATTCATTTATTCCATAGTCGGTGTTTCTCAGAGTGTGGTTGGGGGCCATTTGCATTGGAGTCGCCTGGAGAACTTGTTAAAATGAGGATTCCTGGATCCCGATCCCCCACCCATCCATCGGCATTTTAGTAAAACCCCCCAGCCCGTGTGACAGACCCCTGGGTTTGAGCGCTGAGCTGTGGATTCCTGAAGGAGCATGTCTCGGTTGAAATCACCTGGGGAGGTGGGGGGTGCTGCTTGTTCCCTGCACCCTGTGAATTAGCGCCTCCTAGGGAGGGGCCAGAGCACCGCGTTATTTAACTGCTCCCCACATGGCTGCAAATGGAGCCGGGGCCGAGAATCACGACCTTACGGGAGTTTAGGCGGGAGAGTCGGTTTTAGGACGAGAACTCCAGCCGCCCAGTGGAACTTCAAGTACAGCAAAGAGAGGCCACTTGGGAGACATAACCCAGAAGTGTCCGGAACGCGTTTGCCCTTCTCTGTCGTCTTTATCTGTCCATTTGGTCATGTTCGGTCACTTCCGGGCTCTGGTTCTCATGGAGGATGGAAAGGAAGGTTTTGTCCCGAGGTTCTCTGGGGTCAGGGGTCGGTTTTTCCTCCGGGGGACATTTGGGACCATCTGGAGGCATTTTTGATGAGAGCTGGGAGATGGGGTGCTGCTGGCAGCCGAAGGGCAGAGGCCAGGGATGCTGCTGAGTTCCCACGATGGCCGGGACGGGCCCCACCGCACGGCCGACGCCCACCGTGGCAGGGGTGGCGTTGAGACCCTCGGGTCCAGTCACGTTTTCAGGGGAGGAGTGAGGGGAATTCCTGGAGAATCTCTTCTTTAACGAGCCACTGTCTTGAGTGTGACTGTGTCGTACCTTTCAAGTCAGCGTTCTGGGGAGAGAAGCAGCTTGACCGTTGTTCTCGAGAGAGATTGTGACTTAACGGGCGGTTTGGTGGCCGGCCGCGTTCGCTAGGACAAAGGTAACACGGAAGCGACGGCATCACAGGTCCGGAAACAAATGAAGGACACGGCTTTTCTCTTGATTAGGGTAAACACGTGCCGTCTTTGAGCGACTCCTGGTTCGTCTGTTGAGTTCCTTTTGGCTGGTTAGGGTCGGCGAGAGGGTCTCTGCGGAAGGAATGTGTTCGTTGAGCGTTTCCTGCGTGTATAAAAAGACAAACACGTCGAGGGGCTGGCCCAGCTCGTGCACAGTTGGGCCGGTCGGGGACCCCCAGGTGGCAGGGAGCACCGAGGGGCTCAGCATTGGGTCACTGTGTCCTCAGGAAAGAGGGGCGGGCGGGAGCGAGAGACACGGGCTGGCATCGTCCTTTGGTTTCGGTGCCCACTTGCCCTCTCGTGTCTCCACGCAGAAGCGGGTCAAACCCAGCTTGGCCAGTCGGCCGCGTTGCCTTGGACGCTGTGTGGACAGTGTCTTGGGTGGGGGCGGGGACAGCAGGTTGGCCATATCCGTTTTCCTGTTGGAGACCGTGGGCTGTGCCAGGAGGTCCAGCCTGCTTCCAAAGCGAGTTCGTGCTCAGACTCTCGTGCCCTGGCTTCTCGCCCCTTCCGTGTCTTCTGTCCCTCCCCCTGCCCCGCCGCTGGCTTGAGGCAGAGCTGCAGAGCGCGGCCGAGCTGCAGAGTGCGGCCGAGGAGCCCTTCTCAGCCTCCCCCACCTCCCCGCAGGCCGGGCGAGGGGCCCCTCTGCTCTAAGCACCCCGGGGCGATCCGTTGGCTTCTCTCTCCCTCTTCCCTGAGGACGCTCAGGGACCAGGTTTTACCGAAGGGTTATCTCTGGTACACAAGTGCTTAATACATGTTTGTCGAATGAAGGAGAAATCTAATTACTGCAAGACGCGTTTCCTTGGTGTGATGGAGATTCTGATGGGGTAAGTGTTTTTCCAGGAGGATCCGGGCCGACCAGCCCAGCAGCTTACGTAAGTCCGTTCAGCTCAGACGCTCCAGACCTCCTGAGCGTCCCTGTGTGGACCATGTGGCAGGTCCTCAGAAGCTCACAGCACTAGGATTTTTAGAACAGGCAGGGCCGTGCTCGGTGAGATTGCGTCTGCCCTTGACGCGGATGGTGCTGAGGGCACGGACGTCGCGGGGGAGGCTTCGCACTGGCGTGCACGGTGCGCGTGCTGGTCCACTCTGACGGGAGCTGGCCGTCCTCTCTCCGGTTTTGTGATCGTCCGTCTGTCGTGTTTTTTGACAAGTCCGGCGAGTTCCTCCTTCCCAGACCACACTGGTTCTCAGGTGGAGGGGCAAAGCGGACCAGGCCACCTTTCTGTCTTGTCTTGTCTTTCCTTCTCTTTCTCTTCTCTTCCTGTTTTTCTTTTTCTTTCTTTCTTTCACTGAGACTTAAAGAAAAAGAACCTTGTTTTGAACTTGGTTAATACTTGTTTGGTTTCTGTTAAAATGTCATGCTTGAAAATAAATATTATAGATGATTTTAAAGACTTTTATTATATGAAAAATTTAAGCCTATGCACAAGTCAAGACGATGATAGTGTCAGGAAGGTCCGTGTACCCAGCACCACCTTTAACGATGACCAGTTCACAGCAGATCTTGTTTCCGCTGTGCCTCCCACCTGCTCCCTCCCAGCCCCCACCACGCCCCCCACAGCCCCCTGCCCCCCTGAAGCAGATCATCAGACATCATAGCATTTCATTACAGATTGTATTTTTAAAGAGCAGTCTATTAATGGTATAAAGCAATTTGGATAGAACAGGGACTCAGCAGGGAAAGCCACCCTCAGTCACAGCCTTTCTGGGCATTTAGCCTTGGGCCAAGGGGTGCTCACGGCCCAATGTCCCGTCCGGCCCAGTGTCCCGTACGCAGCTGGCCATGCAAGCAGCCCGGGGCACTCGGGGGGTCAGCCATGTCATCTCCCTCTCTCGCGATGTCCCTCCTCCGTTACAAACCAGCAAACGCCCAGCCCACGCCCGGACAAAAGCAAAGCGCGCTTTCCCAGCGCTGGGCGTCAGACACCGTTTCTAACGTTTTCTGATGAAGGGAAACTTTGTTTCGTCCTCTTCCTCGCGAGAACAGCCACCGTTTCATTTTCACGGTTTTCTGCGGCGTCTCTCGCACCCACACCTTCGACGCTCGATGCGGTTTCACACACAGACACCTGCACGCCCCCCTCCCAGACTGAGGACATCACCAGCACCCCAGAAAGCGCCCCTCCCCAGGGAGCCCGCCCCTGACGAAGGCAGCTCTGTCTCGAGTCCCTCGCTCGGGATGGTTCGCGTGGGCTCACGTGTCCCGTCAGTGGATTTGTTCAGCGTGAATCGACTCCTTTTTCTTTTGCCTTGGCTTCTTTCACCCGTAATGACATCCGTGAGACCCGTCCGCGTGTGCCCGTGGAGAGGTAGTTGGTGTTCGATCGCGCAGAGCCGTCAGGTGTCGCAGGGGACACGGATGCGTCGCGGGTTGTCCGTTCGGTTCTGCCGCGGTGGCCAGTGTTTGCTCCGTGCCGCCATCTGAGTGGTTAATTTAATCTCTTAAGTCAGCCTGTGAGTTAGTGGTTGTTGCCCTTTCGTAGGCAAAGGACGAAAACTTACAGAGGCGATGATTTCCCCCAAGATCGTGTAACTAACGGGGTGGAGCCGAGGTTTAAACCTCGTCACCCAGCCCACCGGGTCAAGGGCAGCGTGTCCGTCCACACCTGGTTTCCTGTGCGTCACCTGATGGGGAGCGGATGCTTCCACATGCTCCCCTCGGTCTTCGGCCCCGCAGTCCCTTAGGAAGGACCGTTTCCTGGAGGGAGACACACGGACTCAGAGCTTCAGTGACCTGGCGAGGCCAGTGGCGGGGCCGGCCGCGAACCCGGGTCCCGGAGCCCCCGTCTCCTGCGTTTCTGGCATTCTCGGTGGTGGTGACGGGTGCCTTCGTTTATCTCCGTTGGCAGCAGAGTGCGGTGTTCATCACACTACACGTCAGCTGCGACTCTTGGTTGCCGGACACGAGCCATTGAGGAAACGGCGGGCGAGATGTCGGGGTGCTCACAGAGCCAGACCCTGAGGCGGGTGTGGTGGCACTGCCAGGCTCTTGCCTCGAACCCTGTGGAAGGGCGCCACCTCCCAGTGACCGTGGCTCCCTCGTTGACACAGGGTCCCCGTTGCCCCTGGTGCCACAAGTCACCATTAGCTGGCGCTAGGCCGTCTGTCCAGGGCAGAGGCTGGGAGGAGTGTCCCTGTCCCTGTGTGGGCCGTGCCCTGTTCAGCCTGCCCCGATGGCACTTCCGGCCCCTTCTGTCTCCCAGGGCGGGGAGACAGAGGCCTTGCGTTTCCAACTTATGTTTTACTGCCCGTCTCCAGGGTAAAGCTGATCCATAGTCAATACTCATTACAAATAGGTAGATAAAAATTTAATTGGCTGAGCTAAAGTCGATCAAAAAGAAAACGTTTGTTTACCTGTGTTTCCAGTTTATGCATGATGGTGGCCCTGCACCCAGGAAAGGCAGAGCAGCCTCGGGTGTTGTCAGCTTGGGTTTTCTTATTTTTTTAGATACTCGTTTTTAAATTGAAATATATTTGACACGCAACATTGTATAAATTTAAGGTATGCAACACGTTAACTTGATATATTTATATGTTATAATATGATTGCCATTGTAGCGATAGTTAACACCTCTGTCACGTTACATAATTATCCTTTTTTTAGCACCTGGAATAATTTCTGGTCTCCGCAAGTTTGATTACAGTGCAGTATGTTGTCTGTATTCTCTATATGGTGCATGAGCTCTCTAGGGTTTATTTACTATCTGTTGTAAATTTGTTCCCTTAAATAACATCTGTCCTGAGTTTTTGCGCAGAAAGAGCATCTGGTCGCCTAAGTAGGAAAAAATGACCTCGTCCTTCGTCTCTTAATAACAGTGTCTGTGCTTTTGTGCAGGCAGGTAATGGAAGGTTTATTCGCTGTCCCAATTGGAAAATGTCACTTAACTTTGAAGGTCCCTGCCGGGCCCGGGGAAGTGGAGCAGCAGACGCGAGAATGGCTGGCACTGGTCCCTCTCAGTGAGCTGGAGCTGATCTTCTGCTCGCAGAGGCTTTCGCCGGGAGCAGGAGTCCATTTTCCTGCTTTGCACGGCCATGCCGCATGGTCATCCACCTCGAGTGACCACTCAGTTATTCAGTGGCCTCGTCTTTGCTGAATGCCGTGGGTACGGGGTGACGTGAATGGGCCAGATAAGGCCAGGCCCTGTGGCACTTTTAGCCTAGCAAGTTCGAGCTGGGAGTCTCTGAGATACGGCTTGTTTGATATTCCTGTTTTTACTTCTTTTCAATCTTAGCTCCCTTGTTGGGGGTGGATTAATAGTCCCCTTCCCTTTGGTAATTGTATCGTCCCTTTCCTCTGAAATTTGTATTCTGTTGCCTCTTATCCTCTTTAAAAGAAAACAAGATAGGATTAATTAACACTTACACTTTACATAAGTATAGCTCCTTTTGATTTCTCCCTATATAAATCTGAATTTACATATACCGACCGAATGAAGAATTTTTAGAAAAATGATAGCCCGTCGATCGTTTCCCCTTTTGGCCACTGAGGTTGGTCCGGTTGTGTGAGACTGTGCTTGTCTGGTCGACGGCTACAACTGCAGGCCGTGGATGGGGGTGAGGGAGGGGCAGGGACGCACGCCGCAGCAGGCGGAGGCTGGGTACGCGGCGAACGCATTTCTCGCTCTGGGCTACCTCGCTTAGCTCCTGTCCTCATGCGGGGCCGCGTGGCTGGCCATCACCCATGACCTGCGAGTCGTGTGTGGCTTCCAGCCTGTGCAGTTAGGGCCAGGTGCGCCTTCTCACGGCCCTGTTCCCCAGCACGTCCTCTCACCTGTGCAAGCGCGAGACCTGAGGACCTGCGAGGTGCATCTTTGTGACGTTTGCCCAGGAGCGGAATGGCTGGATTATACGGCATAGGTTCCGTGTGTTTACTTAACATGACTCATGCCAGGGTGCTGTCCACAGTAGCTGCCCGTCTGGTTACTACCTCGCCAGCTCAGGTGGCTTTCTGTACCCCACCACCCCACCCTACCTACCTGGTTCATGGCATAAACCATTGTCACCTCATCACTCTGTGGTTGTAAAGTGACAGGTCAGTAAAAATTGACCTATGATCGAGTACAAAAGAGTCATTTATATAAGTTAAACGTTTTCACTGATACATGCACATCCTTTAAAAACTGGGCGGTGTTGAGGGGACTGCTTCCTAGATACAGAGCTTCCTTTCGGGGGGTGATGAAAATGTTTTGGAAATACAGAGAGGGGGCGGTTGTACAACATTGTGAATGTACTAAATGCCACCGAACTGCTCACTCTAGAACACTTTACTATGTCATGTGAATCTCGCCTGAACCAAAAAGGTCAAATACTGACACAGTCCGGAATGACCGCGGCGGCCCCGTCTGATGCCTCGCGCCCTCCCCCTTCCCAGCAGCAACGTTTACAACATTGTGACGTTTTCTTCTGCTGTTTACCGCCGCGTTTCTAGGTGGCGTGTCTCTCGGTGTCTGTAGATTAATCTGTTTTCAGTTCATGCCTCGACTCCCTGCTGTTACAGGTGAGCTCAGCTCTCTGGCACATTCCCGTTTCTCCTCCCATTAGAGTGATCTCCCCCCCACCACCTTTTATTGATTTATTTTTTTGGGCCGAAGTCATTTTCGGTCTTAGACTTCTATGACTCTGTAAACATTTCTCACCGTCGAGCTGAAGACACACGGCTCTCCTTATGCCGCTCCCCCGGAGTTGGGGGTGATCCCGCTGTTCCTGTTCGCTCGGCTCCTTTGTCGCATTTCCTGAGCCCTCTTCCTCCTCCTCCGGAAGCCGCGGTGTGTCTCCCTGCGGTGGACAGAGCGTGATCCGCCACTCCCGGTCCTCACGGCCGCCCTCAGCCCCTGGAGCCCCTTGTCCCTGCTCCAGGTTGGGCAGCGACGTGCCCTGCAGTAGCGACGTGCCCTGCGGTGGCATCGTGGCTTCCCGAGCCGGCTCAGTTTCTGCGGGGCCGGTCCCCTTGCTTCTCACTGGTGCTCCCTCTGCAGACACAGGGTCCCCTTCCCGCCATCTGTGCGGCCCCACCCTCCAGCCTCTTCCCAGCTTCATTACTGCAGCTTGGGGAGACGGGGTTGGGTTTTGCAGAAGAATGGAATTGGGTTTTTTGCTTCACATTTTCCTTGTGCTGGTTTTTTTTTGGGGGGGAGGGTGTTGCAGGAGAAGGAAGAGGAAAGGTCTTTATTCTGCGTGATGAAAACTTTGAATCAAGTTCAAGCTTTTGTCAGCCGCCATTAACATATTCTCTAGATCTGGCTGGCTCTCCCCGTGGCAGATGGAAGTGACATTGTGTTTGCGATACCGACTCCCTCCACTTTCTTCTCTCTGGCACCCCCATCCTTCCCCTGTCTCCCCCTCACCTCCTGAAATAACTGCTCTGCAGTGTCGAGCTACTGGTTGACGGGCGGCCCACCCAGCAGCTCGCTGGGATGTGTCACAGGCCCCAGGAGCAAAGCGCAGCTCGGACGAAGTTCTCCGTTTCCGCTCCTGTCCCCCAAGTCGCCCCTCCCAGCCTCCCCTTTCCCAGCGGGCGTCACAAAAGAAAGGCCCGTTGGGGACACAAGCCAGACCTTTGCTGGCTCCGCGTCACTCTCGTGGGGCGAGTCCCGCTCACGTCTCAGCCCCGCCCCCAGCTCGCGCCCTTGCCCGCGCCCCTCCGCCCACGCTGCCCGCTGTTTTCAGCCTTGTCGAGATTCTCTTCCCACTCGGACCCTGTGCACTCGCTGTTCCCTCGGCCTGGGAGGCTTTGCCTCCAGGTGTCTGGCAGGCTGGTCCCTCCTCACCCTCTGCTCCCCCTGGTGCCGTGGTTCCTGGCGGGGCCTGTCTTGGGGACCCCGTGCGAGCGCCCCACCCTGCACCAGCCACGTGGTGTCAGCACGGGGTTCTCGCCTCCAGAGTACTTCTCACTCGCCGTACGTGAACTTGGCCTTCGGGCTAGTTTTTCGCTGTCACTAGGATTCTACGGAAAAACTTGTGCACCTGGTTCACCATTCTGTTTCCAGCACCCAGTGCTGTCCCCAGTGCACAGTAGGCACTTTGATAAATAGTAATTAAATACATGACTAGGCTCCTGGGACTTGGAGCTGGAAGTGGCTCCAGAGGACACGCTGAGTCACTTATGGAGCCCTGGGATCATAGCACGTTTGGATGATGACCGTCGTTAGGCAGAGCGTGCGGAGGGACGGAGGGACGGAGGGACGGAGGGCTGGAGGGCCGGAGGGCCGGAGGGCTCTGCCCCCAGGGGCCTCGCACTCTAGCCTCCCCTGTCTGGGGCTGGAGCTCGGTGCGGGCACACTGGGCGCACTGGGCTTTCGGCCGTGGTCCCTCCCGGCATGTGGCCTTTACTCCCTGGCTGAGCCCGGGCGTGGCTCCCTCTGAGGTCAGCCGCCTCACTTTCTCCCTCCCCGGGGGACCCACCGTGGGGGGCTCCTGGTGCCTCTGTCTCCTCTCACCTGTGCACGGTGCTCGCTGCGTAGTCAGCGTGTTACCGAGCACTGGAGCGAACGTTCTCTCTGCAGCCACGTCCTGGCGAGCCGCTGGAAACGTCGAAGGTCGCCCACGGCCGTTCCGTCTCGGGTCCTGCCCACAGAGCCCCTTAGCACTTAACCTGCCCCCTCTCTGCGGCTGGCTTCCAGGCTGGCCCAGGGTGGCATCTGCTAAAACGTAGGAATATTCCAAAGTAATTTTTTGGAAGCTTAGCTTGGCTTATTCTTCAAAGGCCTGAAATAACTCTTGTCACATAAGATGTTCTTTGTGGCATTTCTTTGGAGTGAGATCAACCCGCAGCGTGTGTACGTGCACACGTATACACACACACAGAGCACACTCCCTTCCCCCAGGCAGGTGTTATGTATGTTCTCTTTCTGGACTTCCTGTATTCGTGTGCTCCTGGGCGTAGCACGAGGTAAGGATCCAGTGGAACCGTGACTTGGCCCTGCCATGCTGTCCAGATAGCAAGGGTGATATGGAGCTGCTGAGTCGCAGAATTTCAGAAGGTGACTTTACCATCGCATTTGAATGGCTTAATTTAATTTTTCGCTTTGAGTCGGTTGCTAGGCAACGGGGAAGACAGGCAGCATCGGCGAGGCTAATTCGGTTCCAGTTTGAGTGTGTTCGTGCCTCTCGTCTGTTTACACAGACGCTTCGCCGTGAGTGTGTGGGGTCCGACCCGTGCTCTGCGGGCCCGTGGAAGGTGGAGCGAGGCTTCAGTTGGGCTGACGGTGCTCGAACCCCTGGGCGAACGTCCCGCTGCCCGAAGCGCGGGGCCCGATTGTGGCTGGTTCGTTTGCTCGGCGGGCGTGTGGCTCGGCCGGACCACGAGCCGCTGTTGAGCGTCTTTTCCATGGTGTCTGGCCTGACCGTGCTCCACGCGAGCTCCAATCCAGCGAGGTTCTGGAATGCGTGCCCTCTAGCTGTGATCACAGAAAGGGCGTTGGAGGAAGAAAGTAGACCGTTTTAATGTCTCGTTATCGACGAAATCTGAAATTATTAGTCCCACCTGGTCCGTAAAGTGAGCCCTGTGTCAGATATTAACACGGCGACTTAAACATATTGAATGCTGGGTCAGAGTCATGTGATTAGTGACAGGGTCTCCTTCACCCAGACCAGATGCCACCCTCTGCCCCGTGTCATCGCGAGGACACTCAGCGCTGGCCAGGAGTCCCGTGGTGGTGTGTGACTGTTCGTGGGGTGATGAAGAGTTCACATCGGTCAACACTGGGGGGAACCTTGTCTCTCAGTGATGACGTTAGCTCCCCACTGCCATGGTCGGCGACGTGACCTGTGGTTTTCGTAAGAGGTGGGCAGAGCAGGCCTGCCCTTCCCTGCTGTCCTCTGTTCTCCAGAGACTGAGGCTGCGCCTCGTGTGCGCTCATCAAGACGGATGTCGCTGGTTTTGCGTTTACCTTAGGGCCGCTTGCGACGAGGTGGATGTTTAGTGAAGAAGGATGTCATAGATGGGGAAGGCGCCTTTTAGTCCACAGTGAAGCAGGTCTTTACTGTTTTCCTGAGCAAGGTTGAGTGTTTGTGCAGTACTGTGCCTGGTAAAAATGTATCCCTGGCTAGAAGCAAGGGCATCTGATTCAGAGGAATGGCCTCAGCCTCGTGTCTGCGAGCTCCATAGCAGGTGAAACTATATCACTCGGAGACAGTTATGTGGCTAAGACAGTAACTAGATGTTTGCTCATTCAAGGTTTTTTAAGGGAATCTTTTAATGAACGCATAAAAATAAGCGTCCGGTTAGCAGATGAACTTTCCTTAAAGCTCGTTCTGATCTATTTTCAGAGTATAATTTTTTCAATCTGGCTGTTCATTCCAAGTTTATTAATTTTACTCTCTGGACATTTACCATTTGAAAACCTAATATGTCAAAATGTAAACATTTCACCACTATATCCCAATATCAATTTTTTAGTAGTAGTTTTCTGGGGCAGTTTTTCTAAAGTTTTTTCATGTCATATCCCTATTAAAAAATTTGACAAATATACCCCTAAACTATGTATGTATGCGTGTCTGTGTGTGAGCGTGTATGTATTTAAAAGTTACATACGTGTGTCAGTACACTAACATGATCAACATTATAAAAGCAAGCAGGAAAAGAGATGTTAATGAAACAGATTAAGATTAAAAATAATGCACTGTCTTGTCATTCACGATGATCATATTATCATTAATACCTTAAGGCACACAGGAGCTTTGGGATAAATTTCATCATTGGGGACAATATTTTAAGTGGCTTTCTTTACTGTTTCTAACATCTGGGTGACTTTTTCCAGATCCGATTAGATCGTCGTTATTCTTACCTTACAGTGCTGACGGGGAATTTACGAGAAGGGTCAGGTCGATGCTGCCGCCTTCTTGTTTCCTGGCTTTGCGTTACCCCTACCTTTGATGTTTGGATTTCTCTGCAGTAATCTTTTGAGGCCACTAGTCCGCTTTGCAAGGGGCAGTTCTCCGTAGGACAGGGTGGACAGTCACGAGAGCCCAGGCGTACCTGAAGGGTAGGATGTCACGATGCGCTGAGACTCGGGGACGAGGGCCTGGCTGTCTCAGGGCGAGTCCAGACGTTTTCTTCCTGCTCCTGGAGCGTGGTCCTGTGTACCACCCTCAGACCTCCACCCTAGGAGGTCCACCCGACTTCTGTGGTGGTTTTTCAGTGCGATTGGATTTCCATAGGAAGATGCTCGTGTGTATCGTTGCACAGCCGCCGTGTTTGTCCCCACATCTGTCCATCAGAAAGGCAGGGAGACGGCTGTGGGCAGCAGTAAGGACCCTGCGTTTGGACTCTGAGTCCCAGCCCTGCCACTAACCGGTGCAGTGGGTGACAGTGGACTTACTTTCTAGAAGTGCCGTCATCTGCAACCTCACACTGCGGTGGTGAGTGAGGACGAACGGTCAAAGGGTAGGTTGGCACAGGACCTTGTGCCTTGTCATTTACAGTCACCCGTGATGGGTAACGCCCTGTGTGGGTCACAGCGGAACGTTTCTCCTGGGTTTTGTGTGTGTCCTTCCTCAGCAACATGCTCTGTCGTCTTCACTCCTAGACTGCCTCTTCAAGCTGTGTCCCATGAACCGCTACTCTGCCCAGAAGCAGTTCTGGAAAGCAGCTAAGCCGGGGGCCAACAGCACGACAGATGCGGTGCTGCTCAACAAACTGCACGTGAGTACCGCTCGTGGGCAGCCACCGGCGCGCGTCCGGGTGTGCTGGGTGTGCTGGGTGTGCTGGGTGGGGGGCCCGTGCCGAGGGCTCGCGGGCGGCCATCGGCGTACGTCCAGGTGTGCTGGGTGGGGGGCCCGTGCCGAGGGCTCGCGGGCGGCCACCGGCGTGCATCCGGGAGTGCTGGGTGGGGACGATCCGTTCTGCAGCCCTCCTGCTCTGGGCGCCAGCTCCCTTATGTCCTTTAATGAAGGATGAAAGGGAGCTGTCCCCAAGGAGAGGCGGGTCATAGTCAGCACTCAGGAGCTCCAGGCGCGGTGAAGAGACCTGGTTCCTCCCCTCAGTGAGCTCATTGTCCGGTGTGAGGACACAAGAGCCGTCACTCCCATTGCACTTGAAACACAGTGCGGACTCCGCGCCCGCCGAGCGCAGCTTTCCCCACTGGGGATTCTGAGCTGCGCTCACCCCACACCAGCCGCGCTGGCTTTACCGCATTTCATCTCATTTTTTGAGCACCGCAAAAAACTGCAGAACGTTCGAACAGTCTTCTCCTGGCTCCTCGTAAGCCAAGACTGTCGCCTCCTTTGTGTCTCTGGTCAAGTGCCATCTCAGCGAGGCCTTTCCCGACCGCCTTATCCACACGACGGTCTGCCTCTTCCATCACAGGCCGTTTACCGCTTCCTCAGCACTGAGCACAGCCTGCCCTTGTGTTAGGATGACAGCTCCGTCAGGTGAGGGGCAGTGTCTGTCTTGTTCCCCACTGTATCCCAATGCCATTTAATAGTGTCTGGCACATAGTAGGGGCTCAGAAAATACTTGCTGAGTGAGCACTGTGCTAGGCGACGTGGCCACCGTCAGTTTCTTAACCTTTTGGGAGCTTGGTGGCCAAGCTCCCAAAAGGTTAAGAGCACCTGGAAGGGACACACAAATCCATCTGTGTGAGTAAGAGTGGGCGATATGGTGGTCAGGGAGGGCTTCCTGGAGGAAGAAGACGTGCCGAGTAAGCCTGGAGGAGGAGGCATCTGTGGGAGTCAGGATAAGGGAAGAAGAAACAATGGAAACAAAGAGGCTGCTTTGACGACGTCAGGAATCGCTTCATTATTTTAATGGTTTCGGGGCAGACGCTCTCGAGCTCAGCAAGCCCAGTGCTGCCTCGTAATAGCAACTGCTACTCAGCTGCACAAACAGGAAATAACATTCACAAATAATGAAACCTCTCGAGACACCACAGTTGAGAAAACGACTTATCAAGGAGAAATAGAAGTAATACATTCTATAGCTGTGTTCTTGGCTAAGTTGCCGCTCAGGCGTGAGCACCGTGGAGGGCACAGGAACCGCGCGTGCTGGGACCTGTTTGTACCAGCCCTGCAGACGGGGCCGCGAAGGCTGTGACTGATGCAGAGTTATGGAACAGGGGACCCAAAAGCCTGTTTTCCATGACACGTTTCTCCAGAAGGGTCAGCAGTACACCGGTTGTTAAGCAGCATGTGCACTTTCGGAAAACGTGTCAGTAGCAGTGTGAGCTGCACCCGCAAGACCGTGCTGTGTGTTGCTGTGTCACGGGGGGCGAGGGCTTCGGCTCGGAACCCGTGGAGCTTCTCAGCCCACGCGCGTGTCCAAGCGGACAGGAGACGTACGGGGCAGCGGTGCTCCGTCCTCGATCAGGGTGTCGGCCATCTCTGGCTCCTGTCCCCTGCGAATCAACAGTGCCTCCTCCTCCGCCGGTCACTGTGACGATTGGAATCGCCCTGAAGTCTGTGCTGGGAGCCTGCGAATGTAGCGGAGTGGCCAGTGCAGGCTGCTCCGGCCTGCGGGGCTCCTGGTGATGGGGAGCGGGGGCGGGGCTCTGTAGCGCCTGTGCCTGCGAGGCCACCTTGGTGGCAGGAGCCTTCCGTAGTCCTGCCTTTCCTTTTCTGGCCTGAAAATCTTTCTGTTCGAGGAGATCTTATTAGAGCATCTCAAACCCTTCCTCCCGCTATGTTTTTACAGCAGGGGTTGTTCATTCAGATTCCTCTCGGCCAAGCGGGAAGCCAGCAGGAATAAAGGGGACTCGGCGGGCCGGGCTGCTGCGTGGGATGTGCCGACATGGCCCGGAAGGGGCCGTTCCAGCCCCCGCCGCTGGTGCGTGGGCAGGTGGGCCACAGACTGCTGCCAGGAGAAGCCGAAAATCCACGCTGACGTCTAGCACCTCAGTTTTTTAATTGAATCAAAACTTAAAACACACAGTGGACAGCAGCGCAGGAATGGCTCGGGTCGGGTGGCGTTCCTTCGCCGCCCGATTGCCAGCGGCCGCGTGCGTTACGTTTCATCCGCTGTTCTCATCGCTCCTTCCACGAGCGAGCCGTGACGAAGCTGCACGGTCGAAAGAGGCGGCCCTAAAGGTGTCCAAGAACTTCGAACTCCTGATCAAAAAAATTAAAAGGCAGCTCTCTTTTTTTTTTTTTACGCAGTTTGTGATTTAAAAAATATTCTTGTTTTCGGGCAGTCCCTTATTCTGATGTAGATGGCCAGAGCGACTTTCGGGTCTTGGGTATTGCATCTCTGTGATTCTGATTTTCCTGTTCATTTGGACCTTTTTCCTCTAGTGTCTGAAAGTTATCGACATGCTTTAATGCCGTCATTAAAATGTGGTATTTCAGGCAGCCGCTTGCCTTGGGGGCAGATGGCCAGTCCCCAGTGGGTTTTCATTTTTATTTTTGTCAATTCCTGTGCAGGACCCCAGTCAAAGGTCAGATTATTTTAAATTAATGCCATTTAAGGAATTCGTCGTCTAGACCACTTGACTTCCTCTTGACTAGGATGTGTGACATATAAACGCTGCTCTGAAGGAGAGTGCCATCTAGTGGCTGGTTACTGCGTGCGTCTGTTCCCTCTGCTAGAGTGAGTCTCTGCTGCCTTCCGAAGCCTGGGTCCGGCATTGCTTGGTTTCAGAAGCTTCACCTCGGTATCCCGTGTGATTTAGAGCTCGTCGACCTTAGGTGAATAACCTTTCCCCATCGTTCCAGTGACCTTTCTGTAGCAATTTAATAGTGGCTTCTCTGTTTCCGAAATACGGTAACAGGTGACTAGGACGGGGGTGGCCTCGATGTTGCTTAGGGAGCACGGTGACACCTGTGACGAGTAGCGGTCGCGACCACAGCGCAGAGCGCGATTTTCTCCGTAGAAATTAAAAAACAGCCCTCCAGCCACTGTGCAAGGGGAAGAGTGGACAGATATACACGTCCTGTGACTTTAATCAGCCGGCCCCTGTGGTGGGGGGCAGTGTGCAAGAGCCTGACAGTTTTTACCATTCTGAAAAACATGTATCATGGCCTTGTACACGTGACCAATTATCTCCTTAGGAGAATCTCCTAGAAATGGGATTGCTACGTCAAAGTTACACCCACCGAAAACGTCTTGGCGGCTGCTGCCAGATCACCTTCGAGGAAATCATACTGGTCGGCGGTCTTAGAGTGTGAGCCTCTCAGTGCTTATGGGGCTTCACACTCCACATCCTGTCCTTTTCAGGGGTGGACGCAGCTTCGATCGGTGGGCCCAGGTATACGTCAGACCTTATTCCCTTTTTGTCTACCTTTAGTCTCACCCGTTAAACCTGAAAATCAGGATGGACATTTCTGTCTAACGGCCGGATTGGACAGTGCCGTATGTCAGTTATATCTCAATGAAACTGGGGATAAAAACCCAAATTTGGTTTTTCTGGAGGGAGTTATCTAAGGATTGATGTGTGAACTCAAATGAACGTACATATAGTGTTTGCACTAATAGAAGGTGAGATGATTTGGATAGTTTTCTCCTTAAACAAAGAGAGCTCGTGGGAAAAGTGAATTCTTAGAATGATTTGTAAGCTCAGTGCATTGAACGGTCATTCAGAAGTTATGTGGAGGCTTGGTCATTATTGAACCTTGTGACAGTTTCAGATATGGTGTTTGATATTAGAAATTCGTGGAGATTTTTCCTCCAATTTTGTTGTATTTTCTGTTCTAATTTTACTTCTTCTATGTTTTTGGACAAATGCTGCTAGGTTTACTTAGTCTTCTATACAGAGTATATGGCTTCTCCATAACTAATTTGGCTTTTTTTTAGATACTGTTACAGAGTTGCCACTTTTATACTTAGTCTAAGCTAAGGTAGGAACTTAATGTTTTAGATTAACTTTACTTACACTCAGGCCACTGGCAATTCTCCAGAGTAAGAGGAAGGTCCGCGGGACTTTTCTCCCCGAAACAAGGGCCCCGATGTCATTTAAGTGTGAGAAACGCTACTTCATGATTCCTTGCAGTGAATTCTTTCAGTGTGATGTTTTGAGCACAGAAAAAAATTTTACTGGTGTGTTGGAAAACATTGTTTTATTTTGCTGAATCTATTGATTTTTACCCCCCTTCTACATGGTTTTCCTGGAATTTCTATGTTAGCCGAGAACTGCTCAGCAGAACAGATGGCTGTCTACAAAGTATCGCCCTTTCTTCTGCTGGATTTCAGTCCGAGGCCTTGACTGGAGCACTACTGCAGGGTGCTGGAGAGAGGGGTCTCTGGACGGGGCGAGGCACAGGCTTGGAAACGGGCGGAGATGGGAGGCAGGTAAGGGCGGGTGTTTATGGAGAGGGGACCGTGCCTGGATGCTGGGGATTGCCAAGGTCCACCCTGGTGTTACTTCTGGATGTGTCTTGAGCCCAGTGGACTTCACTGTTTTGTAGCTGAGAGTCACAGACTAGTAAGTGATTCCACAAGAGAGCGGGAGCCTCCCGCCAGGGGCGGATGCGGCAGACTCGTGGTGGCCTCCTCCAGCGCACCCTCCGCCTCCTGCCGCGTGGCTTCTTTGTGGCTTAGGATTGCGTCCCGAGCTCATTTTCTCCGATGGTCTGCCTTCCTAACAATACCTCTATTCCAGGCAGAGGTAGAGCAGATGCTGAATTTGAAGGAGCTGAAAGTGTCTTCACCCAGCCACTTTAGTCCAGCTTTTTAACTTTTCGTCCTGAGAGCATTTCTTCGTTTGAGAGACTCGCGTATAATAATGGTTCAACTTTACTGAATGCTTCTCGTACGTCCGGCATGTGTTTTCTCTGATCTTTGCAATAGCCCTAAGAGGTTGCACTTCCCCATTTTGTGGTTGAGAACACTGAGTGAGGCTTGAGGTTCAGCGACCCGGCCACGCTGAAAAAGCCAGCCTGTGGCGGAGCCGGGAGCAAGTCCGGAAGGGTCCTGAGCGACTGCAGACACGTGACCTGGGAAGGAGGCCCGCTGACCCACACCTAGTAGCATCTCGCCTCAAGGATGAGCACGCGGGAAGCTGTTCCGAAGCACAAGCGGTCATCAGGCTTTTGTGGCCCATCGGATCAGAGCTGCGCGTCTTCTCTGCTGTTCTGTTTCTGCTCCAGTGGGGAGCCGGGGCCCGGGATGAAGCCAGCACCCCGCGAGCCTCGTGACCACAAGCTGCCAGTGCTTTCAGAGTCGCATGGGGAGACGGACGAAGAATGGCCGCTCAGCTCGAAAACCCATATCCGAAAAGAGATGTGCACACCGATGTTCACAGCAGCATCATTCACGGTGGCCAGGGCATGGAAGCAACCAGAGTGCCCTGTGATAGATGATTGAATAAGAAGCCGTGGTCCATATATATGATAGAATGTGACTCAGTCACGAGGAGAGATGAAATCCTGCCATTTGCGACAACGTGGATGGACCTTGAGATAATCCTGCTGAGCGAAATAAGCCAGACAGAAAAAGTTAAAAATCCCATGATACCGCTTATCTGTGGGATATAAACCTAGAAGCAGCAAATGAACAGGACAAACAGGACTCATGGACATGGACAGTGGACTAGGGTAGAGGGCAGGGGAGGCAAACGGGGTAAAGGGGGGTCAAATATGCGGTGACAGGAAGAAATCTAACTATGGGAGGTGAGCACACTGCAAATATATATATGCCTCACTGTTCAAGTGTACAACTGAAACTTATTGGATTTTGTTAACCAGTGTCACCATAAAAAAATTAATTAAAAATTGTTTTAAAATTTAAAAAAGAAAAATGGTTGTTCAGGTTGGCGGCCCTGGTAGGCTATGCAGCTTCATCATTTTCCCAACCTGCCACATTGGTCATCATAATACTTCCCATTCTCATTTGCAACTGTGTGAATCTGGAGTTAACCTACATGTGAGTTTAAGGATGGTCTCCGCTACTTAATAGGTGTGTGACTTAAAAAAAGACATTATTCGGCAAAATTTCAAATATACACAGAAAGAGAGAAGATATTATAACAAACCCCCTCTGTCCCCATCATCCCACCACCTATGCAGCATTGACCAAACTTTTTCATCTGAGTCTGTTGCTTTTTAAAATTGAGATAATCTTCCATTCAAGGGAGTACTGTGAAAATTAAATAAATGATAATTCCCATCCGGCAGTGATAATACCTCATTGCCACAGCGACGGGGCCCTGCGCCCGTGATTCCCACAGGGATCAGGTACTGTTTTCATCTCCGTTTTACAAAAGAGGAAATTGGGGCTCACTCCTGCTCAGCAACACATTTCAGGTTGCAAAACCAGGCACCACCCAAAACCAGCCTTTCGATTCAGTTTCATGTGAACTCCAAAGCTTTTTTTTCCTTTTTTTTTCAAAGCTTTTAAAAAAAGGACTTTCATAAATCTGAAAAGGATTATGCAAATTCCCTTTCACCCCTACCCTATTTTCTTTAAAATACGCAAGCTTTTGAGGTAAGCTAAGCTGACGCCAAAATGCTCAGGAATTCCTTAAAGGAAAAAAAAAAACAAGCCTTTTCAAAAAAGCCAGAAAGGCCAAGAAAGCGACAGACGAGTGGCTCGGATCCTCGGTCCTCTGGGCGTTGCACTGGGCCTCGGGGGCACTCAGGTATTTGCTGATTCCTGTGGCTGTCGCACGGCCTGGTGACCCTGGCTTCGCGTCACTGCAGGGAAATAGAACCCGGAGTTTCCTCTGTCTGACCAACCTCCTTTCTCCACGCACAGCATGCTGCAGACTTGGAGAAGAAGCAGAACGAGACGGAAAACAGGAAGTTGCTGGGGACCGTCATCCAGTACGGCAACGTGATCCAGGTAGGTCAAGGCTGCTCTTGTCTCTGGCACTGGAGCAGCCCGGAACACAAAACCGAAAAGACACACTCGACACCGGTTCGGCCGGCTTTCCGGCGAGACTCCCTGGGGGACAGGGTCTCTTCCGCAAGGTCGAGTGTTCCTTCCCATGTGGGTGGCTCTCGGGCTTTCCAGGTGGTCCTCTCTCGGTGTGAGGATCCACTTCTGTCCCCCGCAGCTGATAATTTAAGATCCGTCCCTATCTAAGTGGGAAGCTTCCCACATGAAAAGGAGCCTGGCTGCCGCCACCGCCGCGTTTAACTCGCTTTTCGTATCTGGTGGAAATCGGCTTCTCTGTCACCCAGATCTCTTGGTTCAAGAACCGGTCACCAGAGGTGATGGGAGAAATTCTGTAGCTTCGGGTTGAGTGTTCGCTGCTGGGTCTCGTGTGGGCTCGTGGGTGGAGAGGTTCATGTGTTTGTCCCTTGTGCCTTTCAGTTTGACATGGAGTAAAACGCCAGCCGGGGGACAGGGCCGTGTGGTTCGCTCACGAAACCCGCCAGGGTCCGTCCTTGCAGGAGACGGTGTGTGAGCGAGTCCGGAGCCCCGTATGGCCTCTCGGTTTGTCCGGGTTCCAGATTGTTTCGACCCAGGCACAGAGGGTCAGAGTAGTCACCAACTTTCGAGGACCTAACCTGTCTGGTTGTCTGGCTTCATTATTTTCCTTTTTGAAAGATTTTGCTGACTCGCTAATACAAGTGTAAACTTTACTGATTCCGAACGAATTCCTCCCCATTTTTGTCCCTTCGAAGTAGGGGACAGTGCTAACCAGGAACAGGGGAGAAGAGAATCCTGAATTGGTAAAAGCAAACTTTTATGTTTAGGGTTATTCCTATTAGACTTTTAGGCCTGTTGACACAGTGAAAGCAGCTTTCAAAAGAAAGTTTGAAGATTTTGTCCCTTTCCGGTTCTGTCCAATCGAGAGTGGACACAAGGCCCAGGTGGGCTCCAGGTTCAGTGTCAGCTTTATTACTGGGCCAGGCCAGGGCCTTGGAACTCAGGACGAGAGGGCACAGGGGCTGAGCACACGAGCCCTTAAGTGCGTCCCATGGGGTTCAGGGCTTGCGACTGAGGTCTCGCCACGCCTCGGTGTGCTCACCAGCAAATGGGGACAGTAGCGGTGTATCTGCTTCCTAGGGTGACTGGGGGCACCTGTCACAGCATTGGCTCTGAACTCGTGTTAGCTAATAGTGCTTACTGTTACTTCTCCCAAGCCCGGATCTGGGGAGCCACCTCTAGGCAATGTGGGTTTGTAAACCATCCGAGTCCAGCACCTGGGCAGGTGGGTGGAGGATCAGGGGCCATTCACCTGCCACTCATCAGGGATGTCACGATGAGGCCTCAGGAGGGCCCCGCCTTCTCGTCTGTCACGGCCGGGGACGTCAGAGGCTCACGAGGCAGACAAGTGACTCCTCTATCCCCAACAGCCCTGGTAGAAGATTTGTGGGCCAGCCAGGACTGTTCTAGAAACTGCATCTGTTAACACGCAGAGGGGGACGTCGCGGGCGGCAGTGGGGTCCCAGGCTGGCCTCGCTGTCTCCGCAGGGTTGGCAGCCTTTCACCTTCCCTCCCGTCTTCGCTTAAAGTCCAGGGTGGAAATTCCTTAGCATCCGTGTTCTCCCAAATGAAACGACTGTCCCCTCGCAGGGCCCGCTGTGAAATTGAACTGTTTCTTGTGCTGCACGGGGCCCTTCCCTAGCTCCCGTCGGTGTGGGGCTCGGCACCGCAGGCCCTCGGCCCCTGCGCGCGGCAGCAGAGCTGTTCCTGGCCGGCGGTGCCCTTGCCTGGAGCACCTTCCACCTTCCAAGGCGGTGCTGGGGGGACACAAAGTATTTCTTCTTCGCTGCTCTTCCCTCTTTCCCAGGCGCCCCTGCCGAGGGCACTTGTCAGCCCTGTAGCTTCGCGGCGAGCTCGGGGGCGGGAGCTCATTTCACCGTGACTCATGGCGCGTCCGACACGTACCCGCCATGACGGAGGGCGAAGCGGCAGCGACGCAGGGTCATGTTGCCGCTCACCTTGTTCTCGGTGCGTTTCCAGCTCCTGCATCTGAAGAGCAATAAGTACCTGACGGTGAATAAGAGGCTCCCGGCGCTGCTGGAGAAGAACGCCATGCGGGTGACGCTGGACGAGGCCGGCAACGAGGGCTCCTGGTTTTACATCCAGCCCTTCTACAAGCTGCGGTCCATCGGCGACAGCGTAAGCGCCACGCGCGCCAGGGGTCCGGCCCGGGCCGGGCCGCGGCCGCCGTGTGTGTCACAGTCCCGTCGCGGGGTTTCAGAGTCGGAGCCAGAGGCTTATCCTGTCCGTAGAGAAGCGGGCAGTCGCCGTGGTAACCAGTGTTTGGGAAGCAGGGAAATCGGGAGAGGAGTGGGACTTAAATCCAGCATCTACGTTTCTCCCTCCGGGCTTCCGGGACCATGGCTCGAGCGGCCCGTTACCTTGGTAACTTTACTCCGTCCTCCTGGATCGTTGGTGGAGCAGAAAAGCCTCTGTCATTCGGAGATAAAGCCAGTGACGGGGAGGACGGGGTCGGGCACGGCAGGGGAGGGGAGAGGACCGTGGGGTCAGCTTTGCTCGTCGTCGGCAGCTGCGGCCGGTCCAGAGCTGGCCCCGTCCTGAGGGGTCATTAGGGCATAAAGTTACAGGAAGCCTTTTCGCTGTGACTTGGAGCGGCTCTGATACTTGCAGGCTGCATCGGTCAGTCATCACGTGGGCATATTCTTAATAGTGTTCAAATGCTGTTGGCTGTATTTCTGACCTGGCGAAGACTCTGAAATCGCTGTTTTTCATGAAAGAGGACATGCCTTAAACAGCAGAAAATCTTGTCAAAATGCTCAACTAGACTTAAAACCTCAAACTAAACTTTGCCATTTTTCAGTATTGCCATTGAAGTTTACAAGCTTCAGGTGGTTGAAATACATGTTCGTTGATACGTTTGTGTGTGTATTATACACGGTACATCAGAAGCATCCAGCACGAGACTGTACCCCACCCCCAGCTGGTGTTCAGTAAACACTGACCCTCTGAGAATGGAGTAACCAGTCCGGGAAAGCTGAGGTTCCACCAAAAGTGTTGGATTTTCGAGGTACTTAACATATTCATTTGGAGTTAGAGAAAATTTCATTGTACACACGCCCCAAAGGCATCGCACTGAAAATCGATGAACTGCACACCTCAGGAGCCAGCATTTCCATCCCCGGCTTCCCCCCGACTTCCCCCCGTCATAAAAGACAGGGTGTCTGCCTCTGAATTTCATTTTCAGCAACTCCTTAGCTTTCCTGTCCCTTCATCGTAGCCGCTGAGCTGTGCCTCGGTGGACAAGGTGAGATGGGCTTGCATAGAGTTATTCTTGTAGGGTAGTGTTTCTTTAAATGACAGGTGTCGATCCATTCGTGGGCCGCGAGGTCGATTTAGGGGCTTGTGACTGTCATTTTAGAAAGCGGAATAGAATAGAGGAGAAAGTATCCAGCTGTGTTGAACATAATGGGGATACGTATCGATTTGGGGGTGACTCAGGTGAACACAGACGTCTACATGTGTACACATTACACACACACGTATACACACACGTAGACACATACACATACATCTGCTTAGGTATGCATGACTGGGCCGCGGTAGAAAGCGTGCTTCTTAGTGTGGCTTGCACTCGAACAGTGTGAGTGTTGTCGCTTTGAGCACACAGAACTGTGGCTTTATTCTTTCAAAGGTAAGACCTCCGTGCAGCCGGTATTCTGCTTCTGCTCCCACAACTGAGTTGGTGCTGACAGACCCACATCTGTGAACACGTGGAAAGGGGCAGGCAGGGGCGTCCCGTGCTGGCCTCACCATTTCTCGGGGATCGGGCAGGGTCACTGGGTGTCACAGCTCGGCACGTACTACGAAAGGTTCGGCGGAGGACGCCCAGCCACCGCCCTGCCCCCCGGAACAGCTGACCTGTTTGCTGAAAAGCTCTGTTGGTGCTTTCTGTTCCAGGTGGTCATAGGTGACAAGGTTGTTCTGAACCCCGTCAACGCGGGCCAGCCCCTCCATGCCAGCAGCCATCAGCTGGTGGACAACCCGGGGTGCAATGAGGTAAGGGGGGCCCAACTCCAGCCGAAGGGTGGGCGGAGGCCGCGGGGGCAGGCCGCGGGGCCGGGGCGCGTGCGTGCTGGCAGGGCCTCCTGCTGCGACGTGCGCAGGGCGCCCGTTCTGCACCCGAGGGAGCCGAGGCCGGGTCAGGGCCGCCGCAGGAGGCGGTGCAGCAGGCCAGTCACCGCCCTGGACTCACTTCCCTGAGCCTTGTGTCCCTGGGGCTTGTTGTCCAACTTGCTAAGCCGGAGAGGGGCCCCTCTTACCAAGTTTTTCTGGCCAAAGGGGCACCTTTTTCTAATTACCCCTAACAAGAGCTAATTCCTGAGAAGGGCACACTGCAGGCCGTCGGCAGCCGGTCAGGCTGGCGTCTGGCTATCGGCCATCCGTCTACTTGGCTTCTAAGTTGGTGGATACAGGACGCAAGGACATTTACGTCACCCTGATGGTGACATAAACGTCTGTCTAATGGTTGAGGACACAGCTCTGGAATCAGATAGATGTGGGTTCGGATCCCAAACCTGCCGACGCCCAGCCCTGTGGCTGCAGGCTGGTCACCCCGTGTCCCCGCGCGTCAGGTCTCCTGTCTCTGAAGTGGGCGTGATGGTCGTCCCTGTGTTCCCATGCGCTCGTGGATGTCGGTCCGTGGCCCACCGCCACGCAGGTTTCGGTGTCCCCATTGGTGACAGTCACACTCTAGAGTGTGTGCCCTGGACACTTCCTGGCCCTCGTCGTTCACCCCGCTTTGTGTCCGCGTTTTCACGGCGCCTCTGCTCCCGGGCTGCGGAACGGGAGACTCGGAGCAAAAGGCGGTCGTGATTCGGGAAGGTCAGGAGGCGCGGTGGCCGTGTCGGCCCAGCACACGGCGCTCGATCTGCGGCCGACGCGGACGGCTGGTAGAAGTCGCAGCGCCCGCACCTTCGGGGCGTCGGCCTCCAGGGCTTGGGGGCCGGAAGACGCCGCCGTTCGAGGGGAACGCGAAGGAATCCCTCCCATCCCTTTCGCAGGTCAACTCCGTCAACTGCAACACGAGCTGGAAAATCGTCCTCTTCATGAAGTGGAGTGACAACAAAGACGACATACTGAAGGGGGTGAGTCGCGGGCCCGACGGGCCGGGCGCGCGGGCCTCCTGTCGCGTGGCGGCTCGGCCCCCTCCCTAACGCCGCCTTCCCCGCTCCCGCGCGTGCCGGCTTCCAGGGCGACGTGGTGAGGCTGTTCCACGCCGAGCAGGAGAAGTTCCTCACGTGCGACGAGCACCGGAAGAAGCAGCACGTCTTCCTGAGGACCACCGGCCGCCAGTCGGCCACGTCGGCCACCAGCTCCAAAGCCCTGTGGGAAGTGGAGGTAAGGGCGAGGCAGATGCTGACTCCCACCTGGCCGCCTGGGATGACGGAGAGGGGCAAGTCCACGACACCGTGTCGGGGTTGCTGGGTGCACCCGTGGAGGGCTTAACATCTACTCTGGAAGCAAACCAGCAACCGAGGCCGGACACTGCTGCCTCTGGGCCACCGAATCATCCGTTCCTTCTGTTTTTCTCTCCCTTGCTCGTTTATCTGTCACAACATGTTACCACGTGCCTACCCAGCACATGCAGAGGGGCCTGCGGGTTGGGGATGGGCTGGAAAGACGCACAGCCGGGGCGCCGGAGGGTGCAGGTGGCACGAGGCACAGCCTCCGTGCTCTGCGCACCTGATTTCCCTTGGCTGCGTGCCTCCGCGTGGGACAGCTGGGCATGTGCTGCCGGCCCTTTCCAAAGTTGGTGCCGCCGTCCCCCCGGCGGGCGGAGTGTCCCCGTGCTCCCACATCCTTGCCAGCTCTTGGTGCGGTCATTCCTTCTCCCACTAGCCTTTTGAACAGGCGTCTCGCGACAGCGCACCGTGGTTTCAACCTGCGTGTCCGCTGCAGCTCGCAGTGTGGCTTTTCATGCGCTTATTTGCCGTTTATTTGTTTTTCATGTTAAGGGAGTCTGCATAGAGTTTTTAATTTCCGCCCCCTCTCTCTTTCTCTCCTCCTCCTCCTCCTCTCCACTCCATGGCATGTGCTTTTTAGCGTCTGCGTAGAGACACTGCCCCTCCCGCTCATCACGAACTCTTCTGAGCTAGAACTTGGTCTTGAACTTGCCTTGATCATCGATGCCCCACTGTACCCACTGCAGACTTAAAATCGCTTTCAGAACCATTTTTTATGTACGATTTGGGTATGGGTGCCAAAGAAAAAAGACTCTCTCTCCTCAAGTTAATAAATCATGCGAACTAGAGAAAAATCGAAATCAAAACTAGAGAAAACAAGGGTAGGAATGAAGTGTTCTCTCGTGAATTTAACGAGACGCTCCCATTGAGCTGTTTATTCTATAGGGTACTTTTGCATAGTCGATGCCATTTCCCAAACAATTCCGTACCCTGCCTCAGTATGCTATCATAAATCAAAAAAAGGTTACAAATGTCAGAACCCTACCAAAGTCACTGTGACCGACTTAGTCACCACAGGCGCCGTGACTCAGTCAGTCAGAAACGGATTGAAGTGAATTGAAGATGACAGCTTTTTGTGGAGAGTGTTTGAGGTATGGACTTCTGAAACGTTAGGCACTTAACTCAGAGCATCTTTTTTTTTTTTTCTTCTGAGAAGGAACAGCTGTCTAATTCCTACTCCCTAAAAGATTGTTTCCTGCCAATTTTTTTTCTGGCTATTCTGGGAAAACATTGAATGTTTTCCATTTTAATTTTTTTCTCGAAGGTTTTAGAAACTTAAGTGCCCCTTTAAAGGAAGGGAGACAACAGCGTGTGTTTTATATTTGTAGGAGTTAGAGATCTGAGGTTTACGTTATACATTGTCAGCTTATTGCCAGTCCAAAAGACACCCCATCTTTTCACACACGACGTGAGAACCTTGTAGCGGCTCCGTCCTGTCCCCTCCGGTCCCTGGTGAGCACCACGACTTTACTGCTACATAAGCTATAAACTCCACGGTGCCTTTTTACTCATTTTGCCCCGTTTGAACAGTTGTTTATATTTAAAAAACAAGTAAAAATGAGGGGAGTCTGTGAACCATGAAGTTATCCTGCCCGCTCTTCACTCCTTTCTGTGGGTTCATTTCCATCTGGCGTCATTTTCCTTTGGTATAAACAGCTTCCGTACCACGTCCTGTCATGTGGTCTGTCTGAGAACGCAGCTTTCTGTTTGCGTGTGAATGTCTTCATTTTGCCCTTGATTAAACAGTCTGTTTTATCTATGTGTGTATGTATTTATATACTTATTGTTATTCCATGGGATGCCACACTATCTATATATGTGTGTGTGTATGTATATATATTTTGTCTTTTAAATTTTAAATTTATTGGGGTGACATTGGTTAAAATTATATAGGTTTCAAGTATACAGTTCAAAAGTGCATCATCTGTATGTTCAACGCGCAAAGTCACGTTTTTCTTTTTTAAAACAACGGCTTCGCGGAGATACAGGTCACATACCACACAATTCAAGGCGTACACTTCAGTGGTTTTTAGTAGGTACCTGGAGTTGTGGAGCCATCGCCACAGTCACCTGTGGCAGTCACAGCTCGTTTCTGCTCACCCTTGCTCCCCACCCCTCCCCAGCAGCCGCCCGCCTCTCCATGAACGTAGATTTCCTACGCTGGACGTTTCCCAAGGGGTCCTTTGTGTCTGACTCGGTCACCTGGCGTGATGTTTCCCAAGTTCATCTAGGTGTCCTCATGTATCACTACATTGTTTTTTATTGCCAAGCAAGATTTCATTGTATGGCTGGACTACGTTTTATGTTTTATTCAGTGCCATTTGGGTTGTTTCCACTTTTTGGGCTCTTCTGAAGAGTGTTGCTACGACCACTTGTTTACACATTTTTGTAAGGACATATGTTTTCAGTGCCTCTTGGGAGGGGATTGTGGGTCACGTGGTAACTTGGGTTAGTTTATTTTCCCACCTGTGGTGTGTTGAGGCCCCATTTTCTCCACGTGGCCGTCATATACAAAGGATATTTTCGTTGGACATAGACTTCTAGGTAGACAGTTCCTTCTTTCTGTGCTCGAGGTGTCATCCATTGTCACTCGTATGCATTGCTTCCGATGTGAATTCAGTGGTTTTCTACCTTTGTTCCTATATAGTGTCTTTTCTTTTTCAGGGCTGCTTTTAAGATTTTTCTGTTTCTGCTTTACATTGATCTAATTATGATGGTGCATGCGTCTCTGTGTGTGTGTGTATCCTACCTTGAGTTCACCGAATTTCTTGACTCTGTGAGTATGTCTCAAAATTAGGAAAATTTGGGACATTATTTCTCAAATATTTGTCCTGGCCCCTCCAACCCACATAGACGTGCTGGATCATTATGTTGTCTGGCAGCTCAGCTGGTTTATGCGTCACATTTTCCCAATTCTCGCCTGTCCGTCGCTTTATGATTATGTACTGAACATTGCGAAGGACGTTTTTGTTGGATATAGAATTCTAGGTTGACAGTCTCTGCTGCCTTGCCGAGTGTCTGGATCCTGTTGCCTGCCTTTAAAGAGTACTGAGTTTTGTTTTGTCGGACAGTGAAGTGACTCTTGGGTCCATTTGGTCCTCTGGAGGCTTGCTTTCCAGCTTCGTTAGGTCAGTAGCATGGCAGCCTGTCTCAGGGCTGGGTTAGCCTTGCGTCCGAGGTGTGACCCTTTTGGCATCTCTACTGCACGCCCAGGTGTGCGACGGACTCTCTCCTCTGTCTTGCCAGAACCAGTCCCACCCAGGGGAACGTAGCAGTGACAGCTCCCCCTTGTTCTATCCGTGGGGGTCCCACCTTACACACCTGCAGCTCGGTGTCCAGCCAGAGACTCAAGGACACCCCCGTATAGATTTCTGGGGCTTTCTGTCTGGGTCACTCTGTGTTCTGCTCCCGCGTATTTCAGCCACTTCAGTCTCCCTAAATTCCGATACATCTCCTGAACTCAGTGGGACCAGTGTCCGCGCGTGGGTTCTCCTTCCCAATGCCACCATCCCGAGAGGACCTTCAGGAGAAAGTCGGAACAGTCACGGGGCCGCCTCGTTTCCGGTTGCCCAGAGGCCAGCACTGGGCACCTCCCGCCGTTCGGCGTCCTAGTCATTTCACGTACTTGTCCAGTTTCCTAGTTGTCTGTGACAAGTTCGTTGTTTTGGTGCGGTGACCAACTGTTGATGGCACCAGCCACTGGTGCCAGTTAATCCATCGTGGCCAGAAGCCGGAGCTACGTTTATTGTATGGTGCGCTGGCCCAGGCTCTGGGAGCTTCAGCTGCAGAGCACGGGCCTGTGTGTGTATCGGCCCGTGACTTCCAGGCGTAGAATACTTCGACGGTTTTCCGTGAAATTTCTTTTTATTTGACGTGCCTTTTGTGGATGAATTTCAGAATCTTCTTCATTATGATTAAGGCTAATAGTCCGAAAACCATGGCATTTTTTTTTTTACTACCATCTTACATCAACGGGGAGACTCTTTGGAGAAACAGCTTCCCTATGTCGAAGTTTTGACGTTACATACGGTACTCGCCATAGGTTTGTGGAAGAGATTGATGTGTTTTTTCAGCTCGTGAACATCCCTCCTGAGCGCCGAGCTCTGGGTGATGTCTCAGGTGCGCTGCTGTCCTGCTGCGGCCACACTTCCTCCTGTTGACCGTCCCCTCTCTTCCAGGTCGTCCAACACGACCCATGTCGGGGAGGAGCGGGGTATTGGAACAGCCTCTTCCGCTTCAAGCATCTTGCCACAGGGCATTACTTAGCAGCAGAGGTAAGTGGCGGCCCGGAGCTTTCCCCGTTCGAGGCGGACGCACTCCCCCGTCCGCCTGTACCTGTCACCGTCGGGCAGTCAGAGGCTCAGGGTCGTGCTCAGTCACCTTGCTTTTCCTTCCGCTTTTCTGTTGCCTCTGCCTCCTTTCCCTGCGTAGAGACAAGAAAAGGTAACGGCGGTTAACGCCTCTCAGTACGGCACAGGGACTTCGACCACGGTGTGGGGAGAGCGTCAGAAGCTCACGCCGTCCTGGGGATGTATGGGCCGCACGGGGACTGTCCGTAACGACATTGTGCCGTGTATTTGAAAGTTGCTGAGAGAGTAGATTTTTTTTTAAATGCTAATCTGGGTTGAGGATAATCTTTCTGTTTTGCTCACGCATCCTGCTCTTCCCACGTCTTACCTTCCAACCCTGCCCCTAACAAGAGTGACCGAGACGCGGCTGTTGTGACACGTGGTATGTAAAGCCGGAAGCGTTAAGACACACAAAGGCTTAGGCAACTTTATGAAGCTCTGTGGTTCTCAGAGCATTAGCGGAATGGACGTGTCTTCTCTTTCGTACATGCAGGACTGTCCAAAACCAAAGAAATTAGCTTTACCTTAAATGTCTGTTACGGTGTTTGCGGAAAGGCAGGACTCAGTGGTGACGGCAGGAGGAATTTACCTTCTAATTTTCGTATCAAATTAAGGAGCCGTCCTACTGTGTGATGGATGTTGAGTTTTCCTCTGATCTGCTGTAAGACGCACGATGAATATTCCTAACAGATTCTAGTCGTACGGCAAACGACACCCCTGTCGTCTGGCGCCACTGGCGAGACTGTGCAGATTTTCTAGGTGACGTGTGGGTGTCAGCACAGCTCCTGCAGCTGGCCCAGGAAGCCTGGATCTCAGTGTACCGAACCCCGGGGTGCCTGACACCTGTATGGATTGATGATTCTGAAATATTTTAGAACCAAAGATCAAGGCAGTTGAAATTTAGAATGGAGCCCGGGGCCTGAGGGACCCAGCTAACCGGCTGTGAAGAGTGCTGACTCGTCTGCTATGTTCTGAGGGGAATGTAGCTCTTGCCGGAGGCCATAGACTTGTTATTTATAACTAAAAATAAGCAGGATTATCGATGGCTGGATACTGGTCTTTCATTGATCTCAGGCTTTTAACTGTTGTTTTGCTGGTGATTCACTGTGTCTCTCCGTCTGTACTTGAGAGCCATCTCTCGGTGACTGGGCGATTGTCCTCTGTGTGTTGTACTTGTGTGACTTGTGTCAGTGTCGTGGCATGCTGGTGTCGTGAACAGGGAAGGGACACGTTCGTAGCTGTTGAAAGATGTCCCCAGGCCTTGACGTCTCCTGCAGGCGGGGCCAAGTCCTTGAGAAAGCGATGTGGATGTTTTAATTTCCTAACGATTCTTTTTCATCAGGTAGACCCTGACTTTGAGGAAGAGTGCCTGGAGTTTCAGCCCCCAGTAAGTATGGACAGGAGCCTTCTTGTCTTCGTCTGGTAGGGTGAGGCCAAATGTTCTGGAACTATCTAAGGAACTGCCACCGTGGTCATTGGTTGCTGGGGAAGGGAAGCCTGAGGCCGCCTTAAAAGAAGGCCTCGTCCTGGGCTTCCCCTGAGAGCAGTCCCGTTTCCTGTGTCCTGATTGGTTCAAGGGCCTGTCAGTCAAGGTGCTGTTTCTGTGTGCTTAGCTGAGGGGCGTCCAACCCTGAGCTGCAGAAGGTCACAGCATTTCTGCGACTGCTCCCAGGTGGGAGGCGGTGACGGCCCCGTAGAAGTCGGCCTTTTACAAATGGATGACCTGTGGCTGTTGACCTCCATCCACACTTCATTCAGGATTTTCAGTGAGGTGCATAGTGTCACTGAGACTGTGGAATTAACACAGAAGGCACAGTGCACCTGACACCTGATTAGACGATGTCTCGCCGTCTGTTCTTGCTCTCTGCAAAGTCGGAAATAGACCTTATGATGGGGTTTGGCGTTTTAATGCCAACTGGACCTTTCTTCGGAGGCCATATTGCCAATTAATGCAACATGGAGGCGCTCGGGGTTCAGGGTCCACAATTGTGGGTTGACGAGCGCCTGGCTGAGTTACATGGAAACTGGGCGTGATGGGCGTGAGTAAGGCCGTTCTCTTGTGGGGTGCGTCATTCGGGTGTAGGAATTTTAAAGAATCTAAACAGTTGCTGCTCCGTGTGACACTGCGTGTCCACGTGGTCATCTCAGTGGTGGATATGGCAGGTAGTCATGGAGGCATTCCTTTCTTCTCCCGTAAAATTTTGAAAGAATTGGAGGGACTTGACTTCCACGGAGGGAGCTGAGGCGGGCACCGCAGAATGCTGCTGTCCGGGGAGTGTGAGTTCCACAGTGACGCTGAGCCTCGCGTTGGGTTCGGCTAAGATGCTGCTCTAGCTCTGGAAGAAACGGGGTGACTCTAGCTGGGGCGCCCCGCCAGTAGCTCCTGGCTGGCGGGGAGGGGGACCCTCTTCCCCGCCTCTCGAGGGAGCACCCGAGGGCCCTGTGCTTCCTTTCACCCTCCTCGCCCTCCCTTCTGGAGCCCATTTCGAAAGCTTACGTCGCACACGTACTGGAGGCTGGAACACACCGACCCGGTCCACCTTTCCGCCCGTGTGCGAGGCAGACTCCGCACGTCTCTGCAGAGCGTTCGCTGTGGTCCACACGCGAAGGCTTGGGTGGGTGGGGTGTCATTTTTCCTAAGACGATTCTCTTCAGAGAGAAAGAACTGCCTTGGGTGACTCAGACTGCTGTCTGAGGACACAGTAGGTGTCCCCTCTGCGGTTATTTGAAGACGAGCTGTGACCTCTTGCAGGGAACCCTGTGCTCTCTGGGAACAACAGGGTCACCCTCCTGGCCTGTGGTGCGTGAGGAAAAGACTGGGTTCAAGTGGCAGGACCCCCGCTTGTGAGCCGTGCGACTCCCTCTCCGAGCCTCAGTCCCCTCGTCTGGGGGAACGGTGGGTGTGCCTGTCACAAAGGATGGGTAGGATATGCAAGCGAGGTGGCCACGATAGGCGCCCCCTAAGCGGTAGGCGCCCCCCAGGTGGTGTCTTTGTAGGTCGCACAAGGTCGCTCGCATGTTGGTGCTGGCACATACCCCGGCTCGTCTGGGCCACAGGGAGCGAAGGTGGGTTCGATGACCCTCGTGTGGCAGGCGAGAATGCAGAATGGGTCCCCACGTCTCGGGGGCTCCCGGAGTTCAGTCACGCTCTCCATGCTGGGGTGGCGGGCGTGCCACCAGGCTTGGGTGCGGATCTTGACTGCTCTGCTCCGGCTACTCTGGCGGCTGGTGGTGGCTTGGGTGGTGGCCTTGTATGGAGGAGGGGTCCATGGGTGGCTGTCCCCACGGCACGGGGCCAGCAGTCTGGCTTCCCGCTCTGTGGGCAGCGTCGTGAGGCCCAGCCCCGCCACGCAGCCTTGGCATGGCCCCAGGCGTGTGGGTCCGGGACAGGAAACCTCATTCTGCTCTCTGTCCATACCCTGGCATCAGCGCCCGTGGGTTTTGCCTCAGCCTCGTGGTGCTCGTCCCTCTAAACTCAGGGGGCCTGGAGCCACGGGCTCAATGCCAAGGGCAACTCTGTGTGACGACCTTTCGCACACATGTGCCTCTCCCCCGACTAGTGGCAAACGCCGGCCATACACTGCCAGGCGGTGAGGACGCCGGCTCAGCCCCGGCCCCAGACCCAGGGGGCTCTGTGCGGTTTTCACTCTGCTCTGGACTTCGGGCAGGTCCCTGACGCTTACCCGCCAGCCACAGCCGAGCCCGTGTCGCCAGCCGGAACCGGGCGGGGTTTGTGCAGGGTGTGGTGTGTGGGACACTGACAGGTGGCAGCAGTCAGAGGAGGACTTGTGTCCGCTGTCCTTCCCCTGAACCGAGCTCGTGGGGGTGTCCGGGATGCTCCAGGTGACTCTTTGGTGGAAGCAGAGGGACGAGTGTGGATCTGTCTGTGGGGAGCGCACGGCGTGAGGGGCGGTGGCCTCAAGAGGGAGGACACAGGTTTGGAGTATAAAAGAAACATTTTCGTTCGTTTGTTCTTTTTTTTTTTTAATGGAAAAGTTGGGGCTGCGCATGAGCTCATGAAGAAGACTGTGGCCTGTCGCTCAAACTCAGGCCCTGGAATTAAATTCCCTGTGCTCTCTTCTTTGCCTGGGAGAGTTCGTTTCCTTTCTCCATCCCCCACGTGGGAAGGGGGCAAAGGAAGCGAGGTTTTCCCAGGAGAGGCAGGTGGCTGTTGTCACCTGCAGGGGCGTCAGGCCTTAAGCCCACAGAGCCGCGGCCTCCGGGCGCCTGCTGACAGCTTCCCAGGCACCCGGGCTCCGGTGCCGGGCCGTGGGACGGTTCCTGGGGGAGGCGTTCCCCGTGGGAGCGGACAGTGGCCGTCACTGAAGATTCTTCTCCGTCACAGCCAGTCTCTGACGTGGCGGGAGAGGCCCTTGTGCCCGCGTTGTCCTCGGCTGTCACCCTCCCCGATTTATTGTGAACGTCATCTTCCAGGGCTGGCACGGCTTCCCAGCTATGTTCCTCGGCCCCGTCGGGGTCACGGCTCCCGAACGCTCGCGTCCAGCTCTCTTTGTTTTGCGTTTTAATCCGGGGAAGTGGCTGTGTCATGTGACCATCAGACAGTTTCCCTATCGGTTAACACAGCAGCCCGTAGCCAGAGCCACGGGCGAGCTTCCGCCACGTGCTCCTGCCCCCAGCGGCTGCGGCGGACGTGGCTCTGTGGGGTTCTTTATTGCCGTGGACATCGATTATCGTGACCCCATTGCTTCAGCACATTTTACCGCAACACGAGAAGGCAGGGCGTCGGCACTCGGTGCGGACGGCCGATCAGCCCCTCGCGTGCCTGCTCTGCAGCCGTGGCGCCTCTCCTGCCAGCCGCCGGCGTCACAGGGTCCTCCCCGCTCCTGTGGGCTGCGCAGCAGGGGCGGCGAGTGAAGCGTCCGGCACGCGGCGTCCTTGACGGCCGACTTTCCCTCCTCAGGCGGACCCCGATCAGGACGCGTCTCGGAGCAGGCTGCGGAACGCCCAGGAGAAGATGCTGTACTCCCTGGTCTCCGTGCCCGAGGGCAGCGACATCTCCTCCATTTTCGAGCTCGACCCCACCACTCTGCGCGGAGGTGACAGCCTTGTGCCGAGGTACGGTTCCAGCGTGGGTCATCCCCGGGGTGCGAGGCCCGGCCCTGCAGCAGGCGGTCCAGACCGTCACTGCCTTTCTCTGCGTTTTTATACAGGGTTTGGTGAGAGGATCTGTTCTGGCTGCTGTTGGAATTGGTGTCTGTTTTTTCTTTTTTTTGGGGGGCGGGGCGGGCTCATCAATTGCAAAGTCTCAGTGGTTGGATGGGAAGTGCTGTATTTAGGTAAACAAGCCAAACCCGAAGCTCAAGCAGCTTAGTACTTCCAGTTTTTTCTTTATTCCCTCCTTCCCAAAGCTGAGAGATCTCCCGGTGAGTCACATAAACAATTAAAAAGAAATTCTAGAAAACGGAATACTTGAAATCCACTGAGTGCAAAGTAAATTTTCTTTGAAGTATCCATAAGTCAGACCAATCTTCTTCGGCTATTGTATTAAATTTGACTCCTAGTTCTGATGAGCGTGCATCTGGGTCGGGGGGAATGACCGGAGTGAAAACAGGACAGAAGCACAGGTTTGCTCACCAAATTGGCAGCGGTGTCACCGAGAGCGGGGACGTTGATGGAGCGCTGCCTGCGTGCCATGCACAGCGCTACGTGCTCTACGCGTGTCCCGAAATTTCATCTTCACACGTGCCTCTGCGGAGACGGCTGTTCTTCCTGGCCCCTCTTACAGAGAAGCCGAGGCCCAGGGCGTGTAAGCAGCTTCTCACAAGCCAGCTAGTCCCATCACAGAGTCCCAGATTTCAGATGTTTAAGCCAGATAGGTCGTCTGGGCCAGTCGGACCCTTCAAGCCTTGGTCAGGTCAGCTCTCGCTGGCTGTCGTGGGTTTTCCGAAGGCCCCGTCTCTGACTCTTACTTTGTGTTTTCGTCTTCACATCTGTCATTGCCGTGTACCTGCTCGGCCTGAGCCCGCTGTGAAACTCGTCCCCGCGGCTTGTGTGCTGTCAGAATTAGAGGGGAACCTTCTCTTGTTCCGGCTGCTGTTCCTGTCCCTCGGCGTGACAAGTGTCGGGCAGTGCCCACGTGGAGGAGGGTCTTAGCATGCAGGAAGGCCTTCCGTAAACTGCTCGCGGCTTGTTATGCTCTGCCGGGTTGTAAGCCCCTTGAGAATCTGGGGAAAGCTTGAGACGGGCTTTGCGTCCTCCAGGTTCATCCTGAATGGGATTGCCTTTTTAAATAGCAGACTTACGGAGATGTGATTTATAGACCGTCTGCTGCTCATATTCAAAGTGTTTGAGTCAGCGTTTTTGAATAGATTAGCAGAGCTGAGCGATCATAGTCTATTCAAGAACAGTGTCACCCCCTCGCCCCACAGCAGGAGTCCCGTAGCCATCGCTGTCGCGGACCCCCAGCCTGGGACCAGTCTGCCGTCTCTGTCCATCGGCCTGTCCGGGGCGTTTCGTACACATGGAGTCACACGTGGTCCGTTGTGACTGGCTTCTTTCACTTCGTTTTTTTTTTGTGTGTGTGTGACATGTATTAGTATTTCATTTTGTTTCACCAGCAAATAATGTTCCATGATATGGTCGTACCGCATGGTATTTATCCACTTACTAGTTGGCAGCGATTGGAGCATGAGCCACGTTTGGCCGTGATGAGCAGTGCTGCTGTGCACATTCGTATATGCATTTTTGTGCAGAACAATGTTATATTTCTCTCCGGTCTGTACCCAGGAGTGGAATTATTCGCTGGGTCATGTGCAACTCTATGTCTCACTTTTCAAGGACCTGCCAGACTGTTTTCCCCCATGGCTGCACCGTTTCGCGCTCCCGCCGGCTGTGCGGGAGGCTTCCCGTCCCTCCGCTTTCTCTCCCGCACTGCACTTGTGATGGCTTCTCTTTCCTTCTGTTTCCTTGTGAGCCATCCTCATCGAGGTGAGGTGAGATCTCATTGTGGTTTCGATCTGCATTTCTCTGGCGGCTAACGATGTTGATCAGCTTTTCCTGTGCCTCTTGGCCATTCGCATGTCATCTTTGGAGAGATGTTTATTCAGACTTTTTCTCATTATTTTTGCCCATTTAAGAACATCGGTTATTTGTCTTTTTGTTAGTGGATTTTAAGTGTTCTTTGTTCTGGGTGCAAATGCATTCTTCCATTTCATGGATGGTCTTTTCGCTTTCTTCATGCTGCCTCTCGAAGCACAGGTTTTTAATTTCATCAGAGTCCAGTTTATTTTTTCTTTGATCGCTCATGCTTTTGGTTTCTTTCTTAAGTAACTCATTGCCTAATGCAAGGCCACAAAGCTGCATTCTTCTCAGAGTTTTATAGTTCTGCTTTTTACACTTAAAGTCTGTGATCCATTTTGAGACTATTTTTTAGTAAGGTTTGTAGTAGGGTAGTTTGTCTTTTAAAAGCTTCCTTCCTTGTTGACTGCCTGCTTGTTGGCTAGTTAGGTACAGGTCGATAGAACCCAACTGCATTTCAGCTCAAATAATTTTCCATATGTCGTGCCCTCTATTCTAGAAGTTACTGAATGAGTTTTTTAGGTTTCTAGAAGACAGGGGAGTGACATTTATACTATTTGCTAAATGTTCTAGTTCGTAAGAGATACTTACAAACTAGAACCATGTGATTTAAAATGTTGTTGCATCAGAAGGTGCTTCATGGCCTTCCCTTGGCGAAGAAGAGTCAGGTGCTAGTTGGCCACGTTCCCCAGTGTGCCGGGATCCCCATCGTCCTGGGTGGAGGGGAAGTTTAAGCTCTGGGTCATCTGGCCAAGCGGCTCTGGCTGGTTAGAGACCCCTGCTCCCACGTCCCCTCCATTCATTATGTTTTCTTTGTTGAAAACCTGCCTTGGTGCACAGCTGTCCACGGTAGACCGATTCTAAACTCGTCAGAAGGGGAAGCTTTGTGTTCCCCGTGGGAAAAGTGTGTGGCGTGGTCGCCTAGCGTGTGCACTGCCAGCTCTCATCTTGGGCTTAGTCTTGGCTTTTTAATCTTTGTCCATTCTTGCCCTTGACCACTGACCTCAGAGCTAAACATGAGCTGGACCTCTTATTCATTGATCCTGCGGAGTCATAAGAAAAAAAAAAAAGCCCTAGGACAGCAGTGTATTCATTTTCCTCCATCTTAAAGTTGTGTTAAGTTTTGCTTGTGTAAAGATCAGAAAGCCTGGGTGTAGATGTATGAATGTCCCAGCAAAGGAAGTTTTGTGATAGTCACTGGTTAAAATTTTCCTTCCAAGCCAAAGTGAAAGGGATAATGGTGAACTCCAGACATACTAAACGAGATAATAAAATCGCAGTCTTTGTTAATTAGGTGAGTTAGATGGACATCGGGAGAGCATCCAACTTCGTGGCTCTTTTGTGATTGGGCCACTTGCAGGGCCTTTGGGGGAAGCGTCGGGAGTGGGGCTTCAGACGGATCGGCAGACCGCCCTTCGTGCCTTCGATGTTATTTGACATAGGATGCCGTAGGATGCAGTCATCCGATGAAAAGCTAAGCTCCATGCTGTGGGTATCCTTTGAAAATAAGAAAGTGAGCCACGTCACTCAGAAAAAATGGCAGCTCTGTCAGATTTCTTGTTCGTGTCGTTTAATATATATCCACGCTAGCTGAAAGTGAAGGTCACTACCGTCGCCCTTACTTGTAACGTTCGGGCCGGTGAAGGAAGGGAGAAGGCAGAGGGCGTCCTGCAGAGAGGTGCCCGGTGCGGTGCCGCCGCCCTCCGCCCATCTCCTCTCTGCTGCGTCCCACCAGTGCTTCAAGTTCCAGCTCAAGTTTTCTATAGTAAAAACCCTCCCCGGCCCTCTGAAGCCTCCTCGACTCCTCCTTCTAGAAGGCCTTCCGTGCTTCGCTTGACCGTCTCCCAGCTTCATGCTTTTTAACGGGCCTTTTCCGTGAGCCGCTATTGCTTGCTGCACATTCGCCTCGTCTCACTCATGGGATGGGAGATCCTAACACACAGGAAGTGTGCCGTTATTTCTACTGTTTCTTTAAAAGGAAAGCGAAATGGAAAAAAAAAACCAGTGTGTCACGATCCACGGTCACTGTAAAAAGAAACAACAACAAAAATGTTTTAAAATATCATGGGGAACAAAGAAGCAAGTGAAAAACACATTAAAGTCAACCATTCAGAGCTAACGACTGTTAATGTTTTGGTTTGTGTAGTTTCAGATGGGTCTCTAGGCACACAGATAACCTGCATATAATTTATTGTGACTCGGATCATAAGCTATTTTTATTTTTTTTTCACTGAGCAATACGTTCTGTACATATTTCCAAGTAAAGTGAATATCAGTTGTGATCACTGTGCAGTATTCTATTGCATATACTATCATTAGTCCATTATTGAGACGTCGGATTGTTTATAAGTTTTTACTGTCGTAAGGAGTGCTTTGTTGAACACCTTCAAGCCTCCTTTTGCACCTGTGCTGTCATCTCTTAAGGGAAGAAGCTAAAATTGGCATCGCTAAATGAAAAGATAAGTCCATTTCACCTGTGACACAAAGTGCCAGACTCTCTTCCAGAGCCTTAGCTGTTTACACTCCCACCACGAGTCTGGAAGAGAACCGTGTCCCTAAGTCCTGGTCGATACTGGGTTATATCCGTCTCCAAGATCCTTGGAATATGAAACAATAAACTCTTACATCGTTTTAATGTGTATAAATTGTGTGCTGAGGAGGTTGTATATACATCTCCAAGTTTATTGGCCATTTATATTGCTTTATTAAATTACTGGTTTGTGTCATTATCCCATTTTCGTTTCCAGTGTTCGTGTTTAATGATTTTAAAGATTTCTTTGTATTTGTGGTTTAATAACCCTTTTGTGCTATATATTACTCTTTCATTTTCTCAGGTTGTCATTTTTTTTTCAACTTTGTATTATTTACACACACACACACACACACACACTCAGTCAATACTTCCTGTTACTCTGTCTCATGCTCCATTTGTTCTGAGATATTCATTCACTGGAGATAATCTTATTAGAAACGCAGCATATCGCAATCATCTTAGAGTCCGTAGGCATGCTTTGCTGTTGTAAATAAGTCAGAATGTGTCTGGGACCAGAGCCATCTGCACTGCGGTTTATACCTCCCAGTATACATAGGACGCCCTTCGGATTCCCTCTTTACTGTGATAGAATATATTCTAGGCAGCCGGTGATGGAAAACCTAAATGTTCCTGTCCCCGAATCCTTCCTTTATTCTAGAAACTCCTATGTCCGGCTTAGACACCTGTGTACTAACACCTGGGTTCACAGCACGAACATCCCCATCGACAAGGAGGAAGAAAAACCCGTGATGCTGAAAGTAAGTCGCTAGCTACCCCCCCGCCATCCCCCAGCCGCCTACTCCCGATGAAAGGTCACCTTGGAGGACAGAGGGGGCAGCGTGCAGCTGGGAGGTTCTGTCTCTTCGGCCAGAACTTCGATGCGATGAAAGACTCCTCTCCCAGACGCCTGGCTAAAGCAAGTCCAGGGCTTTTGAAATGGCCAGAACTTTTCATTTTCTTCCGTGGCTTCTGCCCTAAAGCTTGAGCAGCTGCCTGGGTTCCCGGTCCGTCTGAAACATGGTTTTGGCTGAGGGGATGTTTGCTGGTGCCTTAAGGTACATCGGATACTAGTCGATTTCCCCCAATCTTCATATTTCTTTATTGCTCGACGTACTTAAATAGCCGCTTTTATTTCTCCGAAGTTCTCCCAGCCCCTTTAATTTCCCTCCCCGAATCTCAGCTCTCTGCTTCCCCTTCTCCAGGATCATGAGCATAAATACACAGGCGTAGGGGTTTTCTTTTCAAAAACTGGAATGATGCTCTCACATCATTTTTTTTGGTCATGGGGGAAGTTATTAGAAAATTTTTTCTACTTGTATGAACATTTTTAGGTATATAGAAAAGCTGAAAGAATGGTACAGTGTCTGCCGTTACGATACTGTCAGCTGGAGTCAGTTACCATTTTGTGTGTCTGCTCGTCCCCGTGTATTTATAAATGTGTATTGAATTATAAGAGTCTTAAGTGCTCCTTGTAACAAATGAAGCTATAAATTTTAATAGTGCCCCGTTTCCTGCCTCGCTGTTCCCACGACACTAGTTCCAGAGGTAACAGCTGTTAATGATCTGGAGTACTTTCTTCCAGATGTTTCCCTACGTCCAGTGAAAATCTTCCTTGATTTTCGCTGCAGGATAGCGCCAAGCTTTTTGGACTTCCCCATGTTTGATAAATATAGTGTTTGGCGTCTTACCTCTCAGTCCGAGAGGCCGTTCCACAAAGGCCACTTGCGTTTCAGATCGGCACCTCCCCCGTGAAGGAGGATAAGGAGGCGTTTGCCATCGTCCCTGTTTCTCCTGCGGAGGTTCGGGACCTGGACTTTGCCAACGACGCCAGCAAGGTGCTGGGCTCCATAGCCGGGAAGCTGGAGAAAGGCACCATCACCCAGAACGAAAGGAGGTGAGGGCCTCTGCCACGGGTTCTCCGCTCCCTCGCACGGAGGGGCAGCACTCAGAGCAGCCGAGTGGGGGAGGGGCCGGCCTTGGCATTCACGGATGCGCAGACTGGTGGCTTTCAAGAAACGGTTGCCTTTGCGTTCTCTTTTTTCAAAGTCTTTGACATCGTAAAGATCTTTTGCTCTTTCTCGGTCTCCACCTCGGCCCCTGGGGCCGCCTTACCAGATGTCGGGGCCGAGATACCTCAGATAAAATCTGGAGGCTGATGTTTTGTAAAGGTGACTGTTCTTTTGTGGACAGTGACGTGTCGTCGCCGTTTCACTCTGTCACCGGCCTCGGCCGGCCGCTCGGGGGACGCTGGGAGGAGTGGCCGGCGCGTGTAACTGGTCGCTGGGCCCGGGGCTTCCTCGGCGGAGTTTCCAGCGTTGAGCGCCGTCATCTCTGTCGGCTTCTGTCCCCTAAGGTCAGTCACCAAGCTGCTGGAAGACTTGGTCTACTTCGTCACGGGCGGCACCAACTCTGGGCAGGACGTCCTCGAGGTGGTGTTCTCCAAGCCCAACAGGGAGCGGCAGAAGCTGATGAGAGAGCAGAACATTCTCAAGCAGGTGGGTGAGGTGGCGGGCCGGGCCGGGCCGGGCCGGCTCAGTAAGGGCAGGGCGGTCGCCGCCCTCGGACGCCTCGATCAGCCGCCACCTTTCACAAACCAGGCTTCGTTCTTCAGAGCGGTTTTCAGTTGGCAGCATTAGTGAGTGGGAAGCACCGAGTTCGCGTGTACCCCAAACCCCACCCCGATAAACACAGCCTCCCCCGTTACCAGTGTCCCCCGCCAGATGGCACGTGGGTTACAGCTCAGGAGCCTGCACAGACACGTCCTCATCACCCAAAGGCCAGAGTTCGCATCAGGGCTCGCTCTGGATGCTGCACTTTCTGTGGGTTTGGACAAATGTCTGGTGACACGTAGCCACCCTTAGCGTCACACAGAGCAGGGTCACCGCTCTCAAACCCTCTGGGCCTCGCCTGTCCCTCCTCCCTCCCCCGACTCCTGGCGGCCACTGTGTCACAGCTGCCTTTGCCACAGCGTCCTGTCGTGGGAGGCACGCAGTCTGTGGCCCTGCCAGCGAGAGGCCGGCCTCTGGCTGTGACGGTCCTGTGAGCTTCCTCCGTGTCTTTGTGGCTCGGTAGCTCAGGGCAGTTGAAAACACACTGGTTGAAAATTTTTCTGTGAGGCGCTCCGATGTGAGGCGCTCCGATGTGAGGAGCTCCGAGACGTGTTCAGCAGATGACCATATTTTCCTCAAAAATAACGTCAAGAGCTCTTGTCCTTCGGGTTATGTCGCGCGTCTGGGAGATTCGAGAAGGATGAACTCGGGCCGTAAGGCTCTCACAGGGACGTGTTGGTGCTGGGACCCACCTCCCTAGCGGGATGGGGCTGGAGGAGGAGGCCGGCGATTCCAGGACTGGAGAGTTTAAGAAGGGGACTTGCCGGGGTGGGCCCTGATGTGTACAGCCTCCGGGAGCACCGGCGGCTCGTCGCCCCGTGGCACGGGCTCATCAGGCGCTGTGTGCTCCCGGGCAGTAACAGCTTGGTGCGCCTCCGCATCTGCGTGAGAACGTGCCTTTTGCGAGACACGGAGCCACCCTCCCAGCACGAACCAGCGGTCCCTGAGGGCAGCTCGCTCCTCAGGACGGCGTCGGTCACGCCCAGCACGAGAAGTCATTTGCCTGACGCTGTAAATCACAGAATCTCGCCGTGAAGGAGGAGTAATGGCTTGCAGGGGATGCAGAGGTGGTATTGCCTGGTATAAATCTGAGGAGATTGTCAGATGCGAGGGAGGAAGGCGACAAGCCCGGGGTAGCTGAGGTGCACGCTCACGCACACCACGTAATCCTGTAAAGCGATTGGCGAAGGGGCCGTGAGCTGGGCTGGAAACTCCTGGCCACTGACGCCCGAAATGTAGGGTATAGTTCAGGCCCCCCGTTCTCCACTGCAAGCTCGAGATTTGGGAAGCCTTTCCCCTGCCAGCCCGCGACAGGCAGGCCTTGTGCGCACTCCACCGTGTGTCACCCAGGGTTCCCCTGCCAGCCCGCGACGGGCAGGCCTTGTGCGCACTCCACCGTGTGTCACCCAGGGTTTCCGGTGCAAGAGCAAACGGCGTCCAGCGGTTTTCACGTTGGCCGCGCGCTGTGCTCATCTGCTTTCATCCTCATGACACCCTGCGGGAGAGGCGTCATTCTTCCAGTTTACTGGAGAGAAAGCCGAAGGTCACCGTGACGCTGGTTCCGGGCGCTAGGAAGCAACAAGGCCGTGCGCGGTCAGCCCAGATCTCCTGCCTCCCGAGCCTGCGCTCTTCCCAGAGCCTGAGGGCCGGCTCGGTCCAGGGGACCTGGACTCGGGGAGTAGCCCGTCCCAGTGGGCGGAGCGGACGCAGTGTCCCGGGTCCTGATGTGAACAGACAGGCTTTCCCGTGAGGCCCGGCCAGCCTTGACGTCACGTTACTTCCAGACGAAGCGCTACGAGTCCTTAAACCCTCGGCGCTGACCATTTCTGCGCTTGCTTTCCACACACAGATCTTCAAGCTGCTGCAGGCCCCGTTCACGGACTGCGGGGACGGCCCGATGCTGCGGCTGGAGGAGCTCGGGGACCAGCGGCACGCGCCCTTCAGACACATCTGCCGCCTCTGCTACCGGGTCCTGAGGCACTCGCAGCAAGACTACAGGAAGAATCAGGTCGGGGCCCAGGCCTGCTGGGGGCGGGGGGCGTCCCCCCTCAAGTTCACGTGCCTTCCTTGCGGGTCTTAAGTGTCGCGTGTCCGTTTATTTGACGACTGGAGAGTAGTTCATGGTTAAGTTCGCTCTTACCAAGGAAGCATTGTCTGGAGCGCGGGAAGATGTCCCAGAGCCCCCGAGGAGTGTCCATGAGAATTCCCTTCTGCAGCACCTTGCGACGCGCGGCCTTTTCCCGATGCTGGTGTTACCTCCGTGGTGTTTTCTTACGGCGTGTTCCCTTGAGGCTCAGGGAGCAGGCTCTGTGTGTGTAACGAAGACAGGGCGGAGTCCGTTCTTCCTGCCTCTGGCCATTTCTCCGTCTCCGCTGGTCGTTTCTCGTTACTTTGTTTCTGGCTCATGTTTCCTGGCATTCTGAGTCATTCTCTGTATCATGACTGTACACGCGCACGCACACACACACGTGCACGTGCACACGCGCACACGCACACGCGCACACATGTGCACACATGCACACACACGCACACGCGTGCGCACACACACGTGCACACACACACACACACACAACGTGCTCCCATGAAATGAACGTCCCGACGTCTTTAGGCCTTCCAAACCATTTGAGATTCCAAGGAAACCTGGAAACTGTGTCCCTGCATTTAGTGGTTCTCAACTGGGAGTAATTTAACTTTGTGCCCCAGGGGACATTGGGCACTGTTGGAGACTCTTAAGTGTCACAGCTTGGGGGTGCTCTGGGCATCGGGTGGGTAGAGGCCAGGGATGCTCTTAAGCATCCAGCACAGGACACCCCCCCCCAAAACAGACTTATGTGGCCCAGAAATTGGTGGTGCCAAGGCTGAGAACCTGTGTGCTACATAGTGTAGCCCACCCCCTCATCTAGGGCCCCAGTAGCTGCTGGAAACCACAGATAATACCAAACTCTACGCGTGTGCTCTGTTTTGTCCTGTGTGTGTGTACCTATGATAGAGTTTATGCGTTAGGCACAGTAAGAGATTGGCGATGATATTAAGTGGAACAATAATAACAATATGCTGTAATAAAGCTTACATGACCATGGCATGTCTCTCTGATACCGGAGAAGGCCGCCCGAGGGACTCGCGGGCAGGCGGATACTCTGGACAAAGGCAGGACGGGGTGGGACAGCGTGAGATCTCATCAGGCTGCTCAGAACCACACGTAGCCCAAAACGTACGGATTGTTTATTTTTGGGGATTTCCACGTAATACTTCGGGGCTGCCGTTGACCGTGGGTGGCTGAAGCTGCGGAAGGCGAGACGGCGGGAATGGGGCGACTGTCCCACAGCTGCCCGCACGACGCCGGCTGGCACTTTGCCCCCAGCCCCCGCCCGGTGCTGCGGAAGTGTTCCTCCGTCGTCACACCGTTGGCGCCTTTCAACCTAAGCTCTCCCCTGTAGTCGGCGTTTTGTCTGGTCATCGTAAAGATGGTGTCGGTCCTGAGCAAAGCTCTGAGGTATCGCGTATCACCTCGCCAGCAAGGGTTTCTGGGCGCTCGACTCTGCCGTCGCTGCTGTTTAAGCGCGAGGCTCCACGTGGGCAGCTGTGCCGCCGCGTCCACCCCGGGCACTCCGCCTGCTCTGCGTCCACCTCCCCATGCTGACCCCACACCCTGATAGGGCCAGAGAGGTTCTGTGTTCTCTCCTTCCAAGGACAGCTCAGAGCTGTCGTGCGTCCTAGAACGTTTTGCTTGTACGTGAGGAGACTGACGGGTCCCTCCTGCGTCGTCGAAGTCTCCCCTGGCCGTTCGCGGACCCTGTGCCAGATGGTAGCGGTCTGTGCCTGAGGGCTGACGAAGTCCCACACCCTCATCGCGTGCGGCTGAGAAGTGGCCCCGTCCACCTTGTTCGTCTAGAGAGAGTCCAAGATTTTGGAATTGATCTTTTAAAAAGGCCACTTAAACTTTGAGCCAGCAGATTATTTTGGTCTGGGAACGATCTTTGCCTACAAACTAGTGTTTGTAAGAGGCTTCCTTGAGTTCTCGTGTTTCCGTGGAACATGATGTCTCACCCCCAAACAGAGAAGCCAGAGACGTCGTCATGCGTTCCGTGAACATGGCTGACCGGCTTGCATGTCCTGACTGACTTCTGTTGCCCATTGACTTTAAAAACGAGCTCCTACCCCAGATAAAGAAAAGGAAACACGGTTACATTGTTCTAAAAACCCGTGTTTAATCAGCAGCACAGCGCAGCGAGGCACAGTCAGATCCTCTTGAATTAGGAATGACATCAGAGCCCAAAACATCTTCTGACCTTTTAGAAAAATAAGTCACCACATTAAAATTTATCTCATGCACTTAATAAAAGGGCCATCCGCACACACGGGACATTTTGCCGGATTACGTCTGTGCGGCAGGCTGAGTGAAACCGAGGCCGAGGGGGTGCACAGCCATTGCCGGGGAGGGTTGTGGGGGGCTGTCCGGTGCCGTCCCTCAGGACAGGGCGCCCCCTCCCCCGGGCACGCCGCCGGCTCTCCTTACTTTCAGCTAAGTGTGCTGCCCACGGTCCCTGGCCGACCTCTCCCTCTCTCCCTTGAAGGAGTACATCGCCAAGCAGTTTGGCTTCATGCAGAAGCAGATCGGCTATGACGTGCTGGCCGAGGACACCATCACCGCCCTGCTGCACAATAACCGGAAGCTGCTGGAGAAGCACATCACCGCGGCCGAGATCGACACCTTCGTCAGCCTGGTGCGGAAGAACCGGGAGCCCAGGTGAGGTGGCCGGGCCGGACCGCGCGGGTGTTCCTGCGTTTGAGGTGTGGGTGTGGCAGCGAGCGTCACGCTTTTCCTAAAGTCCTTTGTTTGGGGCTGACCTGCTCGACCGGGCAAGTGGTGAGAGGGTCTCTGACGAGTGGCGGGAAGAAGGACCTTGTTACTGGAGCGAGGCCTGGGGCAGATCCCGGCTGTAACGTCCACCAGCCGGCTGGCCTTGGCTTTCCCTCTGAGCTCGAATTTCCTCCTCTGCGAAATGGGCACATGTGAAAATTAAACGAGGATGAAGGCATGAAGTCCCTGGCACCGAGGGGATGCACCGGAAGTGACCATTGCTGTTGGCGCCTCACTTTTCCCACCCCCGATCGTCAGTTCGAGCCGCCTCGCAGGTGTCAGCAGCGAGGAGTCTTTGGCAGACTTGGTTGCCACTCGCGAGTTTCTGTCGCGCATCACGACAGACAGAATCTCCCGTTCCTGCTCCGTTCACACCGGCCTCCCCGCCCACTCTCCCCCCTTCTTAAGATCCGGCCCATTCACAGAAAGCGCGACATCGTCCGCAGCGTGGGTGTCGTGCTCACCCAGGCCGGAAAGCCGAGCACGTGGTTATAAACACGGTCCCCCCCAAAAAACGTTTTTGGAGCAGCGTCGGGGGCCCGGGCGCGAGCTGAGCAGGCGCGTTGCGTGCTCGCTCTCGTTCGCGCCCCGGTCCTCTGTGGCGGGACGCTGTCCGCTTCCGCAGACGACAGAACCCAGGTACGGTGAGGGCCGTAGCGCAGATGGGAACGCAGCCATCCAGCGTCAGAGCTGAAGTTCGAACCCCTTTTACCCCGGCGGCTCTGCACCCCCGCCCCAGCGTCCCGCGGGGCTCTTTCCAGTCTTGTTCCTTCTTTGCATTTTTGCCTCACGATCTTCATCGACCACGGCCACTGCCGCGTTTTCTCGTTTGCTTCCTTCCTTCTCCGTGGTGACCCGGTTTCTGGTGCTGCTGTAGACACCGGCGCCAAAACCTAAAACGTCACTTCTTCTGTTAAAGGCTGCGTTGGACCTGGGCACGTCGGGGAGAGCCAGGCTCCGGGCGACAGGCATCTTCTCTGTCTACAGAACACGTTTCGTGTGGTTTTTCTGTCTCGACAGATTTTTAGATTACCTGTCCGATCTCTGCGTGTCCACGAACAAGTCGATCCCCGTGACCCAGGAGCTGATATGTAAGGCCGTGCTGAACCCAACCAACGCCGACATCCTCATCGAGACCAAGTGAGCGGGCTCTGGGGGTTTGGGATAAGGTGGGGAGAGGCTTTGGGTGGAAAACGTGTGAGTCAGTGGGTGTCTGTGCTCGTTCATAATGACACCCGGCCCTGGGTTTCCTCAGGCTCGGTCTGAAGTTGGGTGGGTGGCATCTGATCCTGCTTTGCAAAGGCCTGGGTTAGGGGAAGTAAGCTAGCTTTGGGTGTGGCCTCGTCCGCACAAGTGTCACTTTGCATGCCCGTTTAAGAGTAACGGGAACTCACCTGGGAGCATTACACACACTTGGATTAATTTTAAGGGTTTAAAGTTCCGTAAGTGTGGTCATTGATTTTACATTTTAAGGGAGGTAGTAAGTCAGGGTTGCTATCGATAAGTCAGTGTCAGGAAGAGCTTTTTTAATTATCATCGTTCAGAAGGTGTTTATGGGTCCGCAGAAGTTTTGGAGAATAGTGGTGATTCATTTTTAGGAAGGGAACACTTTTCCTGAGAGGTATAGTGCCAGTAATGTGGACACTGTGTAGAAGAAAAAAGCAAGATGAAACTATGCCCTAGTGATGTCTTTCTGTTTCTCATGCGTGTCTTAATGCCGGGCTTGGGCTCATGCAGCCTTTCTCAGCCTTGGCGTTTGGACGTGTGAGGCTGAACAATCCTTTGTCGTGGGGACGGTCCTGTGCGGTGAGGTGCTGGGACCTCGGCTGGCCTCTACCCACCGGATGCCAGCCGTTCCCTCTCCCCCTCGGTTAAGGCCAACAAAACGTCTGGACGTGTTGCAGACTCGCCCTGGTTGGGAACGGCGGGGTCAAAGTGTACGAAGACATGAACGTTTGGCCCCTTCGTGGCTCTGCCAGCGGGCGAGACGGAGCGGCCTTCCGTGTCTCCACGCCGAAGGCGGATCTCGGCGTCCGCGCGTGGCTGCGACGGACGCATCAGAGATGAGCGAGGGGTCTGGGACTAACGCGTCCTCCCTCCCTGTGTGTCCCAGGCTGGTCCTGTCTCGATTTGAGTTCGAGGGTGTCGCCACGGGAGAGAGCGCCCTGGAGGCCGGCGAGGACGAGGAGGAGGTGTGGCTCTTCTGGAGGGCCGGCCACAAGGAGGTCCGCAGCAAGAGCGTGCGGGAGCTGGCCCAGGACGCCAAGGAGGGCCAGAAGGAGGACCGGGACGTGCTCGGCTACTACCGGTGAGGCGGCCGCGGGCCCGGGGCAGGGCGGGAATCTGTTGCTTGTTTTGTCAGCCCCTCCGAGGAGCTTGCAAGGTGCCGTCCGATGGTCTGGCAAAAAGACGGTGTGTGTTGGAGGCGTTTAGAGTGTAAGGTGTCGTCGCTGCTGAGACAGCAGGTTGATCCCTGGACGTGGCCGGCAGAGGAGAAGGACGCATGCACGCCTCGGCCCCCGAGGCCCGTGGTCCTCAGCCTGGCGTGTCTGCGTCTGGAGCTGTGGTTAGGAGTGAGGCAGGGTCGCACTGTGTGGGTTCGAATCCTGACCTTCCTGGGACTTTGGCCAAGTTTCAGACGGGGTCACATGCCCCAGTTTCTTTATCTGCAACGTAGAGGCAAACTCACCGAGCTGAAGCAGGCGGAGCTGGGATGGGGGTGCGTGTGTCCACGTTTACCTGTCTGTCTGTCTGTCTGTCTCCGCACACACACGTCTGCTTCTGTATCCATCTCTACACACGCAGAATCCGTGCATTCACGTCAGTGCTTGGGCTTCCTCTCCGGCACCGCGGGGTTCTGGATGTCACCGTCTCCACCGTCCCAGCTCCTCGCGCTGACGGTGGGAAGCGTGGAGGGCGCTAGGCCCGCGCGCTCACCTGTTTGCTCTCTCTCCACCTCCGAAGGTGACCTCGCTGGCCCTGCCGCCTCCCGGGGAGGGAAGGGGAAGGAAAGATGGGAAACCGTTTACCGCATTTTTTGAGGAAAACGAATAGGGCTTCACCGTCGCGGTGCCCTTTTCCCTCCTGAAGTCTGTTCTCGCTCCGTGCGTGCACGTGCCGCGTATCCGTCCACAGCCCCGTGTGCTTGTGTGTTACGACAGCGGATCGCATTCGTGCACAATCTGGACCGTGTCTGTCCTTAAACTTTTCTGTAAATGGGACCACACTCTGAGTCCTGCTCTGAAACCTCCCTTGTTCACTCGGAATTGTTTCTGAAACGCCTTCGTGTTCGTGGCGCTTGGTTTGCCGCTTCCGTTGGTGACCGTTGGCTGGTGTTCTGTTTTATTCATCGTGTCACATTCTCTTCGCTCTTCGATAGTCATTGTATGCCGCGGCTGTAGTTCTTCGTGTCGGGGGACGTCCTCGTTCACATTTGTGCAGACGTGGGACACTTTCCATTCCTCACCAGGAGAGGAATCGTGAGATCAGAGGGTGTGCGTGCTTTACACTTTATTCGGCAACCGCGGATTGGATAGCTTGGTGGGCACGCCCACCGGCTGGACACGAGGACCTCTGATTCTGTTTGTCTTTGCTGGCTCTGAACACCGCACTGTGTTTCCATTTTTGTTAAATAACCTCGTGAGCGTGAAAGAGAATCAAAAGCTGGAGTCTGACGAGTGAAAGCAGTCAGCTGTGTAACACAACAGTCGATATAAATTCAGGCGGCCAGACGTCTCCGCCGCGAATGCTGGGGTCCCCTGGGCTCACCTGCTGCACGTTCCCTCGTCCTCGGTGATGTGGGAGCGCGACCTTCACGTACCTCCTTTTCTCCAGGTACCAGCTGAACCTCTTTGCTAGGATGTGTCTGGACCGCCAGTACCTGGCCATCAACGAGATATCGGGCCAGCTGGACGTGGATCTCATTCTACGCTGCATGTCGGACGAGAACCTGCCCTACGACCTCAGGGCGTCCTTCTGCCGGCTCATGCTTCACATGCACGTGGACCGAGACCCCCAGGAGCAAGTCACCCCCGTGAAGTACGCCCGCCTCTGGTCCGAGATCCCCTCCGAGATCGCCATCGACGAGTGAGCCTGCGCCTTCTGCTCCTTCGTGTCCCCATCTGGGCCCCTTACACCCTCCCACTGATCCTGTTCCGTGCAGCCGCAGACTCGCCGCTGGTGGTCACATTAAGTCTAGTCCCGGCATAGACGAAAGACGAAGGTTTTTTTGTCTGTTTAAGCTTAACGTAAAGTGGGTAGCAAAGACTGTTTTTTAAAAGGTATAAAACAGTGGCTTGATTATATTTTTTAGATGTCGTTTATCTGTTTTATTCAGTTATTTCTGTCTCCTGGGCTGTAGGCTCAAGGAAAATGTCAGTGAACAGACTAGAATGTTATCTGTACGTTCAGGGAGAAGGACAGAGAATAAACAAGACAAATGACTAAGATGTGTATCTTGGCGATGTGAGCTGGGAAGGGAGGGAAAAATAAAGCAGGGGTGAGTATGAGGGGAGGGTGAATTTCGAGCCCCAGCAGCTGGGGACGGCCTTCCGGGGACGACTGGGGACGGCCTTCCGAGGACGACGCGGAAATCCGACACCCTTGCTCCCTCCTTCCCTTTCAGCTATGACAGCAGCGGAGCTTCCAAAGATGAGATGAAGCAGAGGTTCGCGCAGACCATGGGCTTCGTGGAGGAGTACTTGAGAGACGTGGTTTGCCAGAGGTTCCCCTTCTCTGACAAGGAGAAGAATAAGCTTACGTTCGAGGTGATGCCCGAGGAGATGATCGATGTGTTTTCTCTGCTTTTCCTTGGTCGTTTTTCTAGGGGTTCGATAGAGAGTAGGTTAGCGTGTGGTGATTTTTGTCACGATGCTCTGGTTTTGTAATAAAAAGAAATTAACTAGTTAATTTGTTAACTAGTCATCAAAGCAGATTAGGAGCTTTGCAGGTTTTCATTTCTTATTTCTGCTCCTTATGAAACAAAATGAAGTTCATCAGAAACTGTAAGCTAAACAGACACCTTCTCTTACCATTAAGGTCGGAATCGGTCGTTGTCTAAACTAGTCAACGTAAAATGGAATTGAAGGTCACAGCTTATTTAATATTATCTTCCTCTCTTTTAAAATACAATAGGTTGTGAATTTAGCTAGGAATCTCATATACTTTGGTTTCTACAACTTCTCTGACCTTCTACGATTAACCAAAATCCTCCTGGCCATATTGGACTGTGTGCACGTGACGACAATCTTCCCCATCACCAAGATGGCCAAGGGAGACGAGAATAAGGGTAAGGACCAGGTGGAGAAGCCGAGTGAGGTCTCGGCCACCCGCCTGGGACGTGCCCCCCGGCCTCTCCTGTCACCGCTCTTTACCGTGGCGTGTCCTGTCCTGTCCTGTCCTGGTCCTTTCTTCTCGACTTTTCACGGTGAACACTTAGGATATAAACAAAAGCTGAAAGTGGGTGCCCGTCGACCCGGGGGGCTTAGGGTCAAGGACTCTTAACGCCTTGCTGTATTTCCTTTATATTTAAATACGGGTCCGTGTGTATACTTCCTGAACCAGCTGAAAGTTACCTAGCAGCTTGAATGCTTAGCTCTTAAAAACATGTGTCCTGTCATTGCCGTCGAGGTGTCCCGAAGCCGTCAGTGATTGTATAACTGTAGGATGACGCCAGATCCGGGCTTGTGTCTGGGTAGTCAGTCTGTTTTCAGTCTGTGATGGGAAAAGCTGCCGGTCATGTTTATTTTTCCCTCCGTGTTAGGTCAGCGTAGGCTCATGTTAGGGGGTCACGTGTGGGTTATCATTTAAGGGGACTCTGCAGCCAGAACAGAGAACTGCGGTCACGTGCCGCCCGCTCTGTTAGGGCCGTGCTCAGTCACTTCTCCGTGCAATCCCGACATAGAGCACCTTCCTCCTCATTCGACAGACGAAGAGACTGAGCCTCGGGTGGTACCGTGCACCCAGCCCAGCGGCTGCCGGCAGCAGCACTGGCTCTGTGCCTTGTTAACTCCCGCACCCCTAGCTGTAGGTGACCAGTAAAATTTGGCAGGCGAATTAATACACAAAAAAACGCTCCTTTGGGGATTTCAAAACCCACACAGTTTCCACTGCTCCCTGAAGCCCCGGGTTTCTGAGGAGCAGTAACTTTTCCAGGTTCCTAGGGTCCCGAGAACGTATCAGAACAGGGACATGTTAAATAATTTGAGAAGCCCGTGCCCCTTGCTGGTGCCCCAGCATGCTGTAGGGACACCGTCACACCGAGGTCTGTCCTGGCCCCTCTAGGCAGCAATGTGATGCGGTCCATCCACGGGGTCGGAGAACTGATGACCCAGGTGGTGCTGCGGGGAGGGGCCTTCCTGCCCGTGGCCCCCATGGCCGCCGCCCCCGAGGGCACCGTGAAGCAGGCCGAGCCGGAGAAGGAGGACATCATGGTCATGGACACCAAGCTGAAGATCATCGAGATACTCCAGGTAACCACCGCCGCAGGTGGCGGGGACCAAGTGTGCCTCACGGGGCACCGTTTGGATGCAGTGTCCTGCGCTGACGGAGCCCCAGGCTTTCTGGGGAGAGAGTCGGGGTGAATGCTTAGCTGGGGCGTACGTGCCCCTTAGGGAGCAGCGCTCTTCATCCTTCTGTCTCGCTGACCTCTTCCCAGCATGCCCTCGCCCCTCCTGCGAGACGGCGCGGGGGCCCCTGGGCTGGGCCCGGGGGGATTGTTTTGGGTGGATTGTCAGTGCGGAGACCTGAGCTGAGCGGCGTGAGGAAGCCAGCGGGTGGATATGCAGGACGAGTCTCAGAGGCGGAGGGAACAGCAGAGGGAAAGACCTGTGTGTTAGGGGTGCCTGCTGGATTAGGGGGAGTGAAAAAAAAAAAAAAAAAGAAAAAAAAAAAAAGAAAAGAGCTAGGTTCAAGCAGGAAAGGGGAGGAGAGAGATGGGCTGGGGAGTGGTCGGGGGTAAACACAGGCAGGTCTCCGAACAGGATTTCCTGTAACGTCTAACCACAGGAGAAGGCTCGGGAGAAGCCTGGGGACGAGCGCGGGGGGCTGGGCTCTGCTGGAATGTTCCTTCCGCTGGGCGATCGCAGTGCTGTGCGTGCTGATGGGGACCGGTCATGCAGGGAGGGGAAGCTTGACGGCGGGGAGTGGGGTGAGGGCCGGTCCGCGGCAGGGACTCAGTCCCCGGGTGGGAGAACCCCCAGGCCCCCAGCAGCCTGTGTTTTCCTCTTCCTGCTCCCCGGTAATGTTTATTCGACAAAATCATTCGCTCCTTAAAAAAAAAAGATACTGTTATCGTCCTTTTTCGTCCCGTGCTGCCTAATCCCAGCCCCAGAACGTTTAGAAATTATAAATGTTTACAGACCTAAGGAATTTTTTTGTTAGTCCGAAATCACATTTTACCTGTTGCTTGAAAGCATCAGTGCGACTCATGAGAATAATTGCTTAAGGCAACAAAGAAAGCCATAGGTAAAGAAGAAACCCCGAATTTACCGTGCCTGACCGCAAGCAGAGGACGAACAGCTGCTCAGGCCACGGCTCACGCGTCCCGAGCGGGTCAGCGTCGTGGGTGTTTATCGGAAACGATGCGATGTGCAGCTCGGTCGCGTCTTGGGGTCCACTCGCCGTAGCAGTCTGAGAACCGGTTGATGGATTCGCTCTCTTAAGTACTTACCGACCCCCGCTGCGTGCGAGGCCTTCGCTGGGCGCTGTGAGGAATGCACGGGTGATTTGCACGGGGGCTGTATCCACAAGGGGTTTATAATCTATCAGGAAAATAAGGTGCGATGAAGCCGTGTGTGGAAATAAAACCATAAGAAGGGTCTTCTCCCGAGACACGAGGGCGGCTCGTTGATCTCGCTTCGTAAGGACCAGGGTTATTCAGAGGAGGCGGTGTTCCCGCCGAGCCTTGAAGCCTGGGCGGGTTTGTGGCATAGAAACAAGGGGACATTCTCAGGCAGATGGAGCAGGTTGAACCAGCGCATCGTGGCACACAGGTCAGCAAGCACTTCTCCTTGGTCAGGGCACATAGCGTGCGTTAAAGGGAGATGGTCGGAAAGAGCTTGGTAAAGGAGGATGCGGCCGTGATCTAGAGAGCTGTGGGTGCCTCGCGTGTCAGGACCCTGTTCTGTGGCGAGCCTTTGGAAGTGTCCAGGCGGAGGGCTAACCTGGAATAAGCCTAGGGAAGTGGACCTGGTGACCTTGGGAGTGGCTGAGGCAGGTGATAGAGGGAACCTGAGCAGGTGTGAATGACAGTCCGGGACTTACTCATTGACGTGACGCGTGTGTGGACGAAAGCGGAGTCAGCGGTCCTGGGTGGACTCGGGAAGCTGGCGAGGGTGACACCGTTCTGTGCAATACGCGGTTTGAGCTCGCGACTCTGAGAAAACACCGAATGGGACGTTCCGTAGTCAGGAGAAAACCAAGGGCTTGGAAGGCAAGCCAGGGGTCTGGCTCCTTGGGAAGAGGTGACAGCCCTGGGATTGAGCGAGGTCACCAAGAAGGCAAGGCAGAGACGAGGAGGGCACAGAAGGGAGGTCAGTAAGGTCCTCAGATGACGCCAGCTGGCTGACCTGTCTTTTCGGCTCCAGTCACCGTCCCAGGGAAAGTGACCTCATGTCGGAGTGGAGGGCAAAGGAAGTGGGAGGTGAAGGAAGAGGGTGCCCGGGGCCTGCGTCTGAATCAGGAAACGGTCAGAAACAAAAACCACGGAGCGAGCCCGTTTCCAGTATGAGAGTATTTTTCCTTGTTAACTCTCTTCAATGAAAAGCAGCCAATGTCAGCCTTTCTCAGGGCTCGGAGTTGGCATTCGGTACTTGCTGAAACGAGGTCGTGTTTTGTAGAGGATCGGGGTAGGGGGCGGTGATTTATCGTTCTTGTTATTAAATTAATTGCCGGGGTGCCGAAGTTTGCACTGAGACCGGAGATGCGGCGCGCAGACCCGATCCACCCCACAGGAGTCGACATCTAAGCCTCACGTTTGGCTCGCTCAGTGCTTAAGGTGACGGATGCAGCAGATGGCAGGTGGCTTGGCGACGGGTCACAGGTGGCTTGCCCTCGTAATGAATGTTTCTGTTTCCACTTGACTCTTTAGTTCATTCTCAATGTGCGGCTGGACTATAGGATCTCCTGCCTCCTGTGTATATTCAAGCGGGAGTTCGACGAAAGCAATTCCCAGACTTCGGAGGCGTCCTCCGGGAGCAGCAGCCAGGAGGGGCCCAGCAGCGTGCCAGGTCAGTGCTTCCAGACCCAGCCAGGGAGCGGGGCCTGGTCTCGTGCGGACTGGGGCCCAAGCAGCACGTTCCAGAAGGAGGGTGAAGCGTGCGTGGCTTTGGCGGTCACTGTATTCTAGAACGAGATCCTCAGCGTTATCCTTTGCAGGCAGGGCGATAACTGAAAGGGCCCAGACCCTTCTGGGGTGGATCTTGCCTTCCATCCTGGAGCGACTTGGCCGTAAGATGGCTGAGGGTGCCCATGTGGTTACATGCAGTGCCAAAACAACAACAAAACCCCCAAAACAGAACCGACCACGAAAACGTACTGTGCACTGGCAGCTTCTGCTCCTGATGGATGTCTTTCTCTGCCCGGGGATGGGCGGTGAAGGATAAGGGGAGGGTGGCGGTAGAAGCGGCTCCCCCCCCATCCCCCCTGCACAGGCCCGAGCTCCCTCGGAAGGAGGCAACCCTGTGCCATCACGAGGGGTCACGCAGCGGAAGTGTGGACAGTGCATCCCACACCCGGTGGGCAGTGCGGTCTGCATTTCCCAGGCTTGCAGCTTTGCCCTGTAAGGTTCTGGAGGGCTCGAGGTCCCCCACGGCAGGGGCAAGGCCATCTGGGGGGCACACTCTCAAAGCATCTTGCGTCTCATGTCCCGTGCTCTGACTTTGCAGGTGCTCTTGACTTTGAACATATTGAAGAACAAGCAGAAGGCATCTTCGGAGGAAGGAAAGTATATTTTCAGTTATAGTTTCTTAGGCGGCTGCAGGGTGGGGAAGTGTCTCTTCTCCGGCCCTCAGAGGCTTTTCCTTCACTGTGTACCGGGGGAGGGTCAGACCGTGGGGTCAGTGGTTTTACTGCTCTCTGTGACTCTTGGCACTCAGGTCGGAAATGGCGGTCCGCTTGTGGGTGTGTGTGTGATATTTCCTGCCTGTGGCAGGAAGGATTTTAAGGAGGTTTCCCCAAAATGCACATATTACAAGATTTTTAAATGGCGGGACATGGGGTCGTAAGAAAGAGGGGACTCCGCAGAGCAGGTTACAAGATCGTGTACTTCTGTGCTGATGGGCCAGTTTTTACCCCTGAGCACCCACGTAACAGCAAGAACACATGTGCTGGCCTTTCATCGTCCCTCACGTTGATGTAGGAACCCTTTTCAAAGATCAGATTGCTCAGTATTGACTTAAAATGTGATTATGAGTCTCAAATACTTATAAGACTCAAATACCGGCAGCCCTGGTGTTCTTATAACTTAGAGTTCTTATAACGTACACACCTGGCTCCATCTCTTGCTGTGTAACTAGCTACCTGGCATTTCCAGCTTGCTTCACTCACGTTTCTGGCTCCTTGGTGGGGACACCCATGAGGCTGGGACCTCCCTGCACTTGAATGTCATGGGCGTCTTTATAGCCTGCTGCCTGGCTCTGAGTGCCGAGGTCCCAAGAGGGTGGACCCACAGCGTCCGAGCACTCATCACAGCTCCACCTGCCACCCGTTGCTAACGACCTGTCGATCAAGGCGAGTCCCGTGGCTGAACCACATCGATGTGGAGGGCCCGGCCTGTGGGGTCACCAGCGCTCGGAGTCCGCCTCGTCCCTTAACATGACACCTGTGCAGTTAACCACATTGTTTGCCACTTGGAAGAGGTGGTTTTTCTGAAACACGGGGTGTTCTGGGTTCAGCGTGACGACACTTTTGTGTGCTGTGTCATGTCTCAGCTGTCCCACCATTTTCCCGATAGTGAGTAGCAGTGAAACGGTCTTCACACCTTTTTGGAGCATGTAGCATGAACAGAGCATTTACGTGTTGAGTCTTCTGCCTTCCTTGCTGCCTGTAACCATGGTCTCACCACGTGACACGCGACGGTGCCCACAGTGCAGACGCTGGCACGGTCGCTGGGCGGCGGTGCTCAGTTACACGGTGGCCTGCCATTTGGTCCGGGACGTGGTTAAGAGGTCTTTGATTGTGTAAATGACACATGGCTGTGCCGCTGTACCCCATTCGCACGGTGCCAACTTGCAGTGGTTCACAGCCACGCCCTGCAGAGCAGGGTCTGCAGGTCCGAGCTGCTGGCGGCTGGTTTGTGACAAGGAAGGACAGACGCGAGAGTAGGCACAGACTTGGTACAGACGTCGGCATCAGTTGGCTACAACCCGGAAGTAAAAAAAGCTGGTCCTTCCCCACAGGTAGCTTGGCAGCTCTGAATGACAGCATCTTACATAAAACATAGACTAACAGCGTAGGAGAGACACACTGTGCACGTTTCCCAAACCCTAGGTGAGGCCCCTGTGAGGAACCCCTGACGAGGAGCCTGGCCTTCTGCCCGCCAGGCCAGTCCCGTCACTGCGGGAAGGCTGGGACTTTGGTTTAAAAGTTAACAGTCGTGACATATTAATCGTCCCCTCACCTCGCAATGCGGTTGGAGATGAAACAAGGTTGTAACGTCACATGAGGTGCTGGCCATGTGACCAGTCGGGTGTGCCTGGGCCCACGGCGTGTGACAGGAGGGCGTTTGTGGCTCATCTGTCCCCTCCCCCCCATGCGGCTTTAGCGAGGAGAACACCCCCCTGGATCTGGATGACCACGGCGGCAGAACCTTCCTCCGCGTCCTGCTGCACTTGACAATGCACGACTACCCCCCGCTGGTGTCGGGGGCCCTGCAGCTGCTCTTCCGGCACTTCAGCCAGAGGCAGGAGGTGCTGCAGGCCTTCAAGCAGGTAGGTCAGACTGCCGCGTGTGCGTGAGTGTGTGCGTGCGTGCATGTGCGTGTGTGAGTGTGCGTGCGTGTATGTGTGAGCGTGTGCTTGTGTGCGCGGGGTGGCATTTGTGCAGTGCCACTGATGAATTACATTCATTCGTTCAGGTTCAACTGCTTGTTACCAGCCAAGATGTCGACAACTACAAACAGATCAAACAGGACTTGGACCAGCTGAGATCCATCGTGGAGAAGTCGGAGCTCTGGGTGTACAAAGGGCAGGGCCCCGACGAGGCCATGGAGGGCCCGTCTGGAGAGAACGAACACAAGAAGACAGAGGTGGGTGAAGCGCAGGCGGCTGCCGGAGGAGGCAGATGGGCTCCTCGCCACGCGTAAACAAACACTGTTCTCTGTTAGGGGATGCAGGGTATGGGATGGGCTGTCTTCTCCAGGGACCTGCTCGTTAAGTAGCCAGGGTGACTGCCAGTCTCCCAGGGAATAAGCCCCAAACAGAAGTCCGGCCACTTACACCCGGTCACTCAGACCATGCAGAATAGACTGCCCTGTTGCGTGAACTAGACCGAGCTTCCCTAATGTGCCCACCTGGGAGGGAACCTGTCTTCCACCTGTGGCCTGGCCTGCCGTCCTCCCCCATGCGGGCGAGGTCGCATCCGTCAGAAGGAGCTGCATGCGAGCCAGCAGATGAAGGCGTGAGCCCAGCACGACGGGGCGAACGCTGCACACCGCCCTCTCTTGCAAAGCGTGGTGCCAACTCTGAAAAATGGACGGGTGCCCAGGAGTGGTGCAGATCATATTCACGTCCACTCTGGTCCCTAGGACGGGAATAACAAGTCACAGAAGCACGAGAGCACCAGCAGCTACAACTACAGGGTGGTGAAGGAGGTGAGTGTCCCCACGGCCCTCCTCCTCCTTTAATCCTCAACGCGGCTGGGGTTTGTGACAGCCAGGTCGAAGGTGCACACAGGGAGTGTGTGGTCCTCAGGATAAGTGCGTGGGTTTTAGCCTCAGGTACGGGTCTGAGTCCAGCTCTGCCGCTTAGTATTTGCATGGCCTTGGTTTCTTCCCCTCGTATAGGGACACCTGTACTTTGGGAGGTTTACAGGTTAATGGAGGGTTCAGCGCTATAATTCTCAAGGATTTATCGGTGCCTCGCGCCGTGCCCACCAGAGCTGTCCTTTAGAAATCTGCGTGGAGCAGGTCAGAGTTCGGAGGTTGGAGCTTCATGGCTGTCGCCCCAGAGCAGACTCTTCTCATGTTTTCATTCACAATGTCGAGCGTCGCCCCTTTAACAGAGCCCTCTTAAGCCATCCCACTTGCTATTGGAGCCATAATCCACCAGTTATTCCGGAAGGACATGTCCTCGGCTTTATGTAGATTCGTTTTGATGTCATCAGCAGGGGTGCTACATATTGGAAGAATGTCCCTCGTTTTAGGCTTTTTGATGTATCGTGATTCTCTTTGTCCCCCTCCCCACCACCGTCCCCCGCAGTCTTTTTCCAACTATAGTTCCTAGTTGTTTGAGGTTGATTGATTTATTTTTAAAAAATTTCCTCAGTTTTATCGAGGTTTAATTGACAAAACTGGAATATACTTAGAGTGTACACCGTGAGGATTTGATGGACATGGTCATGAAACGATGACCATGATTGAGTTGGTGGACACGTCCGTCTCTCACACGGTTAGCTTTGGGGGGACGGGGGTGGGGGGAGAGCGTTTAAGACCTGCCGTCTTAGCTAATGACAAGCAAACACGGTATTACTGCCCGTGGGCCCCTTGCCGTGGTGCGGGCCTCAAACGCGGCGCTGTCCTCCCCAGATCCTGGTCCGGCTCAGCAAGCTGTGCGTGCAGGAGAGCGCGTCGGTGCGCAAGAGCCGCAAGCAGCAGCAGCGCCTGCTCCGGAACATGAGCGCGCACGCGGTGGTGCTGGAGCTGCTGCAGATCCCCTACGAGAAGGTGGGCGGGCCGGGGAGGCGGCGGGGAGCCAAAGCGGGAGATTGGGCGGGGGCCAGGAGTAGGCATTAGCCCGGTGTCGAGCGAGAGCCAGGGAGCCGGCCCGAAGCGGAGCTGGCAGGGAGGTGGGCGGGCCGCGTGGGCTGGGGCCGCGGAGGTGGGCGGGGCCGGGGAGCTACGCTGACGATGGGGACCCTAAAGCAGGTTTCGGTACCCGACTGAAGCAGACCGAGCATCGTAAAAGGAAATTAGGGTCACCCGTAGCCTCCCTGCGCTGTGAGGTTCTGTGCAGAAGGGCGGGGACGTTTGTCCTCCCCACGCCGCGCGGCATGGGGACGGCCGGGTCTGCGTGAAGTCAGGTGGACAGAGCTGTACTTGCACGAGCTGGTGCCGCAGACCTGCTTGCGGACGCCGCGGAGCGTCTGAAGCGCGTACACGCTGTCCAGCGCGGCGGGACCTGGGGCCACCACCTCGGAGTCCTCACGGGGGCGCCGACAGCCGGCTGAGGATTTGGGTGCATCCGCCGATGCTTTGCTCCAAGTCCCCTTTGTTGCTGTTAGAAGTTGTGCTTTGTCTCCATTCGGCGTTAGCGTTTGTCGTTATAGTGACAGGATTTACGGAAGTGGGGTGATGGCGCCCGGAACCTCTGTGGCCCGAGAGGGCATTTCGAAAGCATTCCCTCCGAAACCCAGCGCGGCAGTCGCGGTGGTCCACGTGGCAGGCAGGAGATGGCTTGGGGACGTTTAGAGTCCAAGGGCACAGACTTGGGTCTCGCGAGCTCGACGGTGACGGCCAGAGACGACGTGAAGACTCGCCAGAGGACTGCCCCCTGCCGGTGGTCACAGTGTGTGACTCTGGGCTACATTCATCAGGGTCACTGGCTCATTTAGTCCCGAGACACCCGGATGAGATGGGCGGAACTTCTAGCAGTCCGTTATAGACGAGGTTGCTGACCAGAGGGCTTCTGTGTCCCACCTCGGTGGCCAGGCACACCTAGCAGAGCTGGCCTGCTCAGCCGAGGAGCCTGGACTGTGGATCACTGTGCGTGCCACCTTACCTGCACCTCACTTGTCCCTGCATTCCAGGATGTCCGCTGCAGAGGCCTTCTCCTCACCTGTGGTGGCGGTGAGAATTAGGCATCAGGCCTTTCCACAGCCACAAACAAGTACAGGCCCCATCCTTCTGGTAGGCCGCGAACTTGACTTGGTTGACGTTAACATAGGTGTGCGTGACATCCAAACTCGGTCGACCTTTGGACTAGAACTGGCAAGTCCATGTACCTCCCTGCGTGCAAAGATGTGAGGAGACAGTTGGCTGGCCGCAGCTTTGTCCCGTGGCGTTGTCAGTTTCCTTACTGAGAGATGCCCATTCCCAGGGCGGTGAGGAAGTTACGCCAGCTCCGAGACCAGCCCTCACGTGTGTGTGTGTGACTTGCTTTGGAGTGGGTACCAGCGTCGCGGTGAGGGAGAACAGTGGGGGGTCCCTGCCGACAGATGACCTCTTGTCGTATGCTGCCCTCGGAGCTTGTCCACCCCGCAAAACCCCTCTCGGACGACAAAGGCTCGTTTGTTTCCATGAGCCCCAGCAGATTCCATCTGTAGCTGAAGAAATGGAAGCTGCCAACCTCTGCTGTCCCAGGACCTCGGATTCTTAGAGCTGGGTGGTCGGTCACTCGCCCTGTTAACGGGAGACCAATGTGACGCCCACTCTGTCGTAGTGAGACTTCCTGTTGATATCCTCTTTAATTCTCCTGGTTTTATTTGATCGTGAAAGCTGGCAGCCAGGTTCCTCTGTTAGCTGTTGACGGCAGACGTGTCCTGTTGTCTCATGGGTTATTGTCACCACCGGGACGGGCAAGCTGCAGACGAGGGTCAAACTCGGCCACCACCCGTGTGCTTGTGGCGCGTCGGAGCTGAGAATGGTGCTCGCATTTCTAAGTCGTTACGTTTTCACTGCTTGTAAAGCACCTGCATCATGCCCTGTCTTTCGCTTCGTGGCCCACAAAGCTGAAAGTACTTTTCTGGCTCTTTAAAGAAAAGTTTATGACCCTCGGCCCAGACCAGAACCAGCCACTCACATTTTTTTAAGGAATTCCTGTCTACACACTGGGCATGCATTTAATCTCCTTTAATCTCCACAGCATCCGCATGGAATGTGCATTTTTATTTTATCCATTTTACAGATGAAACAGGCCCTGAGCGATTACGTATCTTTCCCAAGGTCACACAGCCAGTCCGTGTGAGGTCTGGGGAAGGAGCTCAGCAGACTGAGTTTAGGGCCCGCCTTCCTCACGGCTGTGGTCTTGGCCTTGGAGAGGAGGTGGTGGATGTGAGCAGGCTTAGGACTGTTGGGGCTCAAGCAATGTGAGGGGCGACTTTTAGTTTTTAGAATTCTCAATTTGCTTTTACTATCGTAAGTGTTTGCTTGTTTAGAATCGGGCAAAAGGGCAATAGGTTTTATATGATTGTCTCATCATGGGGACTTCTGACTCTTTGCAGAGTTTGTGGTTTTAACATATGAAATGAGCATCACAAAATCAGCGTGTGAAACGCCCAGGGCAGGCAGTAACCCCACATTGCAGATGGAAACTAAATCTCAGTTTAGATGGTGTGCCTGAGGGGACAAGGAGAGCAGTAATGACAGGTGCACGGGCCTGACTTATAACCTAAAGAGATTCCCACTCTGCCAAAAGTCAGCACGGCCACAGGTGAGCACCTTAGAAAGGCGAGCTGCGGGAGACGTGGGCTCCCGCAGCGATGAAGTCAGCCCTGCTCTGCCGTCAGTCCGTTTCGAGACGTCCCAGCCGTGCTTAGAAGTGGAATCCCAGAGGCCTTCTCATACCTTCCACTCTGTATTGCCTTTTTCCCGGAGTAAAAACTTTTTGCTTCTGCCCAAGGCCATTGGGAGAACTCGGGAACACGGGAACGTTCCTGGCTTCCTTCCGGTCTGAGCAGGGCGGCACCTGGGCGTCCCCACACAGCGGGCCCTCCACGGAGCCTCCAGCCCTGCCTTCGTGGCCGTGGGCGTGTCGCAGAACCCCGTCTCCCAGCCCGGAGAGGCACGCTTTCTCCCGCCAACCCGGCTCCCTGTGTCTCCTCCCACGCAGGCCGAGGACACCAAGATGCAGGAGATAATGCGGCTGGCGCATGAGTTTCTGCAGAACTTCTGTGCGGGCAACCAGCAGAACCAGGCCCTGCTGCACAAGCACACAAACCTGTTCCTCAACCCCGGGGTAAGGCCCGGGCCCCCGGAAATCGGGGCGGGAGGAGGCGGGGCGGGAGAGGCACGGATTGTCCTTTGCTGTTGTGGCCGCTGGGACTTGTCACAATGTGACACTCATCCGGGGGGAACCTTCTGATCTACTCTCAGGTGGACATAAATCTCCCCATCTTTTAGGGGGAGAGGCAAGAGGAGGGAGGGGGAGGTTGGTAGAGTCAAAGTAAGATATGTTTATATAATTTTTAATAATATTCCTCACTACAAAAGATGAAAAAATACTATGACATCTTATGAGGTCAAACTTCAGCACTGGAGAGGTGCTAATTCTCTGTCTCCAGCCGCATCCTCCTGAGGTCAGGCCTGAGTTCTGTTTATACAGATACATCGTATGTTCACATATAGCACAAGGGTATGACGTTTCAGTTCGTTAAATATGTTTTTTAAATATATTAAACATGTATTCATTATTTAAAGAAACGGGGCGTACTCTGCACAGTGTTTTGCATGTTGCTTTTTTACCTAACGCGTGGTGGCTGTCTTTACAAGTCAGAGATACACGTTCTTCTCATTCATCTTGATGGTTACGTGTATTCCATAGCATGGCTGTAAGTTTTTTAAAAAGCTGTTCTCATATTAATGGACAATTAGGCAGTGTCTAAGTTTTGGTTTCGTAACCAGTACTACAAAGCGCACCCTTGTACACACATGTTCACAAACATACACACGTGTGCACGTGCATACACACTCAGTACAGCTGGAGCTTTGCAGAAACAGGACTGCTGGATTGTAATGTTCCCTCTTTGTCGTGTTAAGAGAAAGAACAAGCAAAAGCCAAAAGGGTTAAAGCCCCCTACTTCACACCAAACAAAAAGCTCAGTAAATGTTGGTAGAAATAGAAAACAATGCTTCTAGAAGATAACATGAAAATATCTTCACGACATTGTAGGAAGCGAGGTTTTCATACACAGTATGAAAGCCGCATTAATCATGAAGGAAAATATCAATAAATTGGACTTTTTAAAAGACTTCTGTTCATCAGATGACATGATGAAGAGTGTTCCAAGGCAAGCCAGGGGTGGGGAGGAGACATTTGCTGTGCACATGTCCAGTAAGGAATTCACATCCAGAATATATAACAAAGTCAGAAAAGTCAGTACGGAGAAAGACAGCCTGTTTTTTAAATGGATAAATAACTGTCCAATGAGACACTCCATAATAGGATATCCAAGTGACCAGTAACGGTGACAAGGTACTCAACAGGGTTAGTCATCAGAGAAATGCAAATTAAATAAGATAACAACTTGAATCGAAAAGCATCGGCAAGGATGTGGACTAGCCATAACTTAGAATGAGCCCTGTTAACGTCTTTGAAAACCGTTTGGACGTGTCTTCTAAAGCCAAACATATTTAAACATGTTTAAACCTATTTAAACCCAGCAATTCCCTTTTTGGGTAGAAACCCAGCAGAAACATGTATGTTACGTTTCCCGGAAGACGTGTACGAGAATGTTCAGAGCGGCACTATTCATAACATCTGTAGCAAGAATAGTGTCATGGCTTATCATTAAAACTGGAAACTTCCCCAAATGCCCACCAGTAATGGAGCAGGTAACTGCCTTGTTGTGTGGCCATACAATGATGTGTACGTAGCAGTGACAAGGAACAAACAGGTGCAGCAGCATGGATGACAGCACTGGAAATGTGATGTGCCACCAAATGAGCCAGATAGAAACAGATGTGTGAGCGCCAGGAACAGGCAAATCCAACCTGTGGTTGCAGAAGTCAAAACTGCAGTGAAATTGGGGGCGGGCGTCCTTTAAGGCTGCTTCGCTTCCTGGTCTGGGGGCTGACGCTCCCTCGGGAACCCACTTAACTGCGTGCTGGGGGTTTGTTTCCTCCTGTGTGTTCACGACACGGGGCTGCAAGGTTTCCGAGGAAGCGGGGCAGCGGGAGCGAGGACGGGGAGACCTCTCGTGGGTGCAGACACCCACTCTCTGTTTTCGGCGGACTCTCCTCCTTCCCACGTGGCGCTCGGCCCCAGCTTCTGACCTGTCCCTGTGCTCCCGACCCCACCCTCTGCCAGATCCTGGAGGCGGTGACGATGCAGCACATCTTCATGAACAACTTCCAGCTGTGCAGCGAGATCAATGAGCGGGTCGTGCAGCACTTCGTCCACTGCATCGAGACTCACGGCCGCAACGTCCAGTACATCAAGTTCCTGCAGACGATCGTCAAGGCCGAAGGCAAATTCATCAAGAAATGCCAAGACATGGTCATGGCCGAGGTGACGACCGTCTGGTTCTGTATACCTTCGTCCGGTGTTCCGTAGAAAGTTTAAAATTATTTCATCTTGTCTGTAAGAGCTGGCATGCTCTCCTGGAGCCATACGAAGGGACAAAAGTAATTGTGTGTGTGTGTGTGGGGGGGTCTCATGTTTGTGAGCTTAAAATACAGATACAGGCAAGAGTCTGATCTGATTTTTATAGCGATAAATTTATTCATTTTAAGGAAGTTTTGCTCAGAGTCTTCTGAGAAGAGGGAAAAAAAAAACCCCAGGAATAATGAACCAAAATGTAATAGATGGAGATTAAATGTGGACGAAACCAGTGAGCCAGAGCAGCCTCCCTTCCTACAGATTAAATGACTTTCTTTAATTATTCATCTAATTAATTAGCTAAGAATCGTAGCTTGATAATTCTCAAGAAGAACCTGGTCAGTGGAATCAGGCCCCAGTCCCACCTGTGGGAAGTCAGCGCCCTGTGCCACACCTGTGACCTTGGCTTTCACACTTGGTTTAATCTTCCCACCTTTTTAAATGATGAAAACGTAAGCGAATCCACCTTACACTTGGCTTAATAATCCCATCTACGTATGCGGTTCCAGTGGAAGATGGTGCGGTGTAATTTGGAGTCAGCTCAACCTGGAACACAGATGTAGGCTGGGCCACTTTCTGGCCGGTGACTTGGGGTGTGTCACTTGACTTCTTAAACCCTCAGCGTGCATTTCTGTGAAATGAAGGTACAGCGGTGTTCCTTGGAGGAGCTGATATGCAAATTAAATGGGATAAGGGTGACATTAATAGTTAACACTTATTGGAAGCCGACCATACGCCCATCACTGTCCTAGGCAACTTATATACAATCATTTATTTCATCTATGTGACAGCACCATGAGTTAGCTGTCACATTTGTCCTGTTTACAGACAAAACCGAGGCACAGTGAGGTTAGGTAATCCATCCGAAGTCACAGTATCTGGCATATAATTAGAGCTCATAGTGGTGAGTCGTTATGTGAATAATAGCGACCATATTTATTTTGCCTTCTATACCAGCCCTTTGGAGCTTCTGTATTTCGTGCAGTGCTTAAATTGATTTATTCTCGAGATTAATCAGAAGCCGTAGTCCTGGGGGACAGGTTATGAATGAGACTGCCTCGACTTTTTGATGCGTTGAAAGGAAGGCCTGTCTTAATTAGAAGTGGATAATTTGTGGCTGTGAAGAGATGACGCAGTGTATAAAAGAGTCAGAGAGATCCTTTTAAAGCATAAAGAGAAGGTAGAAACATTTTAAAAAGGAAAGTCACAGCCTAGCTCTTACGTTTGGAAATACAAGTGCTGGCTGGCAGTCTCTGTTTCCACTCGATACGCGAACACTGCTATGCAGACTTTCTCTTCCCCTAAGAGTTTTTTTAGGACCACTGTGATATTTCTGTATCTTTGGATAAAGACGATGCTGCCGAAGGTTTTCAGTTGTCGAGTGAGGTCAGTGAATGAAATCGAGACGAGTAGCGTAGGTGAGGCTGGTTTGGGAAGGTGAGCGCTAACAGAGCATCTCTTTGTGAATAGGTAGCGTGTTTTACGCTGCTCCCCCACCCCCCGCCGGCTCGTGCGAACAGGCCCCGTTCTTTCCGCAGCTGGTGAACTCGGGCGAGGACGTCCTCGTGTTCTACAACGACAGAGCCTCTTTCCAGACCCTGATCCAGATGATGCGCTCGGAGCGGGACCGGATGGATGAGAACAGCCCGCTCATGTACCACATCCACCTGGTCGAGCTCCTGGCCGTGTGCACGGAGGGCAAGAACGTGTACACCGAGATCAAGTGCAACTCCCTGCTGCCGCTGGACGACATCGTCCGCGTGGTGACCCACGAGGACTGCATCCCCGAGGTGGGCGAGGCCGGGCCAGGGCGCGCCCTCCCCGTGTCCCTCCGTGTGGCCCTGTGGGCTGTCCCGACGGGACCGCCCAGGTTGGGGATGGGCGGCTCCTTTCGTTGCGAGTTTCGGTGGGATTTTGTGCAGGAGGGGTGTGGGGCTGTTTGTCTTTCCTTCCGTCTCCTTGAGAAGGGTGTGAGCAGCTGCTTCTGCTCCGCGGGTTCAGCCTGTCGAGCAGAGGATTTGACTCGCAGGGACTCAGCTGAGTGAAGAGCGGGGTTGAGATACGGTTCGTAGAAATCCAGGACCTGGTCTGTAAGTTTATTCTTTAGAACGAAAACTCATATTGCAAAAATAACGAACGACATAAAATAAGGAACGACAGGTAACCTATAAGAAAACGAAAATGATCAGGAATTCCAGCAGCCATGATAAATGCCTGTCAGGGTTTGGGAGCCATTCCCTCCAGGCTTACTTTTTCCCTGTTCATACATATTGGCTGCTAAGATGACAAAATGTGTCATGTTTTACCCTCGTATGCTTTGAAATGTATACCAGTAGTTCATATTTTAAACTTAATATGTGCTCATATATAGCATACATAGTATGTATTAAGTATATATGGTATTATGTTTTTAGATTAATTTTTGAGAAGTTAATACATTTTGAAAAGTTCAGATAGCAAAGATTATAAAGCAGCGGTCCCCAACCTTTGTGGCGCCAGGGACAGGTGCTCCTGTGAGCATCTAATGCCTGATGATCCGAGGCGGAGCTGAGGCGGAGATGCCGGCGCTGGGGAGCGGCCGCAGACACAGATGGAGCTTCGCTCGCTCGCCCGCTGCTCACCTCCTGCTGTGCGGCCCGGCTCCTAACAGGCCACGGACCGGTACCGGGCCTCAGCCCAGGGGTTGGGGGCCCCTGATGCAAAGGAGTAGGCTATGAAAAAATCTCCTAATCTGCCCCCGCTCACCCCACAGAATATCATTTCTTATGTTTTTGTATATCCTTCCAGAGTTTTGCTTAAAAACAATTACGTATACTCTACTCCCCACCCCCACTTTTTTTAACACAAAAGGTAATATTCTGGGCGTGCTTTTCTCCTTTTCATATCAGTCAATAAAGAGAGTCCACGTTCTTTTGTTTTTATAGTTGTGCGAAGGTTCGTTTTATGGCTGTACCGTTACTGTCCTCCGAGAAGGTCCACCCTACTTATGAGGTCCACCCTACTTCTGATTATTATAGTTAATAATCAGAACAAGAAAGTGACGAGCTCACATCTGTCTCACAGTCTTTCCCACACAGTACGCCATCGAACTTTGGGATTCTCATATATCTGATAGACGAAAATGATATTTTGACATAGTTTTAATTTGCATTTCTCTTATTGTCGAAGAGAGAGGTATGATATTAGCTTTTTTTCTATTTTTTACCCATTTTTGTTTGAAAGACAACGTAAGTACAGAAAGGCACGTGAATCCTTCCTAAGGACAATTATGGTGAGAACAGCCATGTAACCAGCACCAGGTCGGGAAAGAGGACAAGACCCCCCCCACCTCCCCCGCATCCCTTCCCCGTCCCCTGCCTCCCCCAGAGATGTCCCTGCTGAAGGTAGCCGCGAGCGACGCGCATGTTGCTTTTCTTTGTATGTCCCCAAACAACACAGTTTAGTTCTGCCAGTTTTCGAACTTCCCTTATTATTTTGTGCCTTTTAAGGTTCAGCCTCGTGTTAAGACCCCTCTATCCTGTGTGCAGCTGTGTGATTTCCTTTGCACAGAGCGTCCCTCCGCATCCTCGTCCCATGCCGGACGCTCCCGTGTTTCTGTTGACGCTCATTCCAGCCGTTTCCAGTGTTCGGCTCTTAGGAGCCAAGCGGAGCAGCTGGTGATAACGGGCCCCGAGGGGCTGGGCTCCCGCGTCCTGGCCGCGGGCGCAGCTCTCTGGCCGTCCGCTTAGAAGTGGAAGTGCTGGGTCATGGGGGTGCGTTTCTTCCACTTGACTCGAGAACGCCAGGCGGTTTGCCAGGCGGTTTGCCAGCCGCTGCTCCTGCTGCCATCCCGTCCCCCGGGGCGCTCCACAGCCCCGCCAGTTCCTAGTGCCGTCGGACCGTTTGCTTTTTTCAGTCTGGCGGGAGTGATATCTCGTAGGCGTTTTAATTCCTACATCCTTGATCACTAAATGAGGTTGAACATGTGTTTTTGTTTTTGACAATCGATATCGCTTTCAGAAAGTATCAGATCGAGTGTTTCGCCCGTTTTTTTTCTCTCAGAGAGCTCATCTTGCACCTGGAGGAATTCTTTGCTGGGATATGCATTGCAAACGGCTTCTCCCAACTCATGGCAGTTAACTCTTTTAATGGTGTCTTTCCGTGAACAGAAATCCTTAACTTTAATGTAGTCGGACTTGTCCACCGTCTCCCCTACGGCCAGAGATTTTTATGCCGTTCTTTGCCCTGAGCTCATGAAATTATTCTCTTCCAAAAGCTTCACGTTTTGGAATTTTGTCGGTGTGAACTTTCAATGCCCAAAGATCACGGAGGTGAGAGCTGGCCGGGGAAAACGGAGCGACCCTCTCGGTCCACCCTTGTCACCGTTCCGACGAGGCAGCCACGCAGGTACGCGTGTACCAGGTGGGCTGTTCGCAGAAGCCTGCATCTGTCTTCCAGGTTAAAATCGCGTACATCAACTTCCTGAATCACTGCTACGTGGACACGGAAGTGGAGATGAAGGAGATCTACACGAGCAACCACATGTGGAAGCTGTTCGAGAATTTCCTCGTGGACATCTGCAGGGTACGGCTCTCTGGAGCTGCGGGGCAGTCAGCGTGTGTGTGTGCAGTGAGTGTGTGTCTGCGTGTGCGTGCGCCCGAGCGTGCCCGTGTAGACGTGAGGAAAACAGCCTCGTCATTTCACCTCGCTCATCCGCGCCACAAGGAGGCCGATGTGGCTCTCGTCCCTTCGCACGCCTGATCCCTTCCTACTCTTCGCTCGTGGAGCAGAGTTTACTCATCAAGCTTCGGGGAACACGGGTTGTTTCTGGTTTACATTCCATCCTTCATGGATCGGTCTGTGACCGATCACCTGGGACGTATTAAAGTTGAATTTATAATGGTTTCTTTTCCTCAACAATGTGTCTCTCCTTCCTGAGCTGAACCTTTCTCCCGCAGGCCGGTGTGGAGGGATCTGCAAAGCCTTCTCTGTCCATGTTTTCATGACCTACAGTGGGGCGGCAGGGGGCGGGGGTGGTCAGTGCTCTTGGTTTGGTTTTGTGCTGAGCTCAACATTCCGTCTAAAGCCAAAGCCCCCTGCTCAGCAAGGAGCTATGAGGATTAACATGGGTTTCGTGGTGGTGGAGTTTGGGGAGGGAGAGAAGCAATAAGGTTCTTCAGAAAATAATTGTGAAATGAATCCCAATTTCAGAAACATTGTGATGTTAAAAGGGAAAAAAAAAGGGGTGTTTCCCAATGCTGTCCCTTCAGGGGAGAGTGACGACCCGCAGGCCTTTCCCCCCCTCCCCCGCCCGCCCCCGCACCTTGGTCAAGGGCAAGCGGCAGGAACGGTCACGGCTGACATGTAGGCCCCGCTGTGACGTCTGACGCTGCTCATTGCCCCCAGGCCTGTAACAACACCAGTGACCGGAAGCATGCCGACTCGGTTTTGGAGAAGTATGTGACAGAGATTGTCATGAGCATCGTGACCACGTTCTTCAGCTCTCCCTTCTCAGACCAGAGTACGACTTTGCAGGTGAGACACACGCACCTGGGGCCAGAGTCTGCGATGGGCCTGGCCGGCTGCACAGAGCACTGGGCCCAGGGCCTGGCACATGGGATATGTCCTCATTAACGGGCCCACTGTGCTTGGGGACTGAGCATCCGGGTTTCTCGGCCAATCCCTCAGGCTCCCTGTGCCCTGTCATCTGTGGTCACCCAGTCGCTGTCTCGGATGGCTGCGAGGTGTAGATCAGAAAGTACTTCCTGAAGAAAGCCGTGAGGGTCCGTTTGCCAGGACTGAGCGCAAAGAACACGGACTTGGGGCGTCAGAGAACCCCGACGTCCACTCACGGCTTCGCCATCGCTTCTGAGTTGTTTTGGATGCTTGCTTTCAGCCCTGATGGGCCTTCGTGTTTCCGTTGTGGCATTGAGGTGCCTGCCGTGTCGAGGGAGTGTAACCTGGGCCCCCATGAGGTGTGGAGCACTTAAAGAAGAAATGGGAGTTATCTAACCAGTGTCCGTGGAGGAGGGTCTGCGTTTTTATTAACCTGGTTTTTTTCCCTCGTAACGGACTTCCTTTCCCCCTAGCACTTCCGGTGGTTTATCATTCATCTTGGCGTCCTCTCTGGAGCTTCCCAATGCTTTTTTCTTTGCCGCATTAGCTCCCACTGTTTTTGGAGGGGCTGTGCGAACCCCCCACCCCCAAACTGAAGACCGGCAGAACAGCTCAGTGTCATGGTGATCTTTGCCTTGTAGGTCCAAAGCTGCCCTGACCACTTATAGCTTCTAGACGCATTCAGAAAGTCACTGTCAAATCGATTAGGTGGATGTTTGAGGTCTCTTATTTTAAAACGAGTACGAATTTTTACCGTCACGGCGAGGAGTAAGTCCTGCCAGGTATTAACATCACAGTGTTCCCTACGGTGAGTTAGTACTTACGAAGAGCAGCTGTCAGCTTTGTTTTTATATCATTGACGACGCTGCCAAAAATAAACACGTGGGGAGCATTCCAGGCGAGACCCACTTACTAGCGTAGATTCTACTCACAGCACGTGATATCTGGGAAGAACTTTGGGGTCGATCTGCCTCAGTCTGCTTAGTACGTGCCGGACAAAGCCCAGGCTCAGAGAGGCGAGGTAACTTGCTTGAAGCCACGCAGCTGGTCGGGACCTGGATGGGAATGCCCGTTTCCAGGCTCTTCCTTGCCATCAGGCGTCCATCGTCAGACAGCACCGGGTTGTGTATGGCCTCACAGTGCTTCTGGCTTTTCCCCGCTTGGCTAGGCCAGGAACCCGGCTCATCACCCTCACCCCTTTCTGATCAGCGCATGAGCGATCTGCAAATAAGTCTTCACGTGGCCTCTCCCTCGGCCTCTGTCTCTCGCAGACCCGCCAGCCCGTCTTCGTGCAGCTGCTGCAAGGCGTCTTCCGGGTTTACCACTGCAACTGGCTGGTGCCGAGCCAGAAAGCCTCCGTGGAGAGCTGCATTCGGGTGCTGTCTGATGTGGGTAAGGTACCAGTGCGGTTCGGAGTCAGCACGGTGGACACGAACTGCCCCGCAGTAGCGAAGGCCAGCGTTCCCTGAGCACCTGGGAGGCTCCACGCACCGGAAGCGGCAGGGCCAGACCTGGAAGCGGGGGCTCGACTCCCAAGCCGGGCCAGACGCCCCCAGAGTTAAGCGCCAGCCAGTCCCAAAGAAGGAGAGGCTTTGAAAAACAAGATTCCACAGTCAGACGTTAGGCAACTCTTGGCAGGCCTCAGCGCCCGCAAGCTTATTCAAGGCCCTGGGAAGTCCCTCATCCGAGAAAGCCATTTGTATCTGCCTGTAAATGTATTTGACCGTGTGGAAACTTGATTTCCTGCCGGACAGCACTCGTCCGGCCCCGAGCAACACCCTTTCTCAGAAATGGTGCGTTGCTCCCTCGTGCCTGTCAGTGATGAGTGGGTCTCCATCCACCTCCCCTCCCCTCACGTGGCATCTCTCAGCCTCAAGAGGAAGTTGGAAAGTTACTGCTCCCTTTACCCCGACTCCATCAGCCCCTACTCCTTCACCCCGTTCCCCCCGTAAATGCTATGCAAAGGCATGATCGCCCTGTCTGAATTTGAAGAGAGTTATCTGCCTGTAGCGATTCTTCAGGTCCCTGCAGACGTCATCAGCAAAGACAGGTCTGGGGTCCCTAACAGCTTAGTAGCTGTTCAGCAAGTCTAGACTGTTTATTAGGGCTCGTCGCGCAATTTCCTTTACTCTCGTGCTGTAGGTGTTGGTGTCTCTTTATTATCGATGTGGCACTATTTCACGAGAGAGTAGGCTTTGGAAGGTCTGTGCGTTACAGATTCCTGATGTGATATCTCAGAAACGGGGCTCTGAGACGGAACCCCCCGATAGCCCTCTCCTCTGCCCTTATATGGCCATGCACCGCGAGGCCGTTAAAATTTGGGCAAGTCGCCAAGTTGACCAGCTCAGCGCTCGTTAGATGAAATGTTTTCATCATCTCGGCAGCGATGAGACGAGGAGCGTGAAGGGACGTGAAACCCAGGGACCCAGGCCGCGCCCACTGGGGAATACGTCCCCCGGACGCGAGTCACGCCCCACGTCCCCGGTTCCGGTTCTTAGCTTGAAGAGGGCACTGCAGGCCCATAGTTTCTAGCTGAGATGAGTGTTTCCTGTGCATCCTGCTTTTTAGTTTTATATTATTTTATTATTATTATTATTATTTAATTTCCTACGTTCTGTATTAAACTGTTAAAAATTTGTCATCTGGCCGATGGTTCCTGTCCCTAAATTTCTCATACCCCACTTCCGGGGTGCCGGAGCTGTTTTCACGGTCAGGTACAGGTGGTAGAACACCTTCGCTTCTGGTCCTGTGACTGGAGGCAGGAAGTAGTTGTCTTGTCGTTTGGAGGCTGGTAGGTTCCTCATGTGGAAAAAAGGATTGTTAGTCTCCGTTGTCTTCCCTTTCCAAGCGAACTTTTTATTTTAGAATAATTTCGGATTTATAGGCAAGTTACCAAGACAACACAGAGTCCCTGTATACCCCTCACCCAGTTCCTCCACCGTCAACATCTGACGTTACCAGGTACCACTGATCAGAACTAATATTGGCACATTGCTGTCAACTGGCCTTGATTTGGTCTTCACCACTTTCTTCACTAACGTCCCTTTCTGTCCCAGAATTCGGCCGAGGCTTCCAGTCACATTAGTTGGCACGCCTCTGCAGTGCCCCGGCCTCTGACAATTTCTCAGAGTGCCCTTGCTGTTTGTGACCTTGACAGCCTGGACAACTTGACGTGTCCTGTAGACAGCCCCCCACTGTGGATTCAACTGATGCTTTTCTCCTGATGAGACTTGAGTTTTCATGTCCTTAGTGGGAAACGAGAGCCTGCGGGGCCAGAACAACTCACATCGCTGAATCGAACACCCAGCTTAGAAAAGGAGTTTTGGAAAATTGGTTCATTGGCCAAATGAGTGCCCCGTCTTGATAATTCTTAAAATACGTGAACACACTGGGGGCCTTAAAGCCATGCGTTGGGGAAACCCATTGACCTTTAACTTGACTGAGCTGTGTAACCTTCGCACATGTCACGTCCCTCAGAGCTGTCCCTCCCCACCCCCCCCAGAACTCACATTGGCACCCCGAACCTGCAGGGTGACGAAGCTCAGTTGAGCCCGTCGGTGTTCACGCTGACCCGCTCTACGCCCCGGAGAAGCCCGCCTGGCGGGTGAGGGGGGAGGTGGCCTGTCTCCGGGCATCTCCCATGGGAGCGATAGGCTCATGAGACACCTTCTCCCGCACAGCCAAGAGCCGGGCCATCGCCATCCCTGTGGACCTGGACAGCCAAGTCAACAACCTCTTCCTGAAGTCCCACAACATCGTGCAGAAAACCGCCATGAGCTGGCGGCTGTCCGCCCGCAACGCGGCTCGCAGGGACTCCGTTCTGGCGGCCTCCAGAGACTATCGGAACATCATTGAGAGACTGCAGGTAACCCCAGGCCGGCCGCGGGAGGCAGCCGGTGTGGCGAGCGGATAGTCAAATGCAGTGACGTACGTGGGACCGGGAGGGCAAGCCCCCTAGGGAGGGACGCGCCCCTGGCCGTCACGGCCGCTCAAGGTTACTCAGCTCACAGATTCTCCTTACGAATGGCGACTCCGCTCTTCCCAGGGAGGCGTATGAGTGTTAGAAGAGGATGCTTAGAGTGAGGGTCACGGGTGCTTCCCCCCAGCTCCCTGGGACATGATATGCAGCCTCTTGAATCAGCAGGTAAACAAGCCTAACAGTCCGGGGAGAAGGGTTTTGTATCAGGATGAGCCCGGCGGGAGTAGAGTGGGGTCGACTCCCGGCTGGGCGATGCTCTTTGTTCTCGGTGCCTGTGAAGAGCTCTGTCCTTCCGTTAGGGTGTGAACGGGACGGTCAGCGCCGACACACCTCGACGGCCTCGCGACGATCGCTTCTCGTGCCTCTCTCCGTCGCAGGGCCTTCGAATGGGCACAGTGGCCAAGAGTGTGGCCGCAGGCCAGGGGCCAGGGTCTGGCTCCGCTGCTTAGAAACAGTGGGGCCCGGGGAAAGTGGCTTTGGTGCTCGTACGGTAGGGCGATCGTGACGTCCACCTCGCGGGGTCGGTGTGAGGATCGAGGAGAGTTGGCAACGTGTTTGGTTGTCTCCGCCCGCGTGACAAGTCACAGTAGCGGGGCTTTTATGCCTTGTTCTGGAGGCGGACCGGGCACAGCGAGATGACCTGCTCAGGTCCACGCCTGTGGTTGCAGTCCGGTGGCGACCAGTCGGACTGGTCTTGAATTCTTGCTCAGTCGCATGTTTGGCAGTCGAGGCTGATTGACAGCTGGGGCCCCAGTGGGAGAGGTTGGCCGAAACATCTCCGGGTGGCCTCCGCGTGGGCTCTGGGCTTCCTCATAGCGTGGCGGATCCCAAGGCGAAAGTCTCCAGGGAGACCCGCGGAGGCCGTCCTGCCTTCGTGACCTGGCTCCAGGGGTCGCACAGCACCACTCCCGCGGTCCCTGCTTAGTCACGGCAGTCACAGAGGGCCACTCGGGTTCAAGGAGAGGGCACATAGACCACCACGTTACGGAACAGACGTCAGTGGCACGTGGTCAGCAGAATGTGCGAGGCGGGACCTGCGGTGGTGGCTGTCATCGGACAGTAGAATTCACAGAAAGCACGTAGCGCAGTGGCCGGCGGGCGCCGAGCACGCGATCAACGAGAGCTGTTGTGGTTATGGTTCCTGTTAGTGTTGTCCTTGCTGCTGTGGCCGTGACAGTCATTGTTGCTAGACGGAATAAGTGCATCTCCGTGGGGTTATATAACTCACCGAAAGACCGAAGGGTTCACGGATGCATTCATCAGCGCCACACTTGGCACTGAGGGTACAGTGGTGAGCAAAACCAGGAACGATCTTTTCGCTCGTGGAGTCTCGAGTTTGGGGAGGGAGGCGGACGTTAGTCGGCTAATCACACAGATAAAACAACAGGGAGACACGTGCTGCAGACGAGTGAGCGGCGCCACGGGAGACTCTGATGCCGAAACGAGTCTTGCCTGGGGTTGGGATAGTGATCGAGGAAGCCTTCGCTGTTATGTTCGAGCCAAGATCAGGGAAACGCAGGACTTACTTAAAGAAAAAAATGTGACGGGAGAGAGAAACGTAAAGACATCATACGGGAGAGAATATGGCTCTACGGCGCATTCAAGGACAAAAGGAAGGTCAGTGCGGCTGAGCCCGTGCCGCTGGGGAGGCAGGTGGGGCTTCGCGGGTCAAAGAGAGACGTGCAGCCCGTGGCACGGTGGTTCTTAAAGGTCACATGCTCCCCAAGTGAGGGCTTCTCGACCTCACATGCTTTCAGGAAGGAGAGACGTTGTAGACGTGTAAGTGTGAATGCTCGGTGCTTTCTTGTCTGTCCAACTAAATAAGTTCCCTGTGGTCAAACACACCAGCTTCTTTTGCTGTTCGTAGATTTGCATGTTCTTAGAGAGTGAAATAAAATACCTAAGTACAGATATTGCTCGTGATAAAGATTTGGCCAGTGGCTGACAGGGAGGGTCCTCATTATCTGCTGAGCTGTCATCTGCATCTCCGGCGGCACAGGTGGTCACGTGTAAGGACATTCACTTGCGGAGCGGCACTTCTGTGATTAATCCCCATTCGGATGCCCCCCTCACGTAACACGAGCACCCCGCCCCGCACGTCGCTTTGCCATGCTCGTGTGTCGGTCTCTCTGATTGCCGAATGTTACCCATTTGACCATGCGATGCAAATCGATTGCAATGTAGAGTTCAAACATTGCAAACGATGCAGGATTTCATGAACACGATGCCGAAGAGCTGCATCAATTCCGTCCAGTGCTGTAGGCGAGTAAAGATGTGCAAGTCGGGCCCAGCAACTGTTGAAGAAGAGGAAAGTGGGTGCTTTCGCAGAGGAAGCTGTTGGGGAAACCGATGAAACTCCCAGAGAATTTTGCCAAAATGACCCTTTTTGACGGTGCTGCGAATGTCAACATGACCCGAGGAATGTCGCAGCAGACCCTGACAGTCTCGGGAAAATTGCCCACCCCCCCACCCCCAAAGAAATAGTTTGATTGACTCATGCATTCTTCGTGCATCTTAACTATTACTGAGTGATTACAAGTTTTATTAAGTATAAAGTAAAGTAAAATTGTATTCACATGTTTTATTTTCTGGTAAAAGATCGATCCGTTCTCCATTGACCATGGCCTATGAAATTTGGGTCCCTACCTGGGGCGCATGCGGTTCGAGTGGCCTTTCCCACGCAAAGCCCCTCGGTCAGCCGGGGGCTCCTCCGTTCTCCGCTGTGCCGACCTCTGCCCCTGGTTGGGTTGTCGGTTCCCAAGCCGTCCAGCAAGTGGCCGCATCTTTTGGCGATGACAACTCCTCCGTGTTCTGCCATTTGCCTTTACATGGTGTTCGTTGAGTTGGTTTTGCTGCTCCTTCAACTTCTCTCTGTTTCCCTTTCCTAGAGCTGTGTGTTTTGCGTTTGAAGACCGTCATGCTATCAGGGTACACGTACTTAGCATGTTGATACCGCATGTTCGTTCATTCGTGTCCTCATTTTCATACGACTTTTTATTGTACGAACACTTCATGCTCATCGAAAGTCATTTGATGGTATTCATGAGTACTGATGTAGAGAAGAAAATTAGAATCTCCTATAATCCCGCCACCCAGAGAAAACCACTAGTGATGTGTTAGGCATAGCTGGTGTGTATCCTTTAGCTATGGGTGATGTTTATGAAAATCGGATCACGTAGTCCATACTATTGTTTGACCATTTTTTGCACTCGTACCGTAGACATCTCTCCATGTGGTCGAATGTATCTTTTGCATCATATTTTAAAATATATGGAATGATCCCCTGAGTAGCTTAAAGACCCCCTCACGGGAAGGGCTGGTGGGGTGTAGACCTGTTTCTACTTTGTTTTCGGCATCGGGGCTAATGCTTCAGGCACCACGGGGCAATGTCTGAGAGTTTGGGGTCAGTCCCGAAGTCTCTCTAAGCCAGCCAGGGCCATGCTCGTCTCGTAGGTGAGAAGGGGACGTCCTCAGCCTCCGCGGTCAGCTCCGGCCATAGCCGCTCAGCACGCTGTGCTCCATTCTAGGACATTGTGTCGGCGCTGGAGGACCGGCTGAGGCCCCTGGTCCAGGCCGAGCTGTCCGTGCTGGTGGACGTCCTGCACAGGCCCGAGCTGCTCTTCCCGGAGAACACCGACGCTAGGCGCAAGTGTGAGAGCGGCGGCTTCATCTGCAAGTAAGTGGCCTCTGTCGCTGGGGTGGTCCGCCTTGGGGCTCCGCGGCCGGACAGAGCAGTCATTCCCGAAGAGGGGACGCTAGCCCTGGTTTTCGACGTCGACGAGTCCTGTTCTGACGTCCCAGAGTGAGTCCGTGGGCCTCGCTGCGGTTCTGTGAGCCTGTCTCCTGTCACCGGCATGCCCGTCCTGTCTTCCGTTCGGCAAGGACTGACCCTGCCCACCAGGGGCTGCGACACAGGCCCAAAAAACGTCACGACCCTTCCGCCCTCAGAACTCTGGCACTTACCGGGGCCTCACAGTCTTTTCCTAAGGAGTCTGTAGACTCCTGGTTGAAGCCTGGGACGTAATCTAAGAGAAACGACTGGCTTCCGGACCAGGGACCCTGTTTACCCTGAGGCTGGTTCTCTGCGGAGCTGGAGGGTGGCCTCTGCCGTTCGGTTTACTGTTCAGGGCTCCTCGAGGCCCAGACTGCATCAGGGGACAGTCTGCGCCATTATCCTCATGCGGTGTTTGCACCGCTGGCACATTTTGGCCACGTCACCTGCTGTCCTCATAAAGCTGCCCTTCATAAACGAGCCGGTCTGAGTGGACTCTGTCCCACGTCCCCGTCTCTCTCTCTACTCTCTCCGCGGGCTGGGACTGGCTCTGCCCGCTGAGCCTGCGTGCTGTCACCAGCCAGCAGGTGTCGCTGTCGATTCTCGGTGAGGTTGGTTCTCCGTGTGGAGAATGCCCCAGGCACGCCTAACCTGGGAGTCCTTGGCAAATATCTGTTCGTTGGCTGGAGAATGGCAGTCGGTTGCTGGCAGAGGGGTTTTGTAACGCACACATGCCGCGGTGATGTAACATGTGGCCCTCCCGCCCCATCCAGGCTGATCAAGCACACAAAACAGCTGCTGGAGGAAAACGAGGAGAAACTCTGCATCAAAGTCCTGCAGACCCTCCGCGAAATGATGACCAAGGACAGAGGCTACGGAGAGAAGGTGCCGCGTCTCACGCCCCGTCAAAACCGGGTTTCTACTGGGTGGGGGCAGGGCTAGAAATCCACCTGAGGTCAGGCATGTTGACGGAAGGGTTAACTTTCTTTTATAACTATTGATCCCACTCCGAAGTGTAGCTAAATCCTATGGCTGTCTCCTTTAAAAGCCACAGATATTCAGTTGTCTCTCATAGGCTGTTTGCCACATAACCTCCCGTCAAGAGAAACAGCAATAACACGCTTTTCCGACCACGTAAGTTCCCACCGTGAACACAGATGTCTCGTGGATCGACACACGAGTTTCTGTCTATGGGGTTCCAGCTGAGCATACCTGTGGGCTTGCTTGCTTCTTTCTGGTGAGATGTCACACAGCCCTGCCAGTGTGTTAAGCCCCCTCCAGTTCTAACTAGAATTAAGGCAGCCAAACGTGTCACCACGTCTACTTAAAATCAGGAAGTGGACAGTCCCTGGGACGTGACACTGCTTAGCACGTGCCACGAGAAAGGGTCTGCAGAGAACATGACTCACACTTCCCATTTTGGTCCAAGTAGGATAAAAACAATCCTCCTTTCTGCCCTGCTTCCTCCTCCCAAAAAGCCTGGGCCTGAGTCGAAATCTCACCAGTATGCATTTGAGGTGGATAATGTTCATTGATTGTCTCCTAGCCGCTGTTAGCAGTGTTTTCTGAGTAGGCGAACACACTGATATCGAGTTATCAAAATACCCGATAACTTGCGTAGTCAACTCTGTGAAGAAGTCGTGGTGATTAAATCATGGCCCGCCTTGTCAAAATGGACGGCGACAGCCAGACTACCGCAAGTTCAAAGGTCTGCAGGAATCTGGCTTTTTTTTTAAACGCCTACAGCACCTGGTCTTCCTGGGTGGTCTCCCATCCAAGCACTAACCGGGCCGACCCTGCTTAGCTTCCGAGGTCAGACGGGGTCGGGCGTGCGCAGGGTGGCGTGGCAGCAGGCGGAGTCTTGCTTTCTAAGCTAAGCAATGTCTACCGTTAACATTAGAGCGATTTCCCGTGTGAGTCTTTGAATAAGAAAAAAGTAGAACAGAAAAGTGCACTTTTTTTTTTTTGTGGCTTCATTCCTCCACTGTCCCCAAACCACAAGCCTTTCAAATGTCACTCTAAACTTTTAAAATCGATCCATTGAAAGATGAACGGATGTTGAGTAATTAGACAGTAAATTTCTGTAACTCAGTAGGAATTTTGTGGCGAAGGCTGCCAGAAACGAGTTAATATAAATAATAAAAGCCAGAAACGAGTTAACATAAATAATAAAAGCAAAGAACCCTGGTGGCCAGCGGTGAGATGGCCTCTCCTACAAACACCTGGACGAGGAGAAGGCTGCCAGCACAGACCGCACCTGCCAGACGAATCAATAGTAACTACTTATTCCACGAGATTGTTATTTTTCCTAACGTGAGCTCGAAGACGTGGTTTAAAAATAGAATTCTAGTTACATACATTCACTCTCCATAATAAGGCAGAATCCGCTCAAAGGGCCTTAACCAGCTATGAATATATTTTTACACCTTAGGGGCATAAAACTCGATTTTAAAATGTGGAGACCACAGTCTTCTCCTCTTCAGAATAGCTGTTCCTTTTTATAACTTGAGGTTCTTCAAGCGAACCGGGCATCTCCGCTCCAGTGCGTATTGTGAGTCGTGATTATACCCTCATTCCCCTTTGTCATTTTATGCCTCGGGAGGTAGAAGTGCTGGTGGCCGATGAGTCTCTCGGCGGATGAGAGACTGCTTAGCACGTGCGGCGAGAAAGGGTCTGCAGAGAACATGACTCACACTCATGGGGCCACGTGGAAGGGACGACCCCCCGCTGCCTCCTTGCCCTGCCGATTAATGCCAGTTGGGACATTGTCACAGACCGGGGACATACCGGACCCGAGATGCTGTGGCATTGCCTGTTGTTAAGCTCGTGGAGGAAGAGAGAGCCCAGGCTGAGAGGGCAGGGGATGGCGCTCGCCGTGAAGGAGAATACGTGACCGGAAGTCGGCCGCAGCTCGCAGCCCTGTTCAGCTCGGGAGGAAATTAGTCACGCCCAAAGCGGGGACAGGCCTGGAGGCCAGGTGACATTTCTTTCCAGCATGGTTGGGGCCGCCATCCGCTTCACAAAACTGAGAATACTGTAGGCACGTATGGGGACTGCTGTGCAGCCGAGGACATTCTGGAAAGCCGTGTGGGTCAGCACGTATTCGCAGTGCTGCCCGCCCTCGGCTTGGCCTGCTCAGAATGCTGCTTACAGTCCCGTTCACTGAACTTTACAAGAGGGCGCCGGCGGGGGCGCTGCGCTAGTGCCGCCTTTTCCGGCCTGGTAGTGAGCACCGACGGCTTTGAAAACGCCTTGGATGGTTTCCCAGCCGCCCCTGTTTGACTAGAGAAACAGGTCGTTTGGGGCAGGCCATCTCTGTCCAGGGAGGGGACACCTAGGGCCGCAGAGCTGACCTCCCTCAGGCAAGCCAGCCCCGGTGGAATAAGCCAGGTGCTCTGTGGACTGGGTGCCGAGGGCCCCCGGCGAGCGTGGAAGCTGTTTCTATCTCACTGGCCCAGTTTTTCTACCAGTCGCCTCTTAGATGGAACTCACCCCGTGACTGAATCCCCCGCGGGACACACACAGCTCTCCTGAGTCTCTCCTGGTCAGAATCCTGTCTGCTGGGCTCCGGTGCCTTGTCCAGCTCCTCCTGCACACGAGGAGGCCGTGGCCGAGAGCCGAGGTGACATCCCAAGGTCACTCCCCAAGGCCACGTGGAAAGCGTGTGGCAGGATCGAGGCCAGAACCCAGGGTTCCCAGCTCACAGGGCCGTGCCCTCGTCCGCCTTCCCCAGGCGTCCGTGGTGGCATCCACCGTGTCCGTGGGCCAAGTTTTTTTCTAAGTTTTAATTCTTAAAAATGGTGAGACTTTTACCCATTCGTACTTTTTCATTCGACATTTAGAATTTAGTCAAGGTCACAGATGAAAAAGAAAGTCGAAGCCAATTTTATCCTGTTTGAAAACGCTGCTGTTTGTCGGGGTCTGCCCATTTGAGGAGGAAGGCCAGCCACAGCCACCTGCCGCCTGCCGCCTCCCACTGCCACATACGCCGAAGTGTAGCGATCGCTCTCAGACTGCCTGACAGCCCGCCCAGCTCCTGGAGCATGTCTTCAGTGACACTGGTAACACCAACCTCTTGTTGTGTGCCGGCCACTATGCTAAGCGCATCTCCTACCTTGTGTCAGATCAGCCTCGGAGACAGATATCACTAGTTAACTATTATACCCGAAATGAGGAGGGGCGAACCGGGCTCAGAGAGGTTCAGAAACTTGCCTGGGGTCACACAGCCAGCGAAGAGCCCCGGACCGAACCCAGACAGACGGCCTGATGTCAGCGTCCCGGCTCCTCGGCGCCGCCTCGGCGTGAGGGATCAGCGTCGTTCGGATGTTTCCGGGCCCACCTACAAGTGTAACGTTTAAGTTGCGATTATGTTCCATGGTCACGTAAAATAGATGGGACAGAGGCCCTCAGAGGCCTGAGTGTAGCAGAGCTTGACCATCTCGTCTTTGGCTCAGTTCTGATTTCTCCCCAGCTGGAAACAGTCTCTAATTGATACCAGGTGACTTTACAAATTGTGATTGTCCCAAGGTCACCCCAAACACGGTGGTTTGGTCAGGCCCTTTATGAAAGAGTCAGGTCAGTAGCTGGTCAGTGGTCGGCCCGCTGGCTTTGGGCCCCTGCACTGAGAAGGACCTGTTCAAGAACTGTCACACGTGACGGCAATAGGATTAAAAAATTTTCTTTAACTTATGTGTCTCGACAATGCAAAGGACCAGCAATGCATATTCGTCTCAGAGAGAGGTAAATATAAAATAACGAAGCATTAAAAATGACGCCCCAAATAGCAATGACATACGTTTTCATATGATACTTACAGCATCTTTTTCTCTTGTGTATTCAATGTTCTAAGTTTAAAATTTTATCAAAACTTCACAACCACTCATGTGCACCATGCCTACTAAACTTCACTTTTAATCTGCAGATTAAACCATGTCCATTAAAAAAAAAACAAAAAAACAAAAAAACAAAACAAAAAAAACCTCCATAGCTAAACATCCTGAAAATTGACTCTCTCTAACTGACAGGAACCTTCCTTCAAGCCCTAGACCCTGCCGGAAAAGGGAACACAGTTATTCCATGTCTTGGCTGCTCTGTAGCCTACTGTAGGTGTTTGTTACGCTGCCGTTGACTTCAGTTAGAGATCCAGGGGCCGAGAATCAACGTAAAAGGGCATCTCAGAACTTACTTAAAATCCACGTTCCCTGCCAACAGTGGTAGCTAGTTTACTACTAGGGGGCTTTGACCTCAGATGGTGCCAGAGTTTCTCTTTCAACAAACTGCCAGCCCCCTGCTGATTGCCGGTGCTGCTTTTCTCTTCGTGAGTAGAGGATGCATTAGCATTTCCAGGTATCTGTGTTTCTAATAGCAACTGAAATTTGCCAGATGTGCTGAACATTAACGAAGCATCATAAAAGTCAATCAAGGACCATCCGTCTGTCCTGTGCAGTTAATGGTCTCATTTGCGATTTTTCTTGAACTCGAGGCTATTAAATTGTTTACTTGTTATTAATATTATGTGAGTTAGCACCAGTCATCTTTGGGGGGGTGGATTTTTGTTTTAATTGTGAGCAGTGCCAGGATATGACACTTCCGAACTTGGGGCGTATCAGTCTTAATACTCGCTGATGGCAGCCGATCCTAGTTCAGCCCAGCCACAGTCTGGACCCCCGCCCCCCAGCCCCTCCCGAACGGTGAGACGCGTCTGAAGAGCTGTCCTACACAACTCGACCTGACGCTCGCCCTATTCCTGCTTTCCCATCCTCTTCCGAAACTGTGTCCCGAGACTGTGCCCTTGCTCATGGCTTGGACCAGCGGTTGCCCCCGTAAAGAGCTGCAGAGGCGGGGGCGGTCCTGGGGTCCTGCTTGAGTGCCCTGCGAGGTTTGAGGCCTGCCACGGGGACAGCGTGTGGCAGCCTCCTGCCCGTTTGTTCCGGAGCAGAACATTTCAGAGCAGATGTCACAATGAGGTGCGGCGGTGTCCAGAACGCCTGCGCCTCTTAAGACGGTCACCGTCTCACGAGGCGTCCACCGAACGAGTCAGCGGGAGGACCACGACCCAGACAGCGACCGACGACCGAGAACTCTCGGCTCTCTTGCTTCCTTCCCTAACATCTCCTTTTTCTCTCTTCCAGCTAATTTCCATTGATGAATTGGATAATGCTGAGGTCCTAATTTCATTTCTTTAAATGTCCCATGTGGTGTTTTCGTGACCGTTTTCCAGTGAGCACTGTGACCCGTCCCCTGGTCTCTGCAGAGTCCAGCGTCTAACCCTGTGCCGTGTGCCTTCCGGGGATGAGTCACATCCTCCGTGTCTGTGTTGTTAGCATTTGCCATGAGTTTGTTTGCCGTTTGTCCCTGGAGATCCCATCTGAGTCTAGATAAAGATTTTCTAAACTGAGATATGATTTCAGTTGCTCGCTATCTAGAATCTCAACTGAATTTGCGGTGGACGCTGGCCATTAACCTGTCTGAAACTCATTGTGCCTGTCGTCAAAACAGAGCTGTTTTTCTGTGTAAAGCATCAGCTACAAAAAGAGAAGCAGCTGCTTTGGTCCAGTCTGAAAGCGTTTTTAAAAACCCCTCCTCTCTTGGTCTCCACGTTGGAGAGCATCGAGTGCAAGGGAGGGGTCATTTTTGTCCAAGTGCGAATTGCAAGGGCTCGTTGAGACTTCGCAGCTGCAGGCTTGTGACAGGGTGGGAATGTCCGAGAGCTGTGGCTTCTCTTCGAGGAAAGCTGCCGAGTGGTCAAGAAATTGAACGGTCACCCGACGGCTTCCATACTTAGGTATCCAATTAGTTTCACTTACTGGAGTCACCCTGGAGACCGACAGAGGGGTGGTCATTTTGTTTGGGATTTGGGGGCCTCTAAAATATTTTCTCTTTGATGACTGTTTCGCAGGGTTTCTTGCCATATTTTTAGGACGAGATCCATGCTGGGTATACGGTACTGGAAAAGATTAATTGGGGAATTGATGTGTATGATTGGGGGAGTTGAATCGCGTGTCAGTTCAAGCACAGTGGACGAAAATGTGATTTGACTGTTAAAAAAAAAAAAAAATCACCTTTTGGCCTGCTTCTGCCCGTCCGGGAGGCCAGTGAATGCTTTGCTCTGGGTGGGAAGGTGCCGCCAAATAGCATATGCTGTCTGATGTCTGTCACCACCATTTCAGAAACAGTAAGGGCCGTGTGGGGTCAGGTACAGCCCGGGGGTATCCCAGGCTTAAACCCAGAAGTGACGCAGCGGCTGTGAGCTGGGGCCGGTGCTCTCAGGCACGGAGCTCAGCGAGGTGACGTGACCATCTTAGCTCACCCAGCCACACGGCGGCTCCCGCGGGCCGAGCGCCCAGCCGGCTTCTCTCACGCGAACTTCTCCTTGCGTTAAGCAGACGCCAGCAGGCGAGGCGGCCGAGCCCTCCGGGGCGCGCAGACGCGAGCGAGGAGAGCGGAAGGTCCAGCGCCGCTCGAGGGACCACGTGGCCGTCGCGCTCCTGCCGTGCCCCGTTTGGTTTCTCTCGCCCGAAAAACACGCCCCGCGAAACTCGCACGTCGGCGCCCTCGTTTCTCCCTGGAGCTGTGACCGCCTCGCCGATTTAAAGTCTCCCTCTGAAACCCTGAGGTCGAGTTTCTGTTCGCCTCGGCACAGATGAAGTTGGGGCGGGAGGAGCATCCCGGATCGGAGCGGGCGGTGTTCCGCACCGTAGCGATCGGCTTGCTCAAGACAGACCTTGGGTCCCCTGGCAGGGACGTCGTTGCTCGCTTACGGAAAGATTCCACAGTTGGAGCAGGTGTGTTTATAATTATACTCTAGGAAATAGAATACTGTCTGTTTATAAAAGAAGAATGTTCTGGCAGCTACTTGGATTCTCTGAAAATTCCCTAAGGAAGCAACTGTGGATCCCTTCTTCGCTGTTACCCCTGGCAACCGGCGGAGCCCTGGACACGGTACTGTCCCCAGGCCCCCAGGCTGTTGGATCCGCGCCTCTAGGCAGAGCTGCCCGATTGGCCTTTATTGTCCGTGGCTGTTCTGGAAACTCCCGCGGCTCCCGCGGTTGCTCCCCGACCCAGCGTTCTGTCGGCGTGAGCTGGGGCAGACCAGCACCCCACAGCTGGGGCCCTGCGGAAGCTTGCTGAGAGCGGACGCTCGCCGGGGTTCGTACGGGCAATGCCTCGCCCCCGAATTGCAGACCAACCTTTAGGATGCTAAGCGTGCTGGGGACAGCGTGGGGCGAATCTGGCGACCCTGCCAGCCTCCAAGTGGGGAAGGGCCATCGCCCTTTGCTGAGAAAGGCCATCGGGCGTCTCCAGAGAGGTGTGCAGTGAACAACTTGGGAAAAAAACACAGCGCCTGCTGAGTCCCTGTCAGTGCCCTGAGTAGTTGGAGTGAAGTGAGGACAGGATACAGGGTCCCTGCACGGTGGGGCCTCCTCAGCCGCCTTCTAGTTCTAGAAGAAAGTTTCACTGGAAACCAGGAGGAGGAGGCCACCCGCCTCCTTTCCTCCCTCCCCTCCTCCCTCCCCTGTGGCAAATACAGAGGCAGTGTCTCCAGCCATACTCCCTGATTTTGCCTTCTCCTTGGTGGGCAGGGGACGGGTACGGATGAAGGGAGAAGAAAAGGAAGCTGTTTGCATCGAGTGTCTCTGCTCATTCTGAAGTGTGTAGTTCAATGGCTAGTTACAGATGGATACACACGAGTCAAGGTGCAGAAAGACACCACCGCCAGAAAGGTCCCTTGTGTACCCATTCACGGCTTCAGATGGACACGGGTCGATGCCGAAGGCTGTGACACGCATCTGAGTGTCCGCTACGTCCCAGACGCAGTGAGGGGACATCTGGAGAGAGGCTGCCCAGACACACAGCGTCTGCCCTTCTGGAGTCGACCGTTTCATGGGGGAGGCGGACAGTAGGGCGAAGGAACGTTAAGTGACAGCCGTCAACCACGAGAGGGGTAGAAAGCTCATCGGGTCATGAGAACTCGTAATCTGCGGACATCCACCTTAGCAGAGGGGTCCGGTGACAACCAGCAAGTCGCACCAACGGGTGATCACGTGAGCCACTTTTCTCAGCTGTGAGGTGCTCTGCTAACCAAGGGTCAGATCGTGGCAAAGCGCTCGCCTTCAGGGCGAGGACAGGCACACACCCACACCCACCCGTTGTCACGTATGAGTCTTTGGAAAAGAGCCGTGCGTTAGAACGTGTGTGCTGTGGCTCGGTGGACAGGCAGCGTTTGTACATGTCTGAGATCCGATCCCCGTTTAATCAGTGTCACCGTGAAATCGCCAGAGCCACTGGGGTCAGCTCGCAACTCCGCCTTTCTGCACGGCCACAGGAAAGCTCGGGTGACGTTCCCACGTGTCGAGGGCGGCCGCAGCCCAATTCTGCCGAGTCCTCCGCTTCTCCCTCCACGTGCTTCTGCGCGCAGAGCGTGTGGCCGACAGGGAACTCTGTCAATTCAGGAGGCCAACGAGGAGCCGCACGGGAAGGAGTAGATTCCGCCCGCAGGGGGCGCTCTCGCGACGTCCAGCCCAGGGCGGGAGTGTCCTACTTTTTGCGTTGCTGCGAACTGCTGGGTTGGGCACCTGCCAACATTCAGGCAGCAGTTACATAAGAGCGTCTTTTTTTCCTGGAATTTGGGCTTACTGCTGATGTGTGACCTTCAGCAGTAATTGCCAATAAATGCAGCGAGGCTGTTTACTGTTAGGCACTGTTGGCCGCAGAGCAGGCGGGCCCCACGCGGCGCACACAGGCGCTGTGGCAGAGCCTGGGGGGGGCTCTCGAGTGCGCTGTCTTTTTTTTTTTAATGCTGACGTTATTCCGTAACGCCTGAAGTTGTACAATTTAGTCAAGTCAGAATGCGGTTTTTAAAAACCCGGATTTCACCGTTGAGTTCCGATGGACTTGTTCTATAAAATCGGGGTGAAACCAAATAATTTTTACTTCTTATTTTGTTTCTAAAAACAAATGCCATGAGCAAAGGGTATTGTGTTAGCACATGGGAAGGTTTAACATTGTTTTTGCTAAAACGTTAGGTAGCTTCTATTTTGGCTCAGTTTTTTAAAAAGAGTTCTGTTCTCTTAGTGTGGGTTTTCAAAGGCTCGTGAAAGACAGGGCCCAGCAATCGTCTTTGCAAGGCCCTCTCTGTTTGTCTGTTTGTTTGTTTTTCTCCTTCGAGGTTGCGAGTGGGTGAGGAGGAACTGAACACTGGTGGGGTTGGGGGTTAGAGATTATAAATTCCCTTGAATGGTCTGATAACGACATCTACATTTCTTGAACTGCATTCGACTTCTGCTGGGGTGGTCTCTGGGTGGAGACGTCTTATTTGGAAGGAAAATTATCAAAGCCCAGGGATAGTAGAGAAACGATGTTGAAGGCAGCAGAAAGCAAAGGGCATTTACATGTCTGTGCTCTCTGCTCCCTGTAATAGGCACCCGTGGACCGGCAGGCAGACGGACGAACGGATGGACGGACGGACGGATGGATGCGGGTGGGTGCTGTTGTCACACACCAGAAATAGTAACCCAGGAAGTCTGTGGGCTTCTTTTTTATTTAAGAATGACAGAGGATAATTTTCTTCACTTAGAGTAGAAATTTGCCCCTCGATAAAATGTTTAGTATGTTCTGTATCGAAGGCGAGAGCGTCAGGATCTTACGTGCGTGTATCTAGTTACTGCTCAGGTGCCATAGCCATGATGACCTGATTGGTGGCCTCATCCAGGAAGGACAGTTGGGATTCAGGGACTTGAGATTCGTTTCGAATTTCTCTTCCAAAGCCAGTCATCGGAAATCTTTTTTGTATTACGTTTGATTTTGCCGACCTCGTCGGAAAGCACTCAGCCACCTGCTGGCTTGGGAGGCTCCACCCTGATCTGCGGCGTCAGCACCTGATCCCAGGACTCAGGTGATAGAAGACAAGGCTTGTGAAATTCAGACACGCCCATTTTCTCAAAACCTTTTCCTTTAGTGTGAGGCCATGGAGGATGACTTAACATGGAAAACAAAATTAACGTCTATAACGAGTGCTTATAAAATCACTCCATTTACTAAACATTATCTTTTGCTCTGGGCAGTGCATATTATATTTAGCTATTATCTGAACATAATAGCGTATTAATATGCTTGTATTTTTCAAAGTTGCAGCTTCAAATAACCTTATCCTCAAGGAAATGTAGCAGAAAGGGCTAGCAAATTTGGTGACCAAATTACATGCCAGGTATGTTTTGGCCTTTCCCATGCCCGCAATCACGTGACGTCCTAGCGGGTTGTGTCACTGAGAGAACTTGCCTGTCAGATATTATGAAATGAAGTTTACTGACAATATACTAAGCATTACTTCATGTTTGAGCCAGAAGGAATCCTAAGAAATGTCTGCTGTGGTCTCTTTGAGCTTCAGGGCAAGAGGTGGAAGCCCACCCAGCATTAGTGCCCAGCTCAGGGGTGCACAGAGAGCGCTGTTTGCAGAGCCCTGGTCACGGGACTCCTGTCCAGCGCGCTCGGTTTTTCCATCTCATTCCATGAGTGGATAGCGTTAAAACATGGCCCTTCTGTCTAAATGGTGATTCCTGGGGCTACAGAGCATCCTCTCTTGTCTCAAAGGCTTCGTGAAAGATTCAAAGAAGAAAGATAATTAACGTAAATTTAATTTTTGTTTTAAAAGTTAAATGAATTTAGAAACAAGCCTGACAGCAGTGTAGGGACTCAGACGAGTGTCAGTACAAGCATAAAACGACTCGGAAACCACTGACCTCTGAGCAACGGAGGAATAGTTACACGCGACCTGCGACCATTCTACAAGTACAGGATGCTGCTTTGGACAAAGGGATCTCAGGCAGTTCCAACCCATTATCTTCATTTCCTTTAACTTTTGTTTTGATTGGCAGGGGACTGAGAGGGTAGCTCTGGGTTTCTACAGCAAGGCCATGCCTGTAATTCTGTGCTACTCCCGCGAGTGAGTATGAAGGAAGTGCTGGTTGGCATGTGGCCAATGCAAACAGTAGGCGACAATACCTTTTTCCCATCTGTACGCTCCAAAATGCTTTAATTCTGCCTTTTCTTACATGTCATTTTTGCACTAAGGACGGACAGCACAAATGTTGGCACAATTTTAATGCCTCCGCCTGAAGCATCCAGAACACAAGGGTAGGGTTAAAGCGCATTCCTGGATCGTGATATTATTTATGTTGCCTCTCGGGCTTTATTTTCCTTGCTCGACTCCTGTTCTTCACACCACTTTACGCCTCTCCCACCCCCACAGGAAGCTAAACTCTGCGGAGGGAAATTTTTCTCCCTGACGCTAGGGGGTTGTACTCCCGTCAGAAAGGTCTTCTGTCCAGAATTCAGAGAGCAGCCCTCCCCGTGTGCCTCGTCCTCGGTGACCTGGTTTAATCTATGTGCTTAAAGAGATCCCCTGCATCTTTGCTTCATTTTACCTGCTGAGAAATAGGGGGGAAAATGGCAGAAATCATTCGGTTACGTAATAAGCGTTACATTAAGGACGTTTTTTTTTCCCATCTTGGGAATCAGACCACCCAAGGGCTGGTGTTGGCCGGATCGAGACGGCACCAGACCTCACAGCTCAGCCCCTGCATGCTCCCCGCACCTGCCCTGGCCCGCCACCGACGAGCACACTTGGCCAGAGCACCGTGAAGGAGGCCAAGGTCACCCCGTCGCAGTGCGAGCCCTGGCCCCAGTCCAGGGCTCCAGACTGCACCTTGAACCAGCCAGCTGTGCCCGGTGCGTGGCTTTGGCCCAGGGCGCCCCGGGCCGGGCCTGGCGGTTACACCTGACGTCACTTCCCTGCTGTGAGCACGTGCCCTCGAGAACGGACGTGTGGCCCTGTCCCCGCATGGAGCCATGACCTCTCTCTAGCCACACCCGCTTTTAGCCACCACACGGCACCCTCACGTTACCTTTTGTCACCCTCGGGGACATCTCGTGTTGGAAATAATGACATCGAGGAGAGGGTGTCTTCCTGGTCTGGAAGGACTGCAGCCAGGGAGCCCGGTCCCCGAGAGACAGGCACGGGGGGGACGGCTACACACGGGAGCCCCCTTTCCTTTCCCGGGGACCCCGAGGGGCGTCCTACCCCAGGGCCCCGGTCTCCCCCTGAGGGTGGCAGTGCAGGGCGTTCCCAGCTTGGGGTCACGTGGGGGGACCGCCCTGAGGCCCCTCTTGTCACCCACGCCTGTCCCGAGCCCCGTGGCTGTGCACCCTCTGGCCTTTCCTCTCCGTGCGGGTGAGCAAAGCAGGGGTGCGGTGCTGCCTCCTGGCGATTCTTTTTTTTTTTTTTTTAGGCACATTTCCTCGTCGGTGGTGACGGTTTCGTTTCTTTCCTGATTTTGAATGTGTCTCCATCTCGGGCCAGTCGTCTTTTCCGTTTGACAGAGAAAGTGTGTCCCCCCGTCTCCACGGCTGGTACCCCCTGAATTGGCGGGACAGCCAGGTCACCTCATCTTGGACCGTGCCGTCTGTGTTCTGTCCTTGAGTGTTGGTCTCTGGACTTCTTTGTGGCCCACGGAACACACATGCCATAACTAACCTGCTTCGTTTTACTCCCAACCAGCTGCCACAAGCTCCGGATTCTGAGAACGCCACAGAGGTGTGTGCTGCCCACCTATATCTGCGGTGCCAGCAAATATGGGTGCTCCTCAGTCGTCCTGGTTGTGCCTGACTTGTCGCAGCCTGTCTGTCCGGTGGCGGGGGCGGGGGGGGGCAAGGGGAGGGGGTCCTGGCCGGGCACTGATCACGGCTGTCGTTGAGGTGGTCCTTGGGGTGGAAACAAAATTCTGAGGAGCTGGAGGTAAAGCCCCTCCAGGTGAGAATGTGGCTCTCTGAGGGTTTTCACCCAAAAGCATCATCTCGGTCTTGAAAAGTTCTCTCGAGAAATTTTGGAACATCAAGACCTTTCTGTTGTTCCCTGAACTAGACTCTGGGTCCCGTGCAGAGATGATGCAGATGTGCAGTTCTGGGTATGAATGCGGAGTTTTGGTGAAAGCTGCTCAAAGAGTTATAGTTTCGCAGTTCACTCTGTCCTTATCGCCAGCGACACTTGCTAAATGAGGGACTAGGATTCGTTACGGCATCAGAGCCACAGAGAAGCTTTTTGGAGAGGCGTATTGTCAAGGATCCAAATTTACTTTCAGAGACCATTCTAGGGTCCCAGGAGCAAAAGCCAGGATGTGGTTAGTGCACTGGACTTGGGGGAGGTCTGTGCAAGGGTCTTAAAAGTGCCACAGATACTAGAGTGGCAGAGCTGCAGGGGGAACTTGGTGACGATCAGTCCCTGACATTCTCATCAGGGCTCTTCAGCAGTGACAGCTGTGATTAGAACGCTGTGTGCCTTCAGGTTGGGGACAGCTACCGTCCCGTGTCCGTGTGTGCCCAGCGGGGTCTCCTTGGTGTCCTCACGCATGCGCTGTGCGGGATGCATGCCTAAGCCACGAGGACCTGCCCGGTTGAGTCGTGCATTGGAACCCCATTTGGGTTCACGTAAAAATACACGATATAGAGCTTCCTTTTCGTAATCTTTGCAAAAAAATGATGCTGGCCCAAAAAATCCTATGCCCGCTCACTGTTGACCGCGCCCCAGGGTCGGCGGGGGGTGGTGGGGGCAGAGGGGGAGGCGGTAAGCAGTCACCAGAGCAGCGGAGCCTCACTGTCTCCTGGGGAGACAAGACAGCCCGGTCCCCCTCTGTGGCCGTCCACGCACCTGCGTGTGCTCGTGACTGATGCCGAAGCTGGCAGTGTCTTCGTAGTGTGCGCTTAAAGTGGAATTTCTGCGTGCCCGGCAGGAGCAGGAGCCGAGTCCACCCCTGAGGCAGCTGGAAGACCATAAAAGGGTACGTAGTCCGGGGCGCCGGGAGCCCCCGGCCACTTTCGTCATTGTTGCTATTGTTGAAGCATTAACTAGCTCAGGCCCGATCGCAGCCATTCATATAAACCAAGCTAACCGGCCGGTCCACCTGTCCCCCACCCGCTCAGAGCCCCACACCCGGCCGGTCCCCAGACGCTGACCAGGCCAGCTTGTCCGGCCCGCTCTTCTGTGCTGGAGATTTTCTTAGTTTTCTTCTTCTTTTCTCTGTGAGTAACTGACGATCATTACGCGTGATTTATGTTAAAAGCGTAACGACCGAGATGCTCATGGGCACGAGCGCCAGCAATGAGCTGTTTCCGTGCGCCCAACACCCCGCACACATGAGGGTGCGCGCCGCCACACGTGCTCGCCGTCCGCGGGACTGCTCCCGGCGTGCGAGTCCTGTCAGGCGTGGTCACACCCGAGCACACTCTGAAAATCTCCGAAAGTCAACAGCTGCCTAACGCTGCACAGATGCCCGAGTGGTTCGTAATGACGCCCTTCGACAGGAAGTGAACAAGTGTGTGTCTCTGGAGAGGTTCCTGGAAGGGGAGTCTAGGCCAGACGGCAGGGTTGCCAGGCCGTCCTCCAGCAGGCCGTGCACGTCACCGGCACGCTGACCACCCGTCTCGCTTGCCCATTTTTGGGAAAAGCAGACGGCCCGGTTTTCTGCGTGCTGAATTATCGTGTGCCGATTGCCGTGCTAAGACTTCTCCACGCGTTACCCCGTCAGCTTCGTTACTGCCGACAGAGACCCAGGGACAGGGCCTTCGTCCCCCCCGTCACAAGTTAGGGAACATTCGGAGAGGTGAGGCGAGGTTGGGGGGATAGGAAATGAGCAGTCATTGCAAAGACCTCGGCGATGTGGCCGTCGGTGTCCTGGAGGATGTAAGTGCAAGATGAGTGGGTGGCCGGGAGCTCCGCGCCCACAGCCCGGCCCCGTCCCGAACCCCGTGTGCTCTCGTGATTTCCTCACAGGTGCTGACCAGAGAGTAGCTCCCCAGAAGTTGGCCCTTAGCCCTTCCCTCCAGCATCCCTCATGTGCCACAGTTCAGGGACCAGGGACACCTGGCACTCGTGGACTTTCTGTCCTCGCCTGCCCTAGGTGTCAGAAGCAGCTGCTCCCTCGTGCCCTAAGCTCCCGGAGACACGGCACTGACCACTGCCTGGGCGCACGAGCTGCGGAGTTAGAGGCGGGTTCTAGTGCCCCTTTGCCAGGCCCTGCCCTTGAGATGCGGGCAGGTTAGTCCACCCCCCTGGGCCCCCGTTTCTCCTATCATGACGTGGGGTCAGTGACAGTCTCCATCCCTTAGGAGCGTTCTTCAGAGCTGTGAAGCACTCAGCACAGCGGCCGCAGGACTGTCATAAGATCTGGCAGCTGTCACAACTGTTGCCCCCTTGCAAATGGAGACGCTTCGGTGGTTTGGTGGACACGGATAGGAAGAGGAAGGGTATTTTTAAGTCGAGGCCCCACCCTAGTGCCGACGGAGGTGCGAAAGGCCCACCACTCACGTGAGACCGCGGCCTTTCCTGAAGCACAGGCTTTCTCGGTGGCTGGCACTTAGGAAGCCCAAAGGTCACTTTTTCTCTGCTTTGCGTGTGGCGCTGTTCACACCCGAGGGCCTCGTGGGGCACCCACCTGCATTCCCCACATGGTGTTAGCCACCAGTTTCACCGGTAGAAGCGAAACTCGGAGGCCCCCAGCTGCAAGGTGGCCCCTGGTTTCGTGACTTCCCGTCCGCGTTTTAACATGACACTCGGTGTGAATGAAACGCCGCCTCTTCTCGGTCTCAGGGGAGATGACGTGTGTGGAATTTCTTACCAGACACAAACATCTGATGTTTGTTTGCACGCTGTAGGTGTCAGCTGCTGGAAAAAAAACTAGCAGTATCTTTTCACAAGGGTCACGTGGCCAGACGCGACAGGCGAGGGGGTGACACCGTTTCGGAGGTCATTTTCTCCTCCCTTCTCTGCAGCCGGGTCTCTTGGCCTGGCGCGCCAGGAACAGCTCGGTGCTCTTGAGGAGTTTATTTCGGGGCGATCGGGAATGCTCCCCTCTGCAGATCCGAGTGTTCCCTGCATGAATCCACTGCCTCAGGAAAGCAGAATTCTCCTCGAACCTAAGTTTTCACATTAGGCATTTGAATAATGCTTATCTGTTTTCTTTTTCTGTCCCCTTTTACCAAAAATTCTGTCTTCTTTCAGAAAAGGAATAAATCTCACGTTGTTTTGATTTGTTTTTTAAAAATCCCACATGCTACCTGTTTTTTTTCCCCTTGCAGGGTTGTGTGTGTGTGTGTCTGTGTAGAGAAGGTAACAGGAATATGCGCCAAAACCTTATATTAAGAGGGAAAAAAAACAAAAGTTTGTGGAGTGGAGTGTGTGCGGTGTGTGTGTGCGTGTGCGTGCGCGTGCGCGTGTGTGTTTTCCATGAGTACATTTCATGAGATCCTGTTATGGGGAAAAGGGCACCATTGGATGCATCGGTTGCCATGGTAACCGCGAGGGTTTTTTTCTGTGGAAGGACAGGCAGAATGGTTCTGCGAGCCCCCTGTGTGACTTGTTTTCGGCGCCCAGCTGCTGGTCCCTCACCTCTGCATGTTGCCAATGGCACGTGACCCTTCCCTCACCTCCTGCTTCCTTGACGGCAGACTGCCCGGGGGCTCGCCCGCGCCCCTCCAGACCGCGGGGAGCAGGAAGTCTGTGTGGCTCCGGCCCCGCCCCCGTGGACCTGCCGTGCTGAGGTTCTGCCTGCTGTCCCTGCAGGGTGTGCGTGTGTGTGGGCTGGTCACAGTCACCCTGACCCTTCAGCCCCGTGACACCCCAGATCCCTGCTGTGCCGGCCGCACTGGCCTTCTGCTGTGGCTGCAGCTTCCCCATGTCAGACCAGCCGTCCGCCTCCCAAACCGTGTTGCCCTGGGCCGCGGGGATCCAGTGAGAGTCAGGAAGGTTTTCTCCAGCCTCCCTCTCGTGGGAGCGCGGAGTCTGTTTCTCATTGAGAGACCGTCAGGTAGATGCTTCACGAGCGTGAAAAGGGAAATTGCGTTTAATCTCCTGTTATAGTCAACGTGGAGGTAACATTTCCTTTCCCCTTTTCCTCTCTCTCATAGGCTTTCTCGAATGTTCCTTTGAAATTAGTGATTCTTTTGACGAAGTCATCCTTTTAAGTCACCGTGCTTTTGGGCACGGCTTTGGAGGATTTGACCAGAGTGTTGTCTTTATACCAAGATGTGGTTTGCTAGGCCATTAAAGGATATTGTTCTGGAAGCAGTTTATTTAAAAAGCACTTGGAAACGTCACAAGCAGCCTCTCCTTTGGAAGCGCCATCAGAATTTTGAATTTGCAGTTGCTCAAGGAAGCGAATGCATTTCCTGAGCCAATAGAAGCTCCCTCCTTTGCAGCAAGAGTTGGAGATGGAGAGGGGGAAATTGAGATTTTCTTTTTTTATTCCCTGAACTTTTATTTAAAAATTAGTACTCCCCTTGCCCACCCCCGACTCCCTCCTCTCCTGTGTACCCCATCTCAGTTTGTCCCTGGAGTCTTTGCCTAGCAGCATGGATTAATAAAAGACAAAACCTAGCAGTGTGGTCCTGGGACCTTAAGGGGTGCCCCTGGCCTCCCCGCCGCCCTCAGGGCACCCCTCCCGCAGCTGGACATCTCCAGACCTGTTCTGGGAGCTTATTAACAAGTCGCTTAAAATTCTAGACTCACGTCAGGGTGGCAGGCCTCTCGGGAGGGCCGCGGAGTCTCAGCTGAGACACCTCCGTTTCGACACCTTCCTCTCTGCCAGGCTCCTCACTCGCCCCTCTCCGTGAGGGACCAGAGGAAGGCCATGCCTTCCGGCTTTGTCCCTGGGAATCCGCACGGCCTCTGGCTCTTAGAAGCTTCCAGACTGGGAGGTGGTCTGGAGTCTCTGAGCGTGACTGCAAGTCAGGTAGAGCTGAGGACATCCTGCTGCTTGGTGCCGCTTCGCCAACGCCCCGGGCTTAGACAGCGCATCAAAGTTTTGTGCTTTTTCGGTTGTGGGAAGGAGTTACTACTATAGCTCCCGTCCACAATTACTTTGATATTTATAGTTTTTAAACTTTTCGTGAGGGAACGATTCAAATCTATGCAAACGGCATCAGAAGAGTTTCGAGAAGCCTCATTCATGACTCTACCAACTCATGCCCACTCCGGTCTCATCCGTGCCCCTCCCTGTTCCCCGCCTCCCATGTTTCAAAGCAAATCGCAAGGGTTCTTTCTTTCACGATGCTTATTTTCTGATTGACGTAGCTGATGTCGGTCGCGAATTTCTTTTGTATGGCATAATTTTTTTTTTCACCGCTTGGCCCATCGACTCTGTGTAAGAAAGCCTTGCTTTCAGCTTATCATTTGATTATACTTCCTTACTCAGGGTACCTTAATGTTTTCATAGGATCCTGGGAATAAGCCCTGTGCTTCAGTAACGTTTTTATATGGCTTTGTGGAAAGCGACCTGTCAGATCTTCAATTTGTCCAACTTTTATTGGCTTACCGTAGAGGGGCTTTTTTGTTTGCTTTCGCTATTGTTAGTTGCCCCGCAAAATGACTGTTTTGTCTGTATCACTGTGTGAGAGAGTACTTCGGACAGTTGATATTCTAGATCTCTGCTTTTTTATGATCTAGTTTGCCGAGAAAATATTGAAGTTAACTTTTAGAGTTTCCAAACGCTTTTTTAAATTAATCATTTGTTTTCTCGCCGAGTGACACTGAGCCAGTGATACCTGAGTACCCCTGTGCTTTCTGAATATTAGTCACTCGGTCGTGCATTAAATTCAGAACCTGATTTCATTCTCCTGTTTGAATTAAGGGTGAGGCGCTCAGGCAAATTTTGGTCAACCGTTACTATGGAAACATCAGACCTTCGGGAAGAAGAGAGAGCCTTACCAGCTTTGGCAATGGCCCGCTGTCACCAGGAGGACCCAGCAAGCCTGGGGGAGGAGGTAGGCCACGTGGCGTGCTAATCAGCTGCTCTCCTGCTGCCGGAGAGCTGCCTCTGTCCGCATAACGGGTCGGAAGTCGAACAGGTGGATTTGGGGTACAGGCGGATTTTTTTCTATCAACCTGTTTTGTCTTGGGTCTGCTGTCACATCGATGTCTGCAAACATTTCCCCGCAGTAAGATATTGGCTGAGCCTTTCTCCCCTCTCCCCCATGCAGTGACCCTCTCGGTGACATCCGAATGACTCAAGGGACTTGATTTTATTGCGTGTTGTCTTGTGGTCATTAGGACTCCCGTTGTCCCATAAAATGACAATAATGTTGGCGGTGAGGACGATGAAGCCACCGTTTCTTGTGCATTTTCTGAGTGCCAAGGGCTCTTCTAAGCATTTCGCATTTTTTATCTCGTTTTCTCCTTCAGGTTGCCCGTTGTGGGGTAGGTGACGCTGTTATCTCAGTTTAACAGAGGAAGTGGAGGCTTGTTATGGGTCCAGTACATGAACCCGGTATATCAAATGGGTCCACTACATGAACCCGGTATATCAAATTCTAATGCCCATGCTGTGTGCCTTCCCCAGATGCTTATGGGAGTTTATCCAAAAAAACCCCTATATAGAAGTCTTAAAAACAGATCCTTAAAGGCGTTTCAAAACATTGTGAGCACTATTACAGGCAAAAGTAACCGAAACACTGAACTTAGCTATGGGCGTTGGGTTTGGTTTTGAGGGGCCAGGAGCTCAGGGCTCTAAGCACAGACGTGAGTTGCCTGATTTCTGGTCTTCTGGTGATTCTTGGTGGGCCCTGGAGGTGGCACAGAAATACTCGGCATTTAATAAATGTGCCCCAGCAGCTTCCGGGGAGGGGTCTCGGGTTTCCCACCCGATGGAAACTGGAAGCACGTCTGCTCGGTTTGCAGAGCCACAATTCCCAGGGTGTCCCCAAAATGAGACCTTAGCTTTTCTTCCAAAAGGTCTCAGTGATTCTCAAGCACAGTTTCTTCATCCAGCATCTCAGAATGGTTCCTCTTGACATTCTCTGGTGAGGTCATTCAATAAATACGTGAGGTCAAGGGGCGGGGGATCGGAGACACGTTGGAGCCGGATTCTGCTCTGAGAAGCTGTAGGAGGCGTGATGAGCAGCCCGCCTCGCACGATAGGCGCGAGGCATCTGGACAGTCGGGGCCAGCAGCGGAAGGCGGCGGCGTCCGACCTGAGCTCTGTGGGGAAGGACTGAGATGATTCTCCCTTTTCCGAAATGACTGGTCCCTTTTCCCGCATCAGCATTTCAGTTCTCGCCAGTAACCGTGCAAGGCGAGTTCTCAGACAGGCGCTTTCCACGCACAGAGTCCATCCCTCTCCGTGGCGTAGCTCGCTCTCTGCTTGGGGGTAGGCGTGTCATCTGAAGGTCGCAGGATGGGAACTTCGTTGGCTCTGCTCACTGCCCCACTCCCGCCCCAGCTCCCAGCTCCACACCGAGCACTCAGTAAACCCTCGAATGAACGAACAGATAAGTTATGTGACAGGGCGAGTTGGGGGCCAGGATGGGTTTGTTAGAAAGTGGGCCGAAGTGGTTGTCATAAGTTGCGCTGTCTTAGGCGTGTCTAAAGGAGCGTTTCAGGCTGGTTTGTCTCTTAAAGCAGCTCTTAATTCTGCCCCAAGTCATTGTATTTTCATGTAAGGGAGAGTCTTGGCTCGATGGCTTTAGGTCTCACAGTGGAAAAATATTGTCCTTTCTTTATCGTATCTGCCCACGTTCAAATACCATCTCTGCTACTTACGAGGCGGGCGTCCTTGGACAGGCGGCTTCATCTCTGTGCTGATCATCGGTACCTTCCACGTGGAGTTGGGCAGAAGGTGGAAAGAGACAAGTGCTTAGAGCGTAAAGAGTTGGCACAGAGGGATACGCGGTAACGCCCGCTGCTCTGGCCGCGGTTAACACGAACGATGTTGCATCTCCCCAGGAGGAGGTTCCGGGTCCAGCGCCATGAGCAGAGCTGAGATGAGCCTGGCCGACGTTCAGTGCCACCTCGACAAGGAGGGGGCCTCCAACCTGGTCATCGACCTCATAATGAACGCATCCAGTGACCGCGTGTTCCACGAGAGCATTCTCCTGGCCATCGCCCTTCTGGAAGGGGGCAATACCACCATACAGGTAGGAAGGTGATGTCACATCCCTGCCAAGCAGGAGCAGGACCTGTGCCGGGAGACAGGTACCTAGCTGGTGCCGAGACTCCTGTATGAGAAATGGCTCGTCCTTACAGCATAAAATTCTGCCGTTCTGAAAAATAAGTTTTATTGCTGCCTGGCTGTGGTCATTCGGTCATAATGCAGACTTGGTTCCAAAACACGAATTACATTTGCAAACTGGCGAAATGCTGAGGGCGGGCAAAGAAAGCTGGCCCAGGCTCTGGGGCTGGTTGGTGCTCCATACGGGTCTGTCCAGTGAATGATCGAGTGGGACGTACTTGCAGTTTTTATCCACAGTCAAGGACGATCCCATCACAAGATGCCCTTGAAGGCGTTTGGACCGTGTGTGCTGTTTAGATTTAATTTTTGTATCTGTAGACACTGCAGCTGTTACTGACTCTAAATTTCTCAGCCCTTTAACCGAACGGTTCAAGGAAACCAAACCAATGCGAATAGGGAAAAGCCAGGCTAGACTCGTTAAAGATGAGTCGGTGACTTTTTGTTTGCTGCGTGTGGTATATGTTTTAAAACAATGAAAACTAGAATAGTAGTCTTTAAAGAAGCAATTTTAATGAATTTTAATAACATATACATAATTTCCATGTAGAAATGGCAATCAAAATGATTCCTTTAAATATCTTTAATAGTCCCTTAGTACATTTTTCTTGATTGGCTCTGAATTACTAGCTGTGTGTGTGTGTGTGTGTGTGTGTGTGTGTGTGTGTGTGTGTGTGTATACATATATATATTTTGATAACAGCTTGATTGAGATGTGATTTACAAACCACACAATTCACCCTCATGGGTATATTTGGCTTGACATTATATTCTGGGTCTTGAATTTAAAATCGGAGTCTAAACTAATGGTGTCTTGGTCCCTTGTGCATTTTAGGACAGTGCGTGTCTCTCGGTGGGCAGGTGCGCCCCAGGCCAGGGCACCTGACTGGGCAACTGGCTGGGCACAGGGAGCGCAGGCCGGGCTTCAGCCCCGCTCGCTCCCAGCCAGGCGCCTGGGCCTTGCACACCCTGCACGGCTGGCGCCAGTGGCCCCAGCACAGACTCTTGGAGTTATTAGTCGAGACTTGTGCCCGTGGCAGGGTTCACTGCATGCCTGATTGTCACGTGGGCACCCACGTTGTCGTGTGTCGGCACCAATGTTTGACTGTCACGCATGAGCCCGACTGTGAGCGGGGTGCGGCCCGCGGCCCTTCTCCTCCCTCGGGGTGCCGGTGCTGGGGGGAACAGTGCTGAGATGCTCCTTGTCTTTGGACCACGTGACTCCCAGGGGCTGGACCAGCGAAGTCAGCATTCACTGAGCTCCTCCTGTGTGCACGGAGCTCGGCCGGTCACCACCGGGCGCTGGAGAATTCTCTCCAAGCATCGCCAAGCGCGAGAAACGAGGGCAGCGAATGAGCTTTTGATTAACCAGATGTATCGGTGTGAAGGGCTGTCTGACCGTCTCATTCTGAAATTATAGCCTCTCCGATTTTTTTTAGCTCCAGTATCTTTTCTTTAATGAAGCGGTGTTGCTAGAGGGTGACAGTTCTGTTTTGCTTTTTCCTCTGTTGGCCACGTGAGAAGTTGGAAACCTTAAGTTCTCTCCTGTTTTTTTTTTTTTTTTAAAGCTTACTAATTTGAGAAATCCCAGAAGCTTAGTGCTCAAGAAATTGAAAATCTAGCAAGGATACAGGAATGCGTGCACACGCTCACAGGAAGCTAGGTCTCACGGGTAGCGGGTGGGGCCTCCAGGAGACGGGACCAGTACGGTGGACCCGCCGGGGAAGGCGTAGGACATCGGCGGGAGGCGCTGGTGGAAGGTGGTTTTGACGTGATGGGCTTTGAGGAGGGTTGTGGACCCGAAAGTGGAGCTGGGCACAGAGCTGGGCCTGGGGAGGGGCCGAAACCTGCTGGGCCCTTGGCAGTGAGCAGAGCGGGCAGAGGAGGCCAGAGGGGACAGGGGATGGGTTGGGCTGTGATTTGAGGGCTCTAAGTCTGGCAGTGTGGGACAGATAAACTGAGGAAAGCAGGAGACAGTCCGATCATTAAAAAGTTAATTAGCAGTAATTCTGGGGAGAGCTAATGAGAACCTGAGCTCAAAGCGAATCTAATGACAGAACTGGTCGTCACTTGGAGAGGATGGCTGGCTGGGATAGGCACAGGGAGCCTTTCGGGATGCAGGAGATATTCTGCATCCTAGTCTAGCTGGTGGTTGCATGGGCGTGTGTCTATTTCAAAATCGGCGAGCCGTGCAGTTAAAATCAGTGTGCTATACTGCACCAAAGTTATACCGCAAAAAAGTGGGGAGCAGAAGAGCTCCTGAACCCAGCGGTAGGGTAAGGGGGTGAGGCACAGGCTCCCAGGAGTGGAGATCACTGCCCGCTGGAGGCCGGTGCCCCGGTCATTGAGAGCTGGATGCGGGAGGCAAGGAGGTCGGAGGCCCCGTTGGCTGTCAGAGCTTTCGAGAGCCGGGATGACGAGCCGCATGAAAACACCGCTAATTAGGGAATAATGAAGCGCGGAGGGGGCTCGTGGGGGCGGCGGGCTGAGGCTGGCTGGCGACATGCCGTGTTTTTCACAGTGTACCCTGATGGTGATGGCAAGGCACACAGAAGCTGTTTTTCCTTCAAGTTCTTTATCTTGTAAAGTAATTATGAATATTAGTTTCATGTTTTCACACATTTATTACTCATATGCTCAGGCTCCAGATGAAATGCCGCAGTTGGGCTCCAGCAGTTTCCTCGGGCGGGGTGGGGGGGATGTTCCTCCCTAGGGAACCCGTGAGCCCGTGAGCCCGTGGGGCGGGGCGCGGTGGCCTTGTGCCCTGCCCGGATGGGGTACAGGACAGGGCACGGGACACTGCACGAGGGCTCGCATGCCCTCTCTCCTCCCTCCCCCTCCGCCTCCCCGCTGCCTTCTGTGCTCTCAAGGGTTGGAAGGGAGAAGGTCACCCCAGCCCACCCCCTCGATAGAGACCCGTCCTTCCAGGAACACGGATTCCAGCCCGGAGCTGACTCTGAGAGCCCCTCAGCCCCGAGCTTCATTTCCTGGAGAAAACAGTGTGGAACTTGGGTTGTCTGAGGCCACTTAGGGACAGACACCCTGAAGGCGGAGTGATTGGAAGTTCCAGAAGGAGCCGGTTCAAAGCAGCAGATGACCAGCGGGGAAGCTGGCTGGCCCTGGGTCAGTTAGGGCTGTGGTCATTCGAGGCGGGGGGAGGCTCCAGCTGGGACCCTCTGCCCATGGTCACTTCCTGTTCCATGTGACGTGCCACAGTCTCAGGGAGGGAAACCGGTCAGATGGGCTTCCCTAGACTCACGCCTCTCAGTGGCAGGCGGCAGGAAGAACAGTCATGGGGAGCGTGCGGGGCTGCGCGCTTCCAGCGTGGTAACGTTTTCAGGCCGGCGTTTGTCACCCCCGCAGCCCTGGGGCCTGGCACGGGCTTCTCACGGAGAGCAGGGTGCGGGGGAGGAGGCCCGCCTGTCAGTCCGGCTTTGTGTGGGATGAGGGAACCCAGCCTGGGTTTCTGTTCCTCTGTCTGTCCAGGCCGAGACGGAAGCGCAGGCTTCTGGGGTCCTTGCAGCTTTGAATCAGGAATTTTTTTTTTTTTTTTAAGCAATTATTAGATATTTTCCCAGGAGTTCTTAGAACCCAGTAGTGATGACTGGCTGGTTCCATGTCTGAAAGTCTTCCCTGGTTTCTAAACATCATTATTTAGAATATGGGGATTGGACAGATGATGGTACATCCAGACAGCCGAACATTACACAGCAGTGAAGGGGTGAACTCTTGGGAAATGCCGTGACTGGGGTCCCCCTCGAAGGCCTTACGCCGAGCGAGAGAAGCCGGTCTCCAAAGGTGACACCCCGTGTGGCTCTACCTTCATGACGTTCTCACAAGGACGAGACTGCAGAGCTGGAGAACAGGTCCCCGTTTGCCAGAGGAGGGATGAGGGGAGAATTTGACTATCAAGGAAGAGCACAAAGGAGTTTTCTGGGTTTGATGAGACGCTTTGATGTGTCTGCTTTTGGTGGCGGCCGTACTAGTCCATACGTGTGTGAAAATCCGTAGGACAGGACACCAAAAAAAGTCAATTTTACTGTATGATCATTTAAACAACTACAGTGAAAACCACAACAGCGACCGTGACAGTCAGCACTTATGAAGTGCTTCCCGTGGGCCAGGAACTTGGGGAAGTGCTCCTCACGCTCCATCCCATTTAAGCCCCCCAGTCTCCCCATGAGGTAGGTGCCACGATCTCCCCTTTTTATAGATGAGGGAGCCGAAACACACAGCAGCGAGGGAGCTTGCCCCCCAGTCATGCAAGCGGCAAGTCGGAGGCCCGGGATCCGCGCCGTCGCGGCCGGGCCCCCCAGAGCCTCCCCGCCTGCAATGGCTTTGCTCTTCAGGACGACCGTGCAGATCTGAGGAAGCAGACAGGTGCCCGGAGGGGAAGATGGCTCTGTCCTTACACAGTCACCCCTGTCGTGTGCAAAGGCAGAGGTGTCCGTGGGCGGGGCTGGGATCGTGGCCGCAGAGCTCAGTGGAGAAGAGAAACTCCCGGACCTCTGTGTTTGCAGCCCTGTCTCTCCAGCTCTCGCATCTGGATCTTCCAGCTGCGCCGTGAGGCGTGACAGGCACGTTACCCTGTCCCAGACGAGGAAGCGGGAGCTCCATGAGGGCGATGACTTTCTCGGGGCTACAGAGCTAGACGGAGCCCGTGCTACATGTCGCGTGCCTCTGTCCCGTCCTCCCCCAAACCCAACCATCTGAGAGCGTGACGGCTTAGGGCGGCGGCTCTCCTGGTCCCCGTCACATCCCTGTGGGTGTGAGCTCGGTGTGGTTCTCCTGCTCTGTGTGGCCTTCGCTGGGGCTACGGTCACGGGGCACGATTGGGCCGGAGTGGCCGGGATGGCCGCTCGTATGGCTGCGACCCTCGGTGCTGGCCGTCAGCCGCGAGCTGAGCCAGGGCTGTTGCCTTGGTTCTCCTCCATGTGGCTTCTCCCTGTGGTTTGGGTGTCTTCGAGCATGGTGGCCGGAATCCAAGAAGTGACGTTTTGAGAAGCAGGAGTGGAAGCTGCCCACCCTTTCCAGTCCTGGGCTCGGACGTCCTAGCACGGCCCATCCGGCACGTTCTGTGGGTCAGAGCCGGTCGCGAGGCCAGCCCCGCTTCAGAGGGAGGGGAGGCGAGCCCCAGCCCTTCGTGAGAGGGGGATGGGTATGTGAGGAGAGCGAGGGCATCGGGGGGCCATCTTCGGAGACTGGCTCCCCCACACCCTTTATAATCGTCTGAGCACCTGCCATGGGTGAGTCAAGCCCCCCGAGGTGGGTGTCACGGCTGCAAAGCGGAGAGGCAGCGCTGTCTCTGCCGTAGGGGTGCTCGGTTCTCCTTGAGGTCCCCCTGTCACGGCAGAAGTTTCGACATGTCCTTCCCCTTTCGGATGGTGTGTGAAGATCCAGCCCCATCCTGAGCATGAGGTCGCTGGCGGCGGCTGTTCTTCAGAAGTTCTGACCTTCATTGCCCAGACCTTGAAGGACCCAGTTTATGGGCACCCAGAATAAGCCACCCGGGCTCGCCAGGCACCGTCACGCAGAGCTTGCTCCCATATCCTGGCATCTTGTAATCCATCCCATCATCACCTAAAGCCCTGAAGTGCCCAGAAGCAGGATTTGGGATGTTTTCCGGGGTGGCATAAGGGACTCCTACGGACGGTGTCCCTGAGTCTCCCAGCACCTTCTCCCCTGCCCTGGCTTCTCTGACGATGGTAGCATCCGAGGATGGATATCGCCCCCCGAACTTCTCCCACCCGGGTGCCCCCCCAAGCGGCTCAGACTCAATGGCGAACCCTCTGCCTCTAGGAACAGGAGGTGGCCCCACCGCCCGTGGGTTCCCCAAGTGTGGGTGACACCACTGAGCCAGGGGACCAAGCTCCTCTTAAAGAGTAACTCCTGCCGACTTTCTCCCCATTCTGGTGCCACCCCCTTCCTGCCAGCCCCCAGAAGAAATCTTTCCTCTCTGCTTGATGTTTTGTAGCAAGTGGGAAACTATAAAATAAGCATTTGCTTATGAATTAATTTTTGGCACACACAGGGCTCAGCAAGCCTCCCGGCACTCCATATGCATCCCTGGAGTCCTTGCCAACTTCTGTGTTCCTTCTTCCTGAGATGTTCCCACCAGCCCCGGGGGACGTTCCCTCCCTCTTCCCTGCAGGGGACAGAGCTGTCCCCACCTGGGGAAGAGGAGGAGTCAAGTACGAATGTTCAGGTTTTCTTAAGCAAATGCAGATGTTTAGGGATAGGCTGCTGGGATGGCTGTGCAGGACCTCACAGAGAATTCGGGAGACTAGATCTAAAAAAAAAAAAAAATTGAGGACTAATTGCTTCCGGCAGCAGAAGCGCGGAGAATGTTTGAATGTTTGTATCCGACGGCTGCCCACGTGTGCTCCCTTGCCCCGTCTCGCCTGCAGACACACCCAGGAGGGGCTTTCTCTGCTGCACGTACGCAGCTAGGGTCGGAAAATGTGACACGTGCCGTTAGGAAACTTGGCCTGCAGGTTCAGGAGCGACATGACATCCCTGGTTCTGGGGCCCTTCCCGCACCATGCATTTGCTTTCTGAGGTGGTCTTGAGACCTCAGCCCAGGAGCCAGCATGAGATGTGGACTCTGCCGCCCCTCCCAGGAGTCACCGCGAGAGCGAGGGTCACCTGGCTGCCTCTGACCCCGTGAGCCGGCAGTCAGGGCGACGTGCTTTCCCTCGGCTGGAAGCGGGGCGCCAGCTGGCGAGGAAGGTCCGCCTCGACTTGCCGGGGCGGTCACCCCACGGAGGAGGGAAGGCTGGTGTCGTTCTTGGCAGGGCAGTCAGAAGTGAGTCACCGGTGCGTGGTGATTTCCGACCTCGGGTTTCATCCGTGTGGGAGCGTGTGGCCAGCAGTGGGGGCAGAGGGACGCCTTCTCCCGGTGTGGGGGGTGTCGGAGCCGTCGCCATGAACGTGTCAGAGTAAGCGGCCTGGCCCCAGCAGACTGCCCTGGTGGAGACTGTGCCCCTCAGCAAGGCCGAGGGCTCTGCCCAGCACAGCTGCCCAGCTGAGTTCAAGGAGTGTAGGCTGCCCACTGGCCGTTCTGTGAGAGTCAGTGGCATGGGGTCAGGGATGTGGGGGACGCCGCCTCCAAGAGAAGTCGGGGGCCCGGGAAGCGGCACGGCCTCCGGCGTGGAAGCAGCTGGTCGGAATCCAGCTCTGCCCCACCCCACCTCCAGCCGGTGACCTTGGGCTTCCTCAGGATACAGCGCATCTCAGTGTTCCCATCCGTGAGACGAGGGTGGACGGCCCGCGGGGGTGGCCACCTGGCCGAGCCCCGCCTCCTCCGCCTCTCAGCCCGGCTCCTGGCCGGGCACCCACCTCTCAGAGACGGGGCGGCTCACAGGCGGCGCTTCACGCGGCGTCGGGTCCTGGAAAGCTCTTGAGATGTGGCGGTTTTCATTAGTCAAATTTTTATTTAAAAATATGCTTCGTTTTCGTTAATGTGTCTTCCATCAGAAATCTGACTTCTTATGTTTCGCCTCCGTGTAGCGGTTTATGACCCAGTGGCCCAGGGGGGGCCGGTGCCGTGTCTTGCATTGTTTTCACACACGACCCACCTGAGTCCCCGTGAAATGACTTCCGAGGTCCAGAGGTTGGGGCCCCCCGCGCCTTGGGTGCGGTTCCCGACCCTGACGGGCGTCCTGGGCAGAGCGGAAGGGCCGTCCAGTCCCTGTGGCGTGACCCACGCCTCCTCCTTTCCTTCCTTCTTTCTCTTTTTTGGTTCAAATAATTCCTTGGCTGTGTGCACCTCATCCTTCCTCTCCAAACCCAGGAAATGGCACGTCATGGAGCAAGGGTCTGTCGGGACGACTGCTCTAAACCCAGATCTTGAGACGGAAACTCAAAGCTCAAACGTATTCCCATCCTTGGGAATACGGGGCCTGGATGAGCTCCCCTGAAAAGGACAACGCCAGGTCCCACAGTTCCTTCCTGGTTGTCATTGCTGCCACTCTCCAAGTGGCGGCTGACACTCGGTCATGCGTGGGCCAGCGGGCGCTCGGTTCCCCACGTCGGGGCAAGGAGTCCGTGCACGGGCTGTCTGCACGGTCTCGTGGAGGTGGCCCGAGGGGACCGTGTGCGCCCCGCTCGTGCCTTTGGGGAGTCGGAGGACCGATGTCGGCTCTGCCGTTTGCCGAGCAGCCGAGCCAGCGTTGAGGCAGAAGCGGCCAGTTCCGTGTGTCCGCTCTTCAGTCCTCTGTTACTGGGCTGCCCGGCTGGGCGGGGAACTTTCTGGAAGAATGTAAATCTCTTTTCTTCCTGCAAAACTCATATGCAGGAATTAGCTTCTAAAAGTTGTCGTCTGGAAAGTTGGATTAAACAGCAGGAAAAACTGTCGGAGGAAGCAGGGAAGGCGGTGCCGGTCGAGCGCGACCTCACTCTGTCCCGTGACAGCCGCAGCAAGTCCAGGTCTTTCTCTCCCGTCCCTTCGTGTCTCTCTCCCCGTTTCCTTCAGACCTTCCGGATGTCTGTGTTCTCCTCGGTTTTCGGTGACGACTTCCGGGCAGGGAAGGTCCCTTCCTGCCTCCGAGCCGACAGCAGACCCCTCCCGGCCGGTGCGTGGTGTCAGTGCAGGCTTGGCACACGGTGGCTGACGTTTCCGGTCCAGCCGGCCTCCTGCTTTGGTAAATAAAGTTTTATTGGCACGCCGCCACGCTGATTCCTGTAGCACCCTCGTGGCTGCCCTCGTGTGACAAGGGTTTAGAGAGCGAGTCGCCCACAAAGCCTAAAGTATTTATTTTCCCTTCGGCCCTTTGCAGACAGCCGTCGCCGGCCCGTGTGTGTGCGGTCTCCGCTGTCAGCTGTCAGCCTGCTCAGGGAGCAGCAAGCAGCCTCCCCCGTTTGCCCCGTGTTCTTCACCGGTGTAGCGATAGGTCTGCACCAGGACGTATTACATCCCCCGCCTGCCCCCTTTCGGCTCAGCTTGAGGAGGCAGAGAAGGCCACTCATTCCCTGGGAGACCTGTCTGGGCAGCTCGAGAGCCCAGACCCCTGAGCGACGGCAGAGTTTCCATCGGTCAGGGCTTTTGGACCGTCCCGCCCCAGAGCACGCTTCAAGTCACTTCCTGATGGCCCGATGCCACCTCCTGCCGAGGTTTTCCTGGGGGCAAACACAGGGCTTCCTGGCAGCGTTTGACAGTTAAGCCTAAAATATCCGAAACGTTGAAGCCGGGTCTCAAGCCTGTTTGTCTTCTTTTTCTCCAAACTCCCTGGGTGATGTCACCCACCCCCGTGGCATTCAGCTGCCGTTTATGTCGACAGCTCCCGAGGGTAGAGCTCCCGGCTCCGCCTCTGCCGATTCCCAGATTTCTGTGCACATCCCCGGGACTCTCCAGCCGTGCTGACTCAGTGCGACCCCGGCACATCCGTCAGCGCCCCTCCCCCCGCACTTGCCCTCTCGGATTCCATATCTTGGTCCGTGCTCCCCTCCAGGCACCCAGGCTCGAAACCGTGATGCCGTCGGTCACCCTCTGGCTGTTCATCAGGACCTCGTTCTGTGCCCACTCGACCCTCAGCATCCAGTTAGGGTTGATAGTGAGCCGGACGGTTGGCACTCTGAGGTTAAATGACACGCCTCAGGTGGCCCGGCCGGGGCTGGAGGAGCTGGGCTTGGCACCGCCTGCCGAGACGGGGTTGTCAGAGTCCGGAGACTGAGTGCCTTCCCTCCGGGTGGCCGAAATAGCCTCTCAGCCCCACGCTGTAAACGGAGGGTCATTGTAAGGCCCAAGGGAACAGAGACCAAGTCTGTCTTTCCCCTGAGTTTTCTAGAGAAGTCGTTACGTGCGACGCGTGAAGGGAATTCCTCTGCACGTGATGGGCGCACGGAGAGGGCCCCGCTCTGCCGGGCTGGTCCGGGAACTAAGGGAGATAATGCGTGGAAAGCGGGTGCAGTAGCCATGGGTGCGCTTGGCTTGCATGTCTCTCCCCCACGCCGCCCCGCCCGTGGGTCATTTCTTCCCGGGTCAAGCCTCTCACTCCCCAGCACCTGGACCACAGTGGGCGCTCAGCAGATGTCCGCTGAGTGAATCCGACTCTCGACCCTCCCTGGCCACCCTGTTCCTTGCGTACCTCCCTCCTAGCCCTTTCTGAGTATAAGCACGAGGACGTGAAATGTGAAGATGTGTTGGTGGTCATTACCATTTTAAAGGGACGCCTTCTTTATGTGTGCGAGGGAGCGAAGTTCATCGGAACCCGAGGGAAATACACGATGTCACTTTGGAAAAGCCTGCTCGATGGCTCTACTCTCTTTTCCTCTGAGGAATATCCACATCGAATAGGAGGAACGAGCGCCTGAGCCTGTGCTCATGTGCCAGCGGCTCGGCCAGGTGCCTCCTGCGCTCGGCCTCGCTCACTCTGCATGGTGACGCCGTGTGGGCAGGTGCTGCCGCGGCCGCTTTTTCTGAGAAGAGAATAGAGGATCTGAGAGGTCAAGTGGCTTGCTCAGGGTCACAGAGCTGGCTGGTAGTCGCATCCGGGTGTGTTTCCTGCTCCAGCCTGAGTCCCTGGCTTCTCTGTAGTGCTGCCTGCCTGTGGCGGGGAGGGCTTCGCTGGCACAGACGAGGCCCACGACCCCCTTTCTGGGGTCCGAGGAAAGGGGCCGGGTACCCCCTTCAATTTAGAAGATTAGAGTTGATGGCATTGCCCTTGGTGGCTCTTTTTGTCGCTGGGCTCTGCCTGCTGGACACATTCCGAGACAGCTCGTGCGGCCGGTCTTTGCTCCAGTTATAATATTGGCCTGTGAATGACTTCCTATAGGCTGGGGGTCTGGTTTGCCAAGTAAAAATTCTACGTGCCATACATGCTGCTTCCCTTCCAGCAAGCTCCAGGCTCCCAGGTCTATGAAAATCAGTGACAAGGAAACTCTCATGTAACTTCCTCTCCGTGGAGACAGAGGGCAGCTCGCTGAGTGAGGGCTCTTGCGAAAAGTCCGATGACGTTACTGACGATCTGGCTTCTTGCTTGCATCCGAAGGCATAACTTGAGGCTCGTTAGAGCTCAGCTTCTGCCCGTTCTGCACAAAGCAGCGAAATGTGCTGGATTGTCCCCACATTCACGTCTTTGGCTGGTTGGAGACTATTCACGTTTGGGGAAGGACGAGGAAGGGGCTTCTTGCCTCTATAACGTGACTTTCCTGGGGCAGGCATTGTGCTGGGCGCTGTGACGTACTTTATCCGGGCAAGGTGGGCTAGCTCTGGTTACAGAGGAGGGAACTGAGTCTCAGAAGAGCCGGGGGTCTTATCCAAACTCTCCCAGTTAGCAGAGCTGGGATTCGAACTCAAGAATCTCTCGACTTTCCATCGTGCTGGGCAGCCTCTCGGTTCACGGACCTGGGGCGGGGCTGCTCAGAGCCGCCTCCATCTGGCGCCCTGCGTGCGGAGCTCAGCATCTGTCTCACTGCTGTTAGGTGCGGGGTGGGACGCACTGGTCTGGTCGCCCGATTTGAGAAGCAAGTGGTCACTGTGTGGTTATCCAGTGGATTTCTAAAGTCGAAGTGTGAGCCGCACAATTTCCAAATTCAGTTTTATATAATATACGAGTTTTTCTTCCGTTTCCACTGGGTCCTTTTTATGAGCAGCTTTCTCTGGGCAGAGGTGAACTCGCCCCTGACAGACGCCTCCTGCTCAGTCGTGTTTCTTTGAGTTTTCCGGAGGTTGCGTGCGGGGCTGGGGCCAGTAAATGATAGGGCGCACTGCAGATGGCTCTCACAAACCCCTGTACTATTTCCAATTAGTGGGTGCGTGTGTGAGTTGTATGCCTGTCTTCTGTTTACAAGAGGAAGTATCCCGTTTAATTTTATTTTCACACCCGGGGCCCGGGTGTTAAGGGAACATGGTGTTTTAACACTCCCTCGGTTATCAGCTGCAGAGCGGAGGTTGTATATTGTCACAGACAGTTTTCTGAGTATATTTCCACATTTGTTACCTGGCAACGTTGCTGCTTCGGGACGTGGAGACGTATGGGTTCCCAGCGGATCCACGCTGTTCAGACTGTAGAAGGTAGGGCCTCTTTTCCTCCCAGGGACTTGGAAGGGGGTTGGGCACAGGCTCACGGGGCGTAGCTGAGAGATGGCCCATGTACCTCAGTGACCAGCCGGGGACGGGGGGACTCGGCAGCGGAGGTGGACTTTTCTCCCGCCTGGATCTATGCGTTATGGTCTTGTTGACCACCCTCCAGTTCCGCTGAGAGAGGACACCCCACCGAGTGGACCACAGTCACAGCCTCGTGCTGGGGTCGCCCTCGGAGCTATTACACCCGCCCGGCCCTCGGCTCGGCTGCAGTGATGTATTGAAGCCACTGGGGAAAGAACTTGAACGCTGCGTGGGGCCCGCACACCCTCAGGCCATCAGAGCAGTCCCCCGTGTCCTGTGGGATTGACCGCTGGCCCTGAGAGGCGTCTGCCTTTACAGCCCTTGCATCAGAGACTCGAAAGTCCTGTCGGTTGAAGCAACACGTTCTGAGGTTCTGGGGAGTGAAAAAGGTTACTGAGACCAGGGCGGCGGCTCTCCAGCACCTGTAACGTTTCTTGAACGATGCTTGGGAGGGGAAGTTCCCATGGCAACAGTTGCTCAGAGTTTTGTGGCATCGACAGGTTAGACGAGACAGCCGGGGAACAGGGCTCCGCAGGGAGCCCCGTAAGCACACGCTCCTCTGAAACCGCCTTCCGGCGAAGACGCCGAAGCCAGGGTCTGCTCAGAAGCCCCGGCCGGTGCGGGGGCTCAGGCGAGCTTGGGCTGATGTCGGAACACCGCCTAGGCCGTGCCGGCGTGTCCGGGGGAGGCCCTGGCAACCCACTGGACTCCCGCTGTCTTACTTGTCACAAAAGAAAAAGACAGCTGATTACGCCTGGAGGTATTGAGAAAGCATCAGTTAGCTTTAAGCGTGCACATTCTGACCTCCTGCGAAAACCCAAGAAGCCATTTCATTACTGGGTCTTGCTCTGGGAGGGTTGCAGTGGGGGTCATGTGAACCCCGGCCTCACCAGGAAGTGTTCTAAGTGGCAGCCGCAAGATTCCTTAAGATTCTGTTTTGTGGCAAGAGAGTGGACACTTCTCATACCTGAGGAGGCCTTGACCCCGAGCATTCCGAACTTGGACGATACCCGAGCACCTGCCCTTCACCTGGAAATCCGTATCCCGCGGTTTAAACTTTAAGACAATCCCCACCTAGATTAAAGGCCCCCAGCAGCCCGCCGAAGAGAACGCCTCAGAAAAAAACAAGGTCATGCCTCATTTTGGGGTAAGCACAGGAATCAACAAAGAGCTGTTATATAACTTCTATTTATATCCTCCTTGCTCACTGTCTGCAGGCAGACAAGAGTCGCTGAGAAGGGGTTTAATGAGCTCTGGGTTTGCTCACCTTCCTGAGCTGGTAGGAACCAGCTTGTTCTCAAGTGCGTCAGCAGAGAATCTGGCTGTGGGTGGGCGGCCGGGGTAGGTGGACGGACTCGTTGCCATGGTGTCCCTGAGCGATCGCGCTCCCCCTTCCCTGGCTCCTTCCTCCCCCCCCCTTCTCTTCTCTCTTTCTTTTTTTAAATCTAGGTGTCCTTAGCTTTTCAAAGACCCATCAAGATTTTGGACCTTGTCACCGAAGAGATGATTTTTTTCCTACCCTCTCTTGGCCAGGAAGTTCCCAGAGGCATTGTGTGGGGCTTCCCGGTAGAACAGTGTTGCTGAGGTGTGTTTTTCCCTGCCTCTTTCTTCTCCCCTGATTTTTAGCCCAGCCTCCTGTGATAGGGGCCTAGAATTCTGGTTTTGCCTGCCTGGAAGCATGAAGCTGACTCCCCACTACGGGATCGCCCCAAACCGATGGGCCCCACTGCCGGGGGGGCAGGGGGCAGACAGTGGCTGTGCCCCAGGGAGCACTGTTCGCGTCCCCGTGCGTCCTCCTTGGTGCTCATGTCCTGGGCGGGCAATGGCACCGGTCTCTGGTGCGTTAGGAACTAGAACCCGTGAGAACAGGGAAGGCGTTTGTCCCACAGCTGGAGTTCTTGGGGCCTGGGCAAATGCTGTCACTTGAAGGTTGTAGGTTGAAATTGCTCAGCCTGGATTTTTAAAAAAATAAGTAAATAAAAAGGCCATCCAGTTCTCAGCAGGGGAGCGAACTGCCGTTCTGAGAAGTGTGTGGCGGCCCCAGGAAGGCCCACCTGCGCCCTCGCCGGCTGTCCTGCTGGTGGCCACAAGCCTTCCGAGCTGGCCCGGGGGTGTGAGCCACATTCCCACCAGAGCAGAGGCATCTACAAAACATGATTAGGGAAGTCATAATGGAATGTTCTTAGAAAAGAAAAAGTAGTTCCTGTGAGGACAGACTTTAAAAAAATTTTAAAAACCCAAAACCCACCCCAGCCTTGCCCAAGAGTTGTGCAATTCATAATAGCAGTGGCCTGTTTGAATAATCAAAGGCAAGCCGACTTCCCCTTGCTACTTCTGTTAGGGACATCTGCATAAAATATCCCCGGATTCCAGACCGAGAACATCACTTTGTTCCCCTCCGGGTGACTAGGGGGCTTTCCCATGGGAGCTGTTCCTGCGGCGTTGACTTCGGGGCTGACACGTTTTCTCAGTAGATGCTGCCAGCAGCCGGAATCCTGCCGCAGGAGCGTGAAAGCACACCGTGCACAAGCTCCGAGCCCCCGCTCGACAGCCTGAGTCACCGCTGGCTTGGGCGCCTCTGCCCTGACGCTCCTTGTTCACAGGGACATCTGTGCCCACTTACATCTCCCGAGGTCTTCTGAGTTCCTTTTTGAAAGTGTCAGAGGGCCTCTTGATGTTGCTACCCGTTTCCCACGTCTGGGTTTTACACTTTGCATCAAAATGTCCGAGGCTCTGAAGGGGACCGTCCTGTAAAGCATCTGACCACTCGTTTCTCTTTGAATTCAGGACTTAAAAAAAAAAAATTATATTGCTACTGGAGGAGGATGCGTTTCCGCAGCAGCCGCCACACGGGTTCGTGTTTGTGTTTTATTAGCCTCCTTGCAACGCCAGCCCACAGACTGCCGAGCCCAGAGCCTGTGTCGCCGGGTCAGGGGAGGGAGCCAGGTGCCGGGTTGATCGTCCTTCCTGCTCCCTGATGAAAACGCTTTTGTCAGCGAGGCCAGAGGAGTTAACAGTTCTCCGGATGGATTAGGCTCTCTGGCCAGCCCGAGCCCATCACGGGGACCCGCGCACCAACCGGTGAGCCTCCGAGAGCGGAGGAGGCCACGTCAGCCGCCTCTGGCTGGCCTCGGGCCGTGGCCCTGCCCAGTCTGGCAGGACCGAGCGTTCACAGATGGGAACCTCTGGTGCTTGAGGTACATACACTGCAGCCGCCATGGATGCAGAGCTCGGCTTGACTTCAGTGTTCTGGAAATCCTTCGGGGCCGTTGCGCGTTCACTCATATGGCACACGTTTGTGGAGCCCATTCTGGGTGCCAGGCGCCCCGTGACGGCCGTGGTACAGTCGGGGGTGAGACCGTGCGCGTCCCGGCTCTCAGAGCTCGTAGTCTGTTGGTGGAGATGGATCCTAAACCAGTTAACAGATAAATAACAAACTGGGACACACGTGAGGCGGGTGTGGAGCATCGCGAAGAAGCCACTCGGGGTAGTCAGGGAAGGCTTCTCTGGGGAGGTGGCGTTTCAGCTAAGACCCAACAGATGAGAAGGGAACCAGCTGTGCACAGAGCGTTCAGACGGAAAGGCTGGCACGGGCCTAGCAGGCTGCAGGAGCTGGGGGAGGCCATCGTGGTCGGGGCATCGCCGCCGGGGTTGGGGACGGAAGGGCTGCTGGGCCCGGGTCAGACGCTTGTCGCCAGGGGCTAGGCCGGGTTAGGTGAGCTCCACGGCCCCTGCCCACACCGAGTCAGTGCTGCTCCGGGGCCGTAGCCTGCTTGTGGGCCCTGAGCAGCAGTTGCTGCGTAGCCAGCCCGCCCTCCGTGCGCTCGGCCATCTGCACGTCTCACTGGCAGGTCCCGGGGGAGTTCTCTGCAGCCAGGCAGAAGCCACCTGGTGGGCCAGAACCCAGGGCAATGGGCCTGTGGGGCTGGGGAACAGCGAGACGCGGAGCGCGCGTCCTTCGGAGCCCAGAAGGTCTGTGACCTGAGCGTTAGTCAGATGCGGCAGGGGACCGAGGGAGGGAAGGCACTCGTTCTGCTGGACAACGTGCTGTCTGCCAGCCTGCGTCCTTGACCCCGGCAGCCACGGCGCGCTTTTCTTCGGCTTTTATGGTTGAGTGCGTTTGGGACAGTTGGCTTGTTGAGAGCAGGGAAGGGAAAGCGGCAGGTGTAAAGTACCTGCCAGGTGCCCGGCCCTGGGCCTGCGTCACCTTCCTCCTCCAGGCCTCCCGAGTGGCATCCTTGTCCTCCCTCCCCCTTGACCGATGAGGAAGCCGAGGCCACAGTGTCATCGGTGACCTGGGCAAGCCCTCCCAGTTCTGCAGTCACCCCTCCATGGAGGCAGGATGTGCCCCCCGTCTCTGAGCCCCCCGCTGCTCTGCACAAACACAGGCACGGGAATGGGCCCGACAGCGACGTGAGTCGGATGCTCTGGGGGACCTGGGACCTTTCAGGACAGGAGGAGTCGGTCCGTGTGGATTAACTGCCCCTCAGGAACGCAGAGCGGAAGTGAGACCAAGGACCCGGTTCTTAGCCTTTCACTTCCTGGGTCAGTCTTCTTTCTCGATGCCCCGGGCCGAATCCCTCAGTGGGGTGGGAAGGGACAGCCACGTCCCCGCCAGGCTCTCGGCCGGGGACCCGCCTCAGTGCTGCGGTGCCTCCTGGGGCCGGCGCGCCTGACGCACCCCTCGGCGACAGCGTCCCCCCCGCCCCCGCCCCCTTCCTTTCAGGTCTCATGATACAGGTCGGAGGCTCGCGGAGGTCTCGCGGCCTCCCGGTCACGATGCCACGGCCATGGGCCCTGAGAGATCGTGAGCTCCTGGGAGAGTCTCCCGTCAAATCGTGGGCTCGGCCCCGGGGCCCCCTCGGAGGCCAATGTGCGTCCCCCGTGGCCCGGACTGCACGCGAAGGCGCGTCACCTTCTCTGGCCGAGTAGATGTCCGTGGGCTGGGAGCCCAGAGCCCCTGACGCTCTGACGCAGCCCCTCCTGGGGTCTCGCCTCGTGTGCCGTGGACCCCGCCCTTTCCCGTGGACCCGAGCAGACAGACCGCCGCCGTGCACTTGAGCAAGGTCCCCAGGGAAGGCCCCACCCCAGGCCACTGCGCCCCTGGCAGATGTCGGTGTGTCTCCTTCACACCCTGCTGCTCATCCTTGGTTTTCCACGGAGGCTGTTTTTCTCTTCCTGTCTTTGGCTGGAAGAGACAGACAGAGGCCAGTGGCTGCCACAGAAGATGCTGGCCTTTGGCATCGGGAGCAGGTGCAGAGCCGAGCCCAGAAGAAACCGGGGTCTCCGGCACATCTGGCCCCTGGGTCGGCCTCCCAGGGCCCTCTGGGGCAACACTTGGCCTGCTGCCCTGAAGTCCGATTGCACGGTCCTGTGTCCTGGGGACGTCACCACCGACCGTTTACCTAGTGTGTGAGGGCTTTGTCAGAGAACACCTTTTAAAAAGTTGTTTCTTAGGAAGCAGCGTGTGTTGGTTGAAATGTCGTTGATGAGAAACTGTTAGTTCTGTGACCCCCAGTGGGGGTCCAGCCCGCTCACCAGATCGGCACCCTTCCCCGCCGGCACCGGTGCCGTGGGCCCAGGGAGACACAGGGCGGGCCGTCGCACTTCCGTCTCAGGAGAAAAGCCGTCCTTAACGGAACTGGGTGGATCTTGCCGCCCATGAAACATGGAGCTGGTTCCCGTTAGCAACATCCTCACAGCGGTTGCTGGACTGAGAGCTCCGCGTATTTGTGGGTTAAAAGCCATCACACCTCGCAAAAAATTTCCTCCTTGGAGCGAGTGAGAATTTGTGCCAAGGGAATGTTCGATTCCTCACGTCCCTTTTATTAACCATTAGACTCGTGTCATACATCATACTTTTCCTGAAGTCAAGAGAATTGGTTAGAAATATTGAAAAAACAGTTCGCGTTGAAAGGTTTGGGGCCGTCCAGGAGGAATGCCTGACCAAAAGCCGGCGTTCTGCCTTTAGGTATATTAAACTCTGAGGAGGGGACGCGAAATGGTCGATCTCTGTGTCTGAAGGAATCTGAGTGGCTTCTATAACTGGCGAAATGTCAGCTGGATTTTTTTTTAAGCTTCATTATGATGGTGAATTGCCTTCCGGTGTGTTTTTTGCTCTGCATTCAGAGGCCATCCTGGCCAAGCAGTATCAGCTGGCATTGTTCTCCGTTGGCCGTGTTCGGACACTTGACTTTGGCCATCACATAGCACCCGGCACGTGTTCACCTGCCCATCTTACTGTCCATCGCCTTTCCTTTGCAAGGGGAATTGACTGACGGGTACCAACAGCTCCCTCCATCTGAATGGCTTCCCGCAGTAATCAGAGTGTTTTCCACGCAGAGTGTTGCACACCTGCAGCCTCGGTGGGCCGCCAGCCTCCAGGTGATGCACACAAGGCGGGTGGTGGGAGTTGCTGTTCCGACAAGGAGCGCAGGGCACGGGTACTGCCCAAGGTCGTGCGGCTGGTTAGTGAGGCGCCGAGGCCGAAGCCTAGGTTCCCACCCGTCCAGTTCTCCAGGTCCCGATGCCTCACTGTTCGGCCCCCTCGTTCGAGATTCACGACCTTAGGGTTTTGATTATTGCCGCCAGATTCTAAGAAAAGGACTCGAGACCTGCAGTGGTCATTGCATGACGCTGGTTTTGGTAACAGCGTACAACCCCCAGCCCGGGCAACGCTTCACCAGGCAGAAAGGGCCTGTTCGGGAGCCGTGGTAACAACGCATCCGGCAGGCGTCACAGGCAGTTGGACGGTTCACGTGGGGACCCACCACACCTCTCTGTACCTGTGGAGTGGGCGTTATAAAAAGCCAAAGGTGCTTGAGTTTGACAAACTCGCGCTCAGGTGAGAGGTGTGGAATGAAGCAGAGTATCCGGGAGCCTGGACTGTGGCCTCAGACAGGTGAGGCTGGAGCCCTGGCCCGCCCCCCTGGTGGGATGACTCAGCGAGTTAGCTCGCCTCTGAGAGCCTCAGCGCCCTCCTCTGTGAAGTGAGGCTCATGCTAGCAGCTCCCTCATGGGTGGTTATAGGGACGAAATGATGTGATGCGTATAAAGCACATAGGCACTGCCTGGCAAATAGGAGGCACTCAGTTACCACTCACCGTAGTGTAATTGACCGAGAGAGGGTCTCCGGCATGTGGCAAACTGTCAGGTGATCACGGGCGCAGGAAGACAGCCCCGGAGGTAGACCCCGCACCTCGGTAGACACCGCCGTCCCTCTGTCACCCTCACAGCATCTGTTCTCTGGTGTCCAAGACTCCCGGGGCCAAGGCCAAGGTCTTCGTGTGCCCGACGCAGAGCGAAAAGTGGAAAATGTCAAAGACCCCAGCGGAGACTTCCCGTCAGCTGGAAGCTCAGGGGCTGACGCACTGTTCAGTGTCCACATTTTTCAAATTCCTGGATTCGCCTGAGAATGTAGTTCGTTCTGCAGCAGAGAAGGGAGCGTCCAGACTGACTGTCACGGGTGGCAGGGTCGTGGCGTCCGGGGCAGTCAAGCGGAACAGCTCGTTCTCTGGATTCTCTCCGGGCCCAGCGTGTGGGCTTCTGGAAGGTGGACCAACCGCGGGTGGACAGCTTTCCGCTGTGGGGGGGTCACAGTCTCGAAGCTGTCTCGGCGGCACGGTGGCCTGCCCCGCCCCGCCCGGACCACCCACACTCCCGCCAGGCTGCGTCCTGGGTCACGTCCCCCTCTGCTTCCCGTCACGGCTCCTCCTTTAGCCAAGACTCCCTCGGAGGGCTCCCCCGGTCACAGTGGCCTCTGGCCCCGCAGGTGTGGGCTGGCCGGCTCCGCGTCCAGGCACAAAGCCTGTCTTCCTCCCACGTCTCTGAACTCTGGGAGGATGGCCTTTCCATAAGGCTCATGTCTGCTTGTGTCCCCTGCTGCGTGGTCAGTGCGCGGGGGAGGCCTGGTCTCCCATTCCCCTCCCTGCACAGTATTTGGGACCATGACCTCTCACCCCGAAGAAAGGGGCGCCCACCCCGCTCCTGCCCACTGCATGCCCATTGTCTGTAGAGTCGCCACCACTGTCTGCGAGGTCCTGACTTTGGGGCGCCTTTTGTTTAGAAGCGAGCAGGCTTCTCACAAACCATGCTCTGTGTCTTTGCAAGGATTTGGGTGGCCATAGCGGGTGGCTGCCAGGCTCATTAAGCAATCTCTGATCATTTTCAAGACAGATCTGAAAGGATAGTTTCGTTATTATTTCGATCTGAGGCCGCTCGGTTCCTTAGTCCCTGTCCAGCTCAAGCAGCCATGGGAGAACAAACCGTGTCCACTTGACAGTCATCCCAGGACGAGAAAGGACACGGAGGCTGTCGATTCCACCAGGACCCAGCGTGGTCCCAGGGACTGGGTTTGGGCCGTCGGGGGACGAGGACTCCGTGTGGCCTTGGCGGGCCCCTGTATCTCTCCTATGCGTGGTATCTTCGGCAGAGATGGTGTCCGGGGAGAAAGGAGGGTGTTTGCAAACTGAATGGCCGCTCCCGGCCTCGGCCTTCTGTGACCCATCTTCCCGCCCTTCTCGTTCTGTGTTTGAGCTTGGCGTACAACGGCCGTGCCTCGTGTCCCTGCCCCCGCCGCCCCCGCCAGAGCTGCCCAGGAGATGGCCTCTGCCAGCGGCGACGTCCTCACCTGCCCCGACCCTCGACTTCCTTCCTGAAAGCCACGCCAAGTGCAGACCTGTCGCCCGTGAGCTTGGGTCTGCCCTAAAAGCACCTGCCCCTGGGCGGGTCTTCCGTGTGTTCCCCGAGAAGCCAGAATCGTAGGAAGAGCCCTGGGCAGGGGGTCAGATGCTGGTCGTGGCTCTGCCACGAGTCGCCCGGCCTCGCCTGACCCCAGCCCGCGCCTCCGTGCGTGCTGGATTCACGAGCGGCGGTCCGTCTCGGCAATCTCCTGAGACACCGACGAGTCGGCTTCCATGCGTCGGGCTCGGGAACCGTGCTGTTTGGCGATGAGCCGGGAGGCAGGAAGGTCGCCGTGAGGGCGGCAGACCCAGTTCCTTCTGCGGGGGACGGGGAGGTGGCCCGTGTCAGCACCCGCACACAGCTCTCTAGCTTTCTGGGAACAAAGTAGAACGTTTGCCTTTCTCCCTTTTCATGGTGATATAATTTACCGACGGCAACGTGCCTCGACTCAGTGTCACAGCCCCGTCCGATCTGACAGGTGACGATACCTATTGTATTCGTTTTCTTCAGCTGCTTTTACAAGTGACCACAAACTTCGTGGCCTAACACAATCACATCTTTTACCTTACGAGTTTGACATGAGTCTTCACTGGGCTGAAAACGAAGGTGTGGGCGGGGCTGCCTTCCTGCGGAGGTCCCGGGAGAACCCGCGTCCTGGCTCCTCCGACCCCGCAGCCCTTGGCTCTGGGTCCCTCCTCCGCCTTCGACTCCGGCAGTGGTGGGTGGAGTCCCTCTCACCGTCACCCCACCTCCTCTGCCTCCCTCTCCCACTCTTAAGGACCCTCGTGGTCACATCGGTCCCTCCGGTTAATCCAGGACCCTCTCCCCGCTGAAGGGCAGTGGGTGAGCGATCTCAACCCCACTGCAACTTTAATTCCCCTTTGCCAGGTGAGGTGACACACTCCCAGGTCCCGGGGATCGGGATGGGGAGAGGGGGCGTCATTCTGTATGCCACACCTGTGTCACCACCACCCTAATCAAGGCGTTTCCTTCCCTCCAGAAAGTTCTCTGGTTCCCCCTTTCAGTCACTTCCCACTCCCCCTCAGCCAGGCGATTGCTCTTCTGATTTCTGTCTTCATCAACTAATGTCACCTGCTCTGGACCAGATGTATTTTGAAGGGTCACCTCATACCTGCCAAGTGGGGTGGAGTGAAAAACTTGGCGTGAAAAGTGAAACAGTCCCTCTGCGACTATGGCTCTTGGTTTAGGAGAGGGGGCGGTATGTTCAGGGGAGGCTAGTCGGCTGCCTGCGGGCTGGGAGTGGCGTCCCCCCCACCCCTCTGTCCTTCCCTTTCCCTCTCCCCCTCCCACACCCTCCCAGCTCATGGTGACAGAAAGAGGTCCAGTGGACAGGTCTGCGAACTGTGCGCACAGCCTGGTCTCACCCAGTCCGGGCCTCACCAGGCAGCAGAGGGGGCAGTGACTGTCCCCAGGAGCCTCTGTGGGCCCCTGAGCCCCGTTTCTCCCCGCGGCACATCCTGCCTCTGCGGGAGGCCCCCTAGTTCCCCACACTGCCATCATTTTTCACATCCCCTCCCGTACGAGGCACCCCCACTTCCTTCTGGGAACCAGGCTCCTTCCTTCCCCAGTGTCACCGGGAAGGTCCCCAGTTGGGGCCTGAGTGCTCTGCGGCACCGCCGCCTGGCCCCTCTGCCCGGCGTGCCAGCCACGTCTGTCACAGGGTGGGCGCCTCGGGGTGGGGCTCGACACTCGATGCGCACTGTCGGTTAGGTCCCCGATCCCTCAGAAGGGAGTGACAGGGACCGCCATTCCCGCAGGGCTGCGTGAGGGGACACCCTGGGGGTGTGTCCCGGGCCACTGTGTCAGCCAGTGTGTCACCGTGATTGTGCCCCTGGAGCGTCACAGCCATCACGAAGTACTGGGGTCCTGCCCATCTTGCAGAGGAGGAAATTTGGGTTTCAGAGACGTTGTCTCTGAAGGGGACAATCGCTGGTGATTGGTGGAGCCGAAACCAGGTCTTTGTGACCCTGGAGACAGAGTCCTCGCCACTTTGCGATCCCCCCACAGGTGCTCGTGGGGTCACCTTTGCTGTGGAGTTTTCATGTGATGCTGACGTGATGGACACACCCAGTGCGAGCTCCTCGTGGGCTCAGAGAAGCCGAGGAACTTGCCCGGGGCCCGGGATGAGAGCCCAGTGGACAGACCGGGAAGCCGGCCCCACCGTCCCCTCCATCAAGAAACGTCTGCTTGCAACGGGAAAAGGCGTCACGGAGCGAGCCTCTCTGTCATCTCAGCTTGACGGCCAGGAACCCGGGCGCCGAGCCCACGACTGCCCAGCCATCGCTCCTCCCAGCTGCCCACGAAGTCTTGTTCTGGCCTCTGTGCTCACGCATGTCACTGTCCCCTATTGTCCACTTTTTTATTTTATTGACCACATTCTGTTTATAAAGCTGCTTCAGGTCCTTGAGGGACTGGGGACTGGTGTAAATAATGCAAAATTAACATGCGGGCTGTTGGAAACCGGCACAGAAGCACGTGGTCCTCGGTGCCCGGCCTCGCTCGTGTTGCCTTGGGGGGGTCTCCGTACCCCACCTGTGCCGTCCACTGGGCTCGGCCGCCAGACGTCACGGTGCGGAGCAGGCTGCTGCCATGCGCTGGCGGAGGTGGCAGGTGGCAGACCTCGGTTATTTACTTACCCTCTGAAGGGCATTGGTTTTCCTGAGTGACCGGATGGACGCTTTCTAAGCGGCCCCCGTGCAAGGAGCAGACGCAGGCACAGCAACGGCGTTCACTGCCCCCCGCGACCACTTCTGGCACAGTTTGCTCTCGACCCTGGGAGATGAAGCCTCGTCCTGGGGGAGAATTTAGTCGCCACAGTTAGGTGGCTGTCGGTTGAGTTCTTTGACCCCACACATCTCCTTTTGTCTGTCCGTGGACGCGTCGGCTCTCAGAAGCGAATGATTAAAAGTTAGTTCCTCATATTTGAGCAGTTTTTCAGAATTCACCTACCCTGGGGTTATTTCTGTCGCGTCCACTGAATATAAAAGCAGGAACTGATGGGGGTGTCCGTTAAGAGCAGCCTACCGTGCTGGGTCGTGGTCATTCCTTCATCAAATAATCATGCAGCCCCCTCTATGTGCTGGGCCGCCTCTGGGCACTCAGGAGGCCGTGAGCCGTCCGGATACGCACCTGCCCGCACAGAGCTTACCCTGCGTGCGAGAGGCAGGAGGCGGGCGTGTGGTTTCAGAGGCCAGTTGCTGAAGAGAATAAAACGGCCCGTGAGAAAAGGCGGCTGGCTTGGCTGCCACGTCAGGATGCTCAGGGAGCTGACATTGGTGCCGAGGCCGAAGGACGAGGGGGCCCTAGCCACGGGGAGAACCAGGGAAGCGAGGAAGAACGGGATGGTGGTGCCAAGTGTCCACCACCGTCCCGTTTACCAGCGGTCTCCTGGGACAGGTTCTTAGGGATAAAAGGCTATTTTAGTAAGCAGTCGTCGGGGTAGTTATTGGATTACTGTGTCTGTTCCCCACCAGCTTTCAGTTTCATGGGGACAGGGTTCAGGTTTCGTGTTGCTCGCCGTTGTATCTCCAGTGATGGCGTAGTGCCCGACTCGTGACAGGTGCACAGCAAATGGTGGATGGATGGATAGGTGGCTGGGTCGGTGGGCGGATGGATGGATGGATGGATGGATGGATAAATAGATAAATAAAATACTGAGAAGCCTGGAAGGCAATGGAGGACATTACAGTCTCGAGCTTGTTTCAAAGAGTCGCAGTCTTGGAGGACCCACTGACACAGAATGATAAGGACGAACAGTAGACAGGTGACGCTTGGGAGCGGTCGGAGGGGAAAGGACAGAGCTGAGAAGCCCAGGTAGGAAGGGCGGATCTGGTGTCGTGTGTTGGAAATGACCAGAGCTAAAGAAGAACAGCAGGGCGGGAAGAGAGGGTCAGTCAAGAAGTGCTCTGTGGTCAAATGGGACGGACACCTGTCCAAGTAGCACATGGGCTAGAGGGTCAGAGTGACTGGAGATGGCAGAGAATGCAAGGCTTCCAAGGGGGGCTCCGATCAGTATCTCATGGGGTGAGAGATGGGGAGCCATGGGGGCCTAGACACTGCTAGATTTTCATGGACAGAGCCGAGGGCCACCTTATGTAGAGACGAGCCGTCTTTCCACGTGGGGGAGGATAGGAAACTGGCAGAAAGATCCAACTGGGAGAAGCAAGGATATTGTTTGGAGCTTTGTTTTATTCCTCTGGAGATGACCGTATTGTATTTTTATGTAAATAATTCGCAACAGCGTGGTGTTTGCGAAGGGGCGAAAAGCGAACACTCATAAATGAAGTTGAGACACCATATTGTGTTTCCACATCAACAGTTACACTGTTGCTTGCAGCGGGTCCAAAAACAAGTGTGTATCCAAGAGGCAAACTACCTGTTAATGCTGAGCTTCTTTATCTGAACACCCTTACCTGTCCTTCAAAGCCTGATTTGAAAAATCACATTTTCCACGAAGATTTTGGGATCACTCCAGCCTAGTGGCCTCCTTACCAGCTCTGAGCTTCTACGATATAATCGTGTAGCTTCTGGGGCACTTTTTACTTACCCAGTTTGGTCTTACTTAGGGACGTGTCATCCTAACCTGGTACGGAGCCCCGTAGGGGCGTGGTAGCACGTCTTCCTCATCCGTATGTCTTCACAGGGCTGTTCCAAAGGAGGGACTCATAGAAGTCCTTAAACGAATGACTAGCCCTGCTGTGATCACCAAAAATGCATTTCATTTTCGTTGTCGATGGGGTTAGCTTTGTCGTTTGGGTAGGGGGGCTGTTCTTATTGGGCTAAAATCTGCCCGGCACCCCTTAGCGTGCTTCCTAAGCCTGCGTGACTGCTCCAGCCAAGATATTCCGTGGCGTTTGCTTTCAAGGCTCTATTAAAAAGAACAACTTCAGGCTGTAGAATCCAGAGACAGACCGTGCATGGAACGGGGCTTGTCTGCGGTCCAAACTCGGGCCGTTCGTGGAGCCTGGCGGCTGGCCGTGGCCTCCGCGAGGTTTCGGTGTCCGGAGCGGGATTCCGTCGCAGGTCCGCCTCAGTGCTGACGATGTGCGGCTTTTCTCTGGCAGCACTCGTTTTTCTGCCGATTGACGGAAGACAAGAAGTCGGAGAAGTTCTTCAAGGTCTTCTACGACCGAATGAAGGCGGCCCAGCAGGAAATCAAGGCGACAGTGACGGTGAACACCAGTGACCTGGGGAACAAGAAGAAGGACGATGAGGCCGACAGGGACGCCCCGTCGCGGAGGAAAGGTCAGGGCCGCGTGCTGCTTTCCCCCAGCGTCCCCGCTCCTTCCAGGCTCAAAACTGAGTTCCTTTTGGAAGAAAAAAGCCAATCTGGTTACGATGCAATTAATTCTTCCTACGGAACCTGAGCTGAATTCCTGAGGCTTTGGAGGTTCTGCTTGTTTAGTAAATTAATATACATTCCTCTTGGTCAAACTCCAGGTTTTATTGGCAGGGAATCCACGAATAAGGCTTTTCTGTAATTTTCCATTTACTGTTCGAGAACGTTGAGGACGATTCACACTTTGGAACTGGATGTCCGTTTTTTGTCAGCTCATTATCCCTTATTCTCTAACGTGTGTGATAGTTCGTGAAGTTTTTCATCCATCATCTCAGGGGAAGGGAAGTGATATTTGGGAGGGGTGGGTGGACCCACCAGGGCCAAGTCAGATGGCCGTGAGCAGTTAGTGAACCACACCGAGCCTCGTTCTAAGGTGAGAACGAGGTGGCTTCTCAGCCACGGCACATCTGACATCTGGAGAGTGGTTGCTGTCGGGGCCGAACGGTGCATTGTGAGACATTCAGCAGCACGTGTGGCCTCTACACAGAGACGCCAGTTGCCCACCCCCAGATACTGTCTCCAGAAACGTCTGCAGATGTGAGGGGTTGTCCCTGGGTGGGGACGAGGGCAGACTCACGCCCGGCTGATAACCGCTGGTCTAGAAGGGGGAAAAAGGCATGGCGGACATTTTCCAAGCACTTGCTGGGCACCAGGCCCTGTTCAGAGCCCTTTACGTGCATTGCTCCGTTTGGAATGCGAGTCAACCCTGCAGAATAGATAAGATGGTGACCCCTGATTTACAGGTGGGGAGACCGAGGCAAAGAGATACTTCTTAACTTGTCCTTGCTAAAGACCTGAGCTCGAAGGCGGGTCAGCCAGGATGTGGACCCAGGCAGCCCGGCTGCAACGCCCGGTTACCTGACAGGGCTCTCTGGGGACTTAGACGAGATAGCACACGGCAAAGGCTTCATCACAGTGCCTCGGCACGTGGCGGAGGGCACAGTCAGTTGTCCCTCCAACAACGGTGATTACCATTGTGATTAGCATTACGCGGGTCCCCTCAGGAACCTGTCTGGGTGGGATTCACCAGTGTGTTCCCGCTTCACGGATGAGGAAGCTGAGGCCCCGAGCCTAGACGTGTGGGGTGACAGAGCCTGCCCTGAGGTTTTTCTTCTAAACCTCAGCAAGCATGGGTGAAGCGGCACAGCCACGAGCGAGCTGGCAGGCCCCGCCTCGGCCTTGGCCCTGCCCGAGGCCTGAGAGAAGGCGCCGGCTTCTCGGAGTGCTTTGCCAACCGTGGGGATCCCTAGGGAGCATGAGCACTTACGTTTCTGGACGTCGCCTTTGGCCGGTGACTGCCCAGCACTCGTGAGGTTCCCGTGGGCTTGACGATCTCCCGTTTGCCTTCTAGCCAAAGAGCCCTCGACGCAGATAACTGAAGAGGTCCGTGACCAGCTCCTGGAGGCCTCCGCGGCCACCAGGAAGGCCTTCACCACCTTCAGGAGGGAGGCCGACCCCGACGACCACTACCAGCCCGGGGAGGGCAGCCAGGCCGCGGCGGACAAGACCAAGGACGACCTGGAGATGAGCGCGGTCGTCACCATCATGCAGCCCATCCTCCGCTTCCTACAGCTCCTGTGCGAGAACCACAACCGGGACCTGCAGGTGAGGGCGGGGTCACCGGGGCCACCGCCGCCACGCTCGCCCCGACCCTGAGCTCCTTCACGCCAGCCGGTCTCCTTGAGTCGAGCACCCAGGGTGGTTCTCGACATCTGGGTGATGCCGTGGTTCTCTGCCTGTCCTCCCCACCGTCTGCACAGGCACGGGGACCACCTCCATGCTCACCAGTGTGGGCGCCTGCTCCGTGTGTGTTTAAGTCCGTGCGCATGCAGCTGGTAGCCTGCCGGTGTTCGGCATGTAGGTGCACAGGTAACACTTGGGTGGACGATGGATGGATGGACAGACGGATGGACAGATGGATGATATGCTAGACTTACAAAATCTGCTACTTAGAAAGTTCTAATTAAGTTTTTGTTGGGTGAATGAATGACATGGCCTTCTAGCATTTTACACGAATAGATGCTCAGAAATATTTGTCGAACCGATTATTCCAGAAATCCTGTGTTCACTTCTTTGTCGTTAGAATAGCAGTGGCCAGGGGGCACTCGGAATGCCCTGGGTGTTCAGTGTCACCTATATTGTTACACTCTTATCTGTAGCTGAGGAACTGAGGTTCAGGGGACGCAGGTAGGGGGCACAGGACTGGGACTTGAACCCAGGTGGTCTGATGGCAGAGCACATGCCATCAACCATTTTGTCCCTTGCAGAGTGTTCCCCCCCACCCAGCAAAGGCTATTTAGGAAGGGCCATGGTGGGTTCCACAGCCGTCTCTTCCCGCCGACGGGGCGCAGAGCCGTGGAGGAGAAGCATGCGAGAGCCCCAGGCCTGCCCAAGGCCTGGTTGTGCCACTGACTCTGGGTAAAAGCAGCACCATCTACTGAAAAGGGACGAAGGTGAACAGGAGCAGGCATCTGGGCAACTCCTCTGAGAGAGAACATCTCCTCCTAAGGTAGACCAGTCGGCAGCGTCGTGTCGTTTATAGGGATGACAGTGGTCTGAAGAGGAAGTAGCTCAGCCCAGATGTGACAAAGGGAAGGCCCAGCCTGTGGGCGTTTGCACAGCTAGCCTAGCCTGCCCGGTGACTTTGCAGCCTCTCACACACGGCCGTGGCCAGGGCACGTGAGCCACTTGCACTTAAGACCTGCCACGGTCTGTGCCTGGACAAGATGAGCAAGAAGGTATGTTCTTGAACAGGGGACGGCGGACCGGACTGGGCGGAGCCTGTGGCGTTAGTGCCTCCTGCACCGGCTCCTATTTTTAATCAAATCAATCTGAGGAGCGTGAGCTTTGAAAAAGCATCTGCACCCAGGGTCCCCGACCGGCCAGCTCTGGCCCATGTGTAAAAAAACACAGAGGCCGCCACCCTCCAGCTGGTTCTGTGCAGCCCACGCGGTGGTCCACGCCACCCGGAGCAGCCACCGGGGCTCCGGCTTCAGGCTCTGGAGGCTGATGGCGGCCGGGACCCGCGTCACGAGGCCAGCGGACGTGGAGAAGTGTGTGCCGTCTCTCCCTGAGCGTGTAAGACTCCGGCGTGGTCGAATGCCACAGCGCACGAAGCTGTGTGAGCATCTGCCAGGGGACACTGGTGGCAGCTGGCGCCGATGGAGGCGGGCGAGCAGCACGCAGGACAAAGGCCTCCAGGAGCTTGTCAGCCGTGTGGCTGCACCGATGCAGCAGGCGGTGTAGACACGGACCGTGAAAGCCAGAGGACAAACGAGGGTTTTTGAAGAAATGCTCCCGTGTGAGGGCGAACTTCATGATCACGCAGTTTCAAGCCCGAGTGTGAAACTTAGAGTGATGCCTTCTAGTCCTTTCCTGCCGTTGCAGTTTTTCTGGAGAATGGGTGGAGGGCTGCTGGAGTGAACCGCACGAGACTTCACCGCGAGGCTGACGAGGCCCACGTGTCCCAGCAACACACGTCACAAGGGAGAGAAATGGCTGATTTAATGAGCGTTGCACCTTCTCTCTTCAGAGAACCCAAAGAGCTATCACTTCATTTACGGATAAAGGGGCAGTTGGTGAGACGCTAATATTTCCAGAAAGAAAATTGATTGTAACCCTGCGACTCACAAGAAAATAGACCCGTGGGGTAGAGTGTGACGTGCCACATACTCACCGTGGGATCTGACTGGGGACCTTGGCCATTTGGATGTGGGGGCGGCATTTATTAGAGAATTAATTGGCCTTATTTATATGTAGATTTTCTCGGCCTTAAGGCGCCATGGGAGGCAGAGTCCACTCAAAAAACAAACAGAAAAGAAGCTTAATTCTCCTAATTCTCCGCTAAAGGCAGTGTTGAGATCCTGGCTGTCAGTTTTCTCTTCTTGCCTGTCGCTCAAACTTTCCTGCCTTGGACTTGGGACCTGGTCGGGGCCCGCTGAGCCCAGGAGGGGAGCACCAGCTCTCGTGGCCCAGGGGTCCAGGTTTGGGTGCTGCCTCGTGAGCCGCTGCCCCTCTGAGGGCCGACTCTGTCCCCTGCACCTAACACATCTGCGCCGTTAGGCATGAGGAGACAGGCCGGGGGCGCGATGGCGCCCAGGAACGCCAGGCTGCCCCGCCAGTGGCAAGCAGAGCCACAGCACGATGGTGGCGCCTTCGCCGGGGGAGAGCGTGACTTCCTCCCGGGGCGATTTCCGGGCTGAGTGTGGGTCAGCACCCCGTCCTCTTCCTCTGCGGCAGTGTCCTGGGTCTCCACCCACCTGGGCCCCAAGGGGCCGGCACGCTGAGCCCGCCTGTGGCTGTCCCTTCCGTCACCTCAGTGACTACCTGCTGTGGGCCTGTCTCCCGTGGTGACGGAGGCCTCAGCTGCCCTCACAGAGCTGCATCTGGGGCAGGAGCCACTCGGGCAAAGTGGAGATCGCCATGCAGCGTGACACGTGCCGCGTGGTGTCACCGTAGGGATTGTGCGGTTCCGAGCGGGAGACCAGCCCAGCGTGCCGGGCCCAGGAGGGCGTCTCAGTGGAGCCGATGTCCGCCGAGGTCGGTCCAGCAGACCCGAGAAAGGCTGCCTTGACCGGAGCCCAACGTGCTCGTGGCGCAGCCCCAGCTCTGGTCTCGGGACCGGCCCTGCCTCCCCTCCCCCCGCGGACTCCCATCCTCACCAGCACCCCCGGCCTCTGCCATGGAGCCAGACCTGGCTGTCCGTGCCCAGGCTCGCCGCGTCTCGTTCGAAGTCGTCACGGTTTGGCTCCTCATCCCTTCACGGGACTCGCCTCTGAACCGACGCCCGAGAACCCAGGGGCTGCAGCGCCTTAACGGCCCCTCCAAAACTCTTCTCGACTCCACGGAGGCAGGCGGGCTTCCTGCAGGAAGGGACCTGAGACCCCACTCTGAAGGAGGAGGATTAATCGGTGGGGACGGGGAGAGAGTGACGGGCAGAGGGAAGCCCTGGAGGCAGGAGGATGCAGCCCGGTGAAGACAGGAAGAGGTTTATTGCTCCCGGGCAGAGCAGGCCATGGCGGGAGTGGTGACAGCTGAGCAGAGAGGCCCATGGTGGGAACGCTGACAGGGCCGTTTGAGAGACAAATGGGCCGTGACAGCCGTGCTGTGAACATCAGCCGTGGACGGCCAGGCCCTCGCCTGCCCTCTTCTTGAATATTCTCTGACCCCACGCTGCATGGCGAGGGGCTCAGCCAGACCCCCAGACAGGAAGCTTTTTCCCTGAGGAGCTGGAGCAAGGAGTGGCTGTGGAACCCTCCGCTGGCCTCCTGTGGCCTTACGGAAGCCCACGCGGTCCCAGATCTGCTGTCAGGAAGGCTGGGGCTGAGGTTGGTGGGGGGAGGGCGAGGCGGTTAGTGTGACGCTGTGTCGAGCATCAGATTTGGTTGCCACCTTTTAATATGTGTGTTTACAAATATTTCAATTGTATTCAAAGAATACGTGAATATAGTTTCACTATAAAGACTCAAATGAAAATAAGTAGTTACAAAGAACTGCCCTGCTCCCCATCCTTCCCAGAGAGAGCCATCGTCGGTGTGGGCTGCATCTTTCCATCGTTTTCTTAGGTATTTGGAAGGGAGCATTGAACAACTATTCATCTTTGCCTTTTTTTTTCTTTTTTTTTTTTTAGCTTAACAGTATATCTTAGATCGGGGTCCCCAACCTGTTTGGCAACAGGGACCGGTGCCCCTCTGAGCATCTAATGCCTGACGATCTGAGGTGGAGCTGAGGCGGTCCATAGCCTGGGGTTTGGGGACCCCTGTCTAATTTATAATAAGCAATGTTGCTACATTGTGATTCACTTAACTGTTTTCTAATTGATGGGTATTTAGGTTGTTTCCAGTTCTTCACTGTTCCAGGCAGTGTTGGGGTGAACATCCAGCACTTTGTGACAAGTCGATATTTCATAGAAGTGTAATTATCGGGTCAGAGGTTACATCCATTTTATCTTTTGATTCTATCTTATCGTAGTACCAATTTTCAACAGTAAACACGTGCGACTTTTGTAACTACGTGCAAGAGAACATTCGTAGTTAACTTTTGCTTCTTTTTAAGAAGAGATTAATGGAGTCTGACAACAATCTCCTCTTCGTCCAAACGGTCTGCCTTGTAAGGTGGCTGAGTGTGGCTTGCTCTGTTTAGTCGAGGAAGTACCGGCCCTGGCTTCTCTTGTTAACCTCACGCGTTTCCCCGGAGAATGCACACTCGGGCACGTGCTCAGAGCACACACGCTCGCTTCCTCTTACCCCTTCCTTTCACAGTGGAGGTGGCCACACAGGACAGCCCAGGTTCCCGCGATGGCGCTGGGCTCCAGCCAGCCTGCGACGCCTTCTGTTGTGCTGAACCATCCCCGGACTAGGCTCTGGGCATTCAGCATGCAGACCGTGCCGTCTTTCCAAAAACACCGCTGCCTCTGGAAACGTCAGATGCCTCCGAGCTTAGCACCTGGTGGGAGGCAGGAGAGAAATGGGAACTCGAAAAGGCTACCGGAGTCCCGAGCGGGTTGTCAGGGAAGAGCCCCCACCTCCAGGGCAGCCCACGTAAAAGTGCCCCAGAGAGCCAGCCAGGGCTGGTGGCCACTGCCATAGAACACGGCGTGGCTGAGCCTCCCGCTCCGCCCAGTGCTGCCTCCCTCTGCATAACCGCCGGTCGGTCGGGGCGCCCACCAGTCAGACACTGTCGACACAGTAGGGTGACTGACCCTCTCCCTCTTGTCTCTGAATCGCTCCCCCGACCCGGGGACCCCCAATTGCAGAACTTCCTCCGTTGCCAAAATAACAAGACCAACTACAACCTGGTGTGCGAGACGCTGCAGTTCCTGGACTGCATCTGCGGCAGCACCACCGGCGGCCTCGGCCTTCTCGGGCTCTACATCAACGAGAAGAACGTAGCCCTCATCAACCAGACCCTGGAAAGCCTGACCGAGTACTGTCAGGGACCTTGCCATGAGAACCAGGTAATTCCGTTTGTATTCGAGGGGCGAGGGGCGGGTGGGGAAGTTTGTCATTTCGGAAGGGTCGTTGCCAAGGACACGTTCAGAAGTCACGTAGCACCTGCCTGCTGCCTAGGCCATCAGTATACCTGGAGCCTACCTTCCAGGAAGATGCCCTGGTGCTCTTTTGAGCTTCAGGAGTTTACCTGGTCGCAGGTGTTGGCGCTGTCCTCACTCGGCTCGGCTTGGTTTGGTTTGAACGTCTGACTCTGACTCGACTGGGGTAGAGGTTAAAGCTGGGGTTATATTAAGACCGGAAGACTGGGCTCTATTTTAAATGCTAAGAAAGACTCAAAAAGTAGCTACTTAAGGCAAGAAGTTTAAACCCAGCTAGAGAGAGAAACCTCGCTACACATGACACGGCTCGAAAGTCCTGTGAGAAAATGCACGGTCCAGATCTTAACAGCACAGACATGCGGAGAAGAGAAAGGCCCGTTAGCTTCCACCTCGGCCTCTCGGGAGGCATATTTTTTGAGCGGATCCCAGTGTCTCCTTGGGTCGAGTCATTGCTTCTGCAGGGTATCCTGCAGACGCCGTGAGTTTTCACGTTAGTGCTTGGATGAGTACGATTTGTCACTCAAATTATAGCTGTATCCTGGCCAGAGAGGGTAGGCCAGTGCTTGCCAGGGCCAAGGAAGGTGGGGCGTGCCAGGTTCCCCGGGGGACGAGGCCAGAGGAAGAGTGGCTTAGGAAAAACCTGATCTCAGTTGACCGTGACTCCGAGGCTAGCATCTGGTTAAATCTGCTTTTTACCCCAGTTCCCTGATGAGACCGAGGGTGTATATAATCTGATTGCAAATGAAAAGGAACCAAGAAATTACAACAGGCTCATGGGAAAAGGCTTTTATCTGACGTCTGAGTGAATTAACTTATAACCTCGGGTTTGCTTTTCTGCCAAACAGAGGTCCGTGAAAAGGAACATGCCAGACTAGGGCCCCCACAAACGGGGATCTTATCGGGGCAGGGGAGGGGAGGGGAGGGTTCGTTTTTATACGTGTGAATTAAACAGGACCCGGGCTCTCCAGGCGTCAGCTTTCAGTGAAAGTGCGCAGTGTGAAGCAGAGTGACGCAGAGGGAGCGGAACGCGCCTTGGAAGGGCGGAACGGGGCTCGGGACCCAGGGTCAGCCACACGCCGTGTTTCCCCTCACGAGCGTGCGCCACGGGCCCCGCCCCGCTGGAGGAGACGCAACCGATTACAGTGACGGGGACTTTCCTGCTGCTCACTGCTCATTCTGAAACTAGAGATTTTCATCTGTCTTTAATTTTTTTACCACTTTCTCACGGAAAATTCGCAGCTCAGCCCTAGAGGCATTTCTGGGAGTGGCAAGCATTGCGTTGCAATGGCCATGAAGCCTGTCGCCCTCTGAGGCCCGATTTACGACCAGTGCTTGTGCGTGTGTGTGTGTGTGTGTGTGTGTGTGTCTCCTCAGAACTGCATCGCCACCCACGAGTCCAATGGCATTGACATCATCACTGCCCTGATCCTTAACGACATCAATCCTTTGGGAAAGAAGAGGATGGACCTTGTATTGGAACTGAAGGCAAGTGGGAGTGGGAAGCACAAGGCAGTGGCACTCGGAGACAGTCACTCGTGTGTTTCGCCTCCGCACGTGACACGGTCAGTGCTGTGAAACTCGGTATTAGAGGCGGTTCTTTTCGACGACGTCGAAAGTTCTGACTGAAACGCAAAACTTCAGTCTTTTCCTCCCAAAGAAGGGTCTGGTGACCGGAGAGCAGCTAATTAGCTCCGGGGTCACAGCGGCCGAGCACTCGTCACTCGCGGCTAGGGGACTAATGAGAGCAGGACCTGAGCACTAAAAGCCTCGATTCTGAAAGGCACAGGCTGGGGCCCAGGGGATGCACCCCCCGCACCCCTTCCCATGGTCTCCGGTTGTCCCCCCTTTGAGGAAAAAGGGCCAGTCGAATAACAGTGCCACTGAACCTATGTGGGGCCGAAAACTGCTATTTTTACATGATCAGAGAAGACCTGTTTCTGTTCTGCTGTCGCTGTATCAGAAGGTGGCTCCTCGGTGGCAGTGGCCCTGTGCCTCCTGGCCTCCGACCAGTTTTTTTGAACCGCGACGGAAGGCCAGCATGGAAGCACCCCCGACTTGACGCCTGCCTGTTATTCCATAGCAGCTTCAGGGAGCGTGAGCGTGAGGGCTCCAGGTGCCTCGGCCGCCGCATCTGCAGGCCGGCCCCTTGGACGTTTGAGAAGCCGGTCATACCCTTCCTGATAAAAGCCTGGCTTCTTAAGTATACCCAAACACACGAACAAGCCCTCACCCTGTTTAGGGGTTCCCGAGATTCTCCAGGAGTTCAAAAATTCAGTTCTGGGCCTCGGACTTGCCGCCCAGCCTGGCGTCTAAAGCGTATTTCGAAACGTGTTAGCCTCACTGAGCACATTTCGTTTTGAACCGTCCCCAGGTCGGGGCCTGTTGAGATCTGTTCTCTCTCTCGCTCCTGCACAGTGAGCACTTTATCACTGTCCCAGAAGAGCCTAGAACTAAAGGGTTTCACCAAAAAGCGGGTCTGTGCTTATTGCATGAACAGCAGTGTGGGAAAGCAGGGTCAGCAGGAGGCGTGAACAGGAGCCCAGGGGAACGGCACAGCTTCACTCTGCCCTTAGTGTTGAGAACGGAGAGTCCACAGAGAGGGTCGATTTGGGTGCGCGGTGCCCTGTGCTCGGGGAGGAAGGAAGTGTCGCCCTGTCCCCAGAGCAGCAGCCCCCCCACCCCCCCGCGGAGGAGCACACAGACCGTCCCGGGCCCCAGGCCTAGCGCAAGGTCAGGCCGGGACGTGCAGGTGTGGACCCACGACGTCGTGCCGGAGAATCGCGGCCTGGCCCCCAGCGCGCCCCTGCGGGGCACTCCAGTCGACTGGTGTCACTTGTCCTCGTGACGTGAGGGCTCGGGGGGCTGATGGCAGCACTGAAGACAGTGGGGGGTGACCTGCCCGCCTGCCGTCTGCGCCTGCGGGGCTGAGTCAGAGCCAGCACCCGCAGGCGGCAGGAGTCCAGGTGGCAGGTCCTCCCTGACCACCATCACCGCAGGTGTCCCCGCAGCACCCCGTCGAAGTTCCCCATCTCCGAATAGTAGGGAGACACTGTGCGCAGGCAAACGTTTGCCTCGGAGGCCCCGATCCTGCTCCGCAGACCTGCCCTGGGGTCCGAGTTGGCCCCTTGTCCGGCTGCAGGTGGCTTGTGGCGTGCCTGGCCCGGGGCTGCCCCAGGGGCTGAAATGCGTTCCAGCCGCCACTCCACGCAGCTCTCTGTCCCCTCCTCCCTTCTCCCCCCATTAGAATAACGCCTCCAAGCTGCTGCTGGCCATCATGGAGAGCAGGCACGACAGCGAGAACGCGGAGAGGATTCTGTATAACATGAGGCCGAAGGAGCTGGTGAGTGGGGGGCCGGCCCCCCGCCGCGGCGCCGGGAGGGCGGGGGGGACTCCGCCTCTCGCTTCCCGAGTTTTCTCACCGATGCCCCAGACCAGCACTGTGACAGGGACGTGGGATCCAGGCCCCTGACCAGCTGGGTGGGGAGTGCAGTGCTCCTCGGGGGGAGGCCTCCGCCCCCTCCCTCCACGACCAGGTGCGGACTTGTCCCTGGCCTTCCTCCGTCCTGGGACACGGCACGGGATGGAGCCCGCAGGCTGAGCCAAGGGCCCTCCCTGGCTCTGCCCTTTGGCCAGGTCGCCTTGGGCTGGTGCTTGACCTCTCTGAACCGCAGCGCCCTCACCCCTAAAAGGAAGCCGCGGTGTCACCCGGTGCAGTGGCTGTGCTGGGGTCACAGTCCTCGGCAGGCCCAGCCACCCGCTCGCCGTCCACCCTTCGCACACCGCGGCCTCCCTGCCTCCTCGTCCGCGGCGGCCCCGCTCTCCGTGTCTGTCCGAGCCACAGAAGTCACTTCTTCTCTTGGTGCCAATAGTTTGGGCAGCAGAGGACTGTTTGGGGGTGCTGACGTTTTGTGGTTTTTTTTTTTTTTGAGAAAACACACTCTTGTTTATGTTGGGGGGGTGATGTTCACAATGGGCCGTGCCTCCCGGGCGGGGTGTTGGCACCGCAGCCGGTGACACCAGCAGCAACCAGACAGCGGAGCGAGCTGAGGACAGAGCTCCCGATTTGGACTTTTTCCCACGCAGATAAACTGTAACTGACAGACCTAAATGAGGGCACTAAAACTCCTCTGCCGCCTGCGACCTAAGGTGCACTCGTGGCCCGGCCGAAGTCCCTTTGTGTGTTCTTTTAAACGAAGTTAACAGCGAGCTCACTCTTTGATCTCAGAGGTCAGGGCTGAGTCGTAGCCCGTGATGCAAGTCATCCCGAGCTTACGTAACCGCTTATGTAAGGGTGGGGGGGGCGGGGGCAGGCTAGGGCTTGTCACGCTTCAGTAGGGACGAGTGACTTCACCTTCGCAGAGACCCCATTCCAGCTCCCGTGAATCAAAGACGTGCCCCTGTCTCGGAGGGGAGCCGTCGGCACCCAGGGCCGTGGGTGCCACCACCGCCTGGGCTGCCCCGTCGTGGGTGGGTGACACCACTCCCGGCTCCTGGAGAAGAGTCAGAGGCTTTCTGGAACAAACCCGGTTCTAAGACTCGGCGGAGCAGGGACGCTGTAATGCCCAGAACGTGTGTGCACACGCGTGCGTGTATGTGTGCGTGTGCGTGCTCCACGTCCTATGCAACTCGTCTGTTCAGTCTGGTGCTAGAGAGAATGGCCAGGAAATCAATCACGTGCAGAGCGGGGCCATGAGACATGCCTGAGACATGCCCCCTGCCCCTCCGAGTGTGTTTCCTCGTTCGCAGTAAATGGGAATTTGGACACCTCATGAAACATTCATAAGCTTGGAATATTCTGAAAGAATGTTAAAATGCTCAGCCCAGAGCTTGGCCCGTGATAAGTGCTAGGTAGATGTTACCTGTTAGTGGGGCCGTTTTCACGTTCAGTAGGCTGTAGGGGTTCAGGGAAAATTTGGAGTCGGAGAAAATAGTTTCCCCAGCCAGCTCCCAAAGGCAAACGGATTTCTTATTCGTCTTTCCTGAAATGGCAAAGGTCGGGGCCAGGGGAGCTGGCGGGCGGGTGGTGTAGAGACAGGAAAAGCTTGGCCTCCAGCCTTCGCTGATTTGCGTCACGTTTTATTGTCCGGGGCACTTTCGTTGCCACTGTTCCCTTCTAAAGGAGAAGGGCATGAAGCAGCCCCCGAATGCCTCGGGGGAGGCAGAGCACATGGGTCTCATGTGTCATGTCAGTGGAGGTCGATGGGGGTGACGCCTGTGGCCGTGTTGGGAAGGATTCTGAAGCCGTGTCCACACCTGACAGGAAGTCGCGTGCAGGGCCTGACGAGGGGGTCTGCCCCGGGGGCGGCGGGGCGGCGAGGCTGACGGCAGGCGAGCTGCGGGGCCCCGCGTGGGTCCCCGCGTGGGTCTCCCGTGACGCCCGCTCTTCCTGCAGGTGGAAGTGATCAAGAAAGCCTACATGCAGGGGGAGGTGGAGTTCGAGGACGGCGAGAGCGGCGAGGAGGGGGCTGCCTCCCCCAGGAACGTGGGGCACAACATCTACATATTAGCCCACCAGGTACGACGTCCCGGGGGCCGGTGCCAGGCTCTGAGCGGGAGGCGCCGTCCGCTTGCTCCTCCTCCGGCTCTCGCGAGGCTCGTTGGCGGGCATGATGACGGCGAGGCTCCCGGGTGCCGGGGGCAGCCCGCCCCGCCGTGCCAGGTGCCGGGACGCTTCCGCTTTCCCTCCCTGGCGGGGTCACGTCCCTGGAAATCCCCTCCTCCCGGTTCTGAAAGCTTTCACCCTGAGCGGCGGCACGTATGTGCTTGATGACTCTGTCTGGAGACTCGGGCTTTTCATAAATATTGATGAGTCTGTCTTAACCATCTGAAGAAATCGACCTTGGCTGCCTTGCCTGTCGCGTTTGGGAATCTGTGGATCCAACGTGTCATTATGACTTCTTTTTGTTTGCCTTTTGGGGGATGTGGTCATCCTTCCTCCCCTGGCACCCAAATGCCCTGTTTCGTAATTCTCTTCCCAAAGGGCTGGGCTTTCGAAGGCGCTTCCTGTTCGTGGAGGTCGCCGTGCCTTGGCTTGCGGTGCGTGTGGGCAGCCTGCCCAGCTGCCCCTCCGCTGCGGGCTTGTGTTTCCTGTCCCCTTCACCTCTCGGGGCCAGGGGTTAGATGTAAAGCGATGACCGTGCTGGGCCGGAGGTCGCTAGGCCCCGCGACAGCATGCCGGCGGAAGGAGAGACAGCCTCCCCCGTCGTGTCCCCCGTCCCTGGCATTTAGCCAGCGACAGGGTGCCAGAACCTTCCGGATGGAGGCTCCGGGGCTGTGCGGAACCCCGATTCCCTCCTGCCGGCTAAAGAAGTCGGGGAAAGTGGGGCCTCACGTGGGCATGCGCTTTCTGTGCTATCCTGCCGAGGTCCCAGAACAGCTGCTGAGCAACGCACACCTGGGCAGGAGTCTGCGGGCCGCCCGCCCTCGACCCCCCCTGCCCTTGATCCCACTGCCCTTGGCCCCGCCACCCTCGGCCCCGCCCGCCCTCGGCCCCGCTCCCGCTGCCCCCTCGTGCCCTGCCGGCGGGGGACGTCAGCCCTGTCCTCTGTTCTGTGTTCCAGCTGGCCCGGCACAATAAAGAGCTGCAGAGCATGCTGAAGCCCGGGGGCCAGGTGGACGGGGACGCAGCCCTGGGGTTCTACGCCAAGCACACGGCCCAGATAGAGGTACCGCGGCAAGCACCCCACGCATGGGTCCGTTTGGGGTGCCTGGGGGTGTTGTGAGCACCCCTGTATATCAGCTCCTGCACCAGCGGTGGCCAGGCCACTTGTTCCCGCCTACGACCTGGTGGGGAGGGGGGCCCCGAGCAAAGCCTCTCTGGGAGGCGGCGTTCGTTATGCGTCCTGACCAGGCCGTGCGGACCCGCAGACGGTGCTCTAAGAAATTCCAGCAGAGGGACCCGCGGTCGATTGTGGGACACCACGTGGAAGCGTGGGCCTCAGGGAAAATGAGAGACGAGAGGGGACAGCCTCTCGGAGGCGAGGCCTAACGGCGAGGGCGGGAGACACTGGGCGAGGGTGACGGAGGGCAGGCAGACCGGGAGGGAAGACAGGCGGCCCAGCTCCTCAGAGTCCTGGCCACCTCCCCCCGACAGGTCTGGACATCACCTGGGGGTGGCCCCTGGGACACTTCGTCACGGGGAAGTGATACGGCCAGGTCCGCGTTAAAAACACACACACTCCACAGGCCTTCCTAACCCTCGTGAGCTAAATGGGGTCGTCTCCATCGTGCAGATGGGGAAACTGAGGTAAGACGCAGGGAGGCCGTGCCCCTCGTCCAGTTATCAGTGGCGGGGCTGGGATTCAAATCCCGGCCTGGCTGACCCCAGGGCCCACGGGTACATGTCCGGTCACCTGCGCTGTCTCTGAGCATCGGAGAGAGCAGACTGTCTGCGGGCTCTGGGCCGGCAGGGGACACGGGCCTCGTTTGGCCGATGAGGAAGCGCACGCAGTCCGGGTCAGTGTTGGGACGAGGACTGCGAAGGACCACCGACTCCTCTGGGCCACGTGGAACATTCAGAGTGGAGGCTTTTTGAGAACAGATTCGTACCTGATGTCGCGAGTCTCTGGGATCCCTAGTAAAAGGTGTCACCTCACCGATTAGTTGACCCTGACGGTGTATGCGAGTAAATGCTCCTAACGTATTTGTTAATGACTAAATGCCTGAGGAGGGCCAGCTCCGCCCCGGAGCCCTTGCAGGACAGGCTGTAGGGGTCTGCAGTGTAGTGTGTCAGAGGAAAAAGGACTCGGACCCTATCATGAGCCCCTCAGTCACTGGGGAGCCGCCCGAGGCTTGGTGAGGCTAAGACGTGTGAACAGGGTCGCCGAGCCCGTTACAGGCGGGAGGACCGGAACGTGTTCTCCTGACTCCCGCCTGTCAGGGTGGTGAACGAGGTGTGGGTAGGTCTCAAATGAGAAAGAGATATGGCCAGGCATGGTGTCCCCAGCTCTCGCGCCCTGCCCTCGGCCAGCCACCCGTCTCTTCCAGTTTCCCAAGGGCGTTACCTGTGTAAAGCCACAGGCCGCTTTGTAACCACCGGGGTTCTCCCCGCAGACCCTAGGGCCTTGGCGCATCAGGCTGGGGAGCCTGGGGTCCGGGGCTCAGCTCTGGCCAGCCAGCCTCCTGTCTCCCGCTCCGTTACCTCCTGAGCCCAGATCGCAGCCCTTCGGCGGAAGGAGGGACCGTGCGAAGCTGGCAGGCTCTGCGGTCGGTCCCTGAGCCTGTGTGTACACGTGTCGCCCAGGGAGTCGGTTCGTGGGCAAGATCCGTACACCAACCCCCACACACGATTCGGTTCAGTGAGGTGGGCGTGGGGACCAGAGTCGGCGTGAGAGGGAAGCTTCCTGTAACTTGATCTCCCCTAGATTTGGGAACCACTGGTCTAAAGACCAAGTCTCCCAGAATTTATGGAGCCAGGGCTGCGGGAACCCGTCTCACCCCTGGGCGAGTTTCCCACGACAGCTTGACCTTGGTGCATCAGGGAGAGCGAGAACCAGATCTTCTTGTAGAGGGCGTTGGCCCAGGGCCTCCCCGGACTTCTCCAGGCTCTGGAAAGGAAGAACAGAGAGAGGCCGTGCCCCTCCGTACTGCACCCCGCACCCCTTTTGAAATCTCTAGCTCCCAGGACGGTGTCTTAGAATTTGAATAATCCTGACCAGGCTGCCTCCTCCTTGGGGACTGAGCCAGTCTGTGCGGCGTCCCCTCCCCTCTCCCCCGGGCCCGGCAAAGCGAGTTTGAGGAACAGTAGATGGTGTCCCAGCATTGGCTGGACGCTGACTCCCACACCGTGCATTTCAGATGCCGTGACAAGTACGAGGCAGGACGCCACCACGACTGGATAAACCAAGGTCTCTTTAAGGTTCCTACCTAGGAAAGGTGACCCAGTTTTGCTCTGAGAAAGGATCCTAGGTGTCTGTGCTGCCCAACACAGAAGCCGCTGGCCGTGGGTGGCTGCTTAAAATCAAGTGAAATAAAATTAAATGCTCAGTCCCACGGTCACACTAGCCACATGCACTGGTGGTCGCTGGCCTCATGGGACTGGCGGCCGTGCTTTTGGGCAGGACAGATGCCGTACAGAGCCATGCCATCATGATAGAAAGCGCTATGGGACAGACAGCCCCAGCCTGGAGCCACAGCCGAATGTGTGGGGGGGCGGGGGCGGGGGGAGCAGTTTACGCTGCGGTCAAGTTAGTCACAGTGCAGTTAATCGGCCTGAGGTGAGAAAAATACTATTGGAGATGTATGGAAACCATTTGATGTGAGGGGGTCTGCACGGTCAGCAGACGCGGGCTCAGGTCTGCACCATGTCGTACCCCGAGTTCAGGACCCTCGGCAGCGGGCTTCTGAGGCACCTGTTCGTTCTCCCCTCAGATCGTCAGACAGGACCGGACCATGGAGCAGATCGTGTTCCCCGTGCCCAGCATCTGCGAGTTCCTCACCAAGGAGTCGAAGCTGCGCATCTACTACACCACGGAGAGGGACGAGCAGGGCAGCAAGATCAACGACTTCTTCCTGCGCTCCGAGGACCTCTTCAACGAGATGAACTGGCAGAAGAAGCTGCGAGGTGTGTTGCCCGCACATGCGCGTGGGTGCGGCTGTGCGCCCCTCCCCCCAGACTGGGCGGAGCCGAGCCGGGGTGGCTCAGGCCCAGGAATGATGCCACCCATCCCAGACAGATGCCCCTGCGGCCGGCGAGTGGGCTCCAGCCCCAGGCACCCGCCCCGAGAGCTCCACGGAGCGCCTTTCAGAAGGCCCTCTGGTGTCTGAGGCCGGGCCCTGAGCTCACAGCAGGGTCACAGCTCCGGCCTGACCCCGGTCACCCCGTTTGCTCGCCTGCGGCACACCTGCTGGGGGGGCTGCTCTTCCTCCTCTGCGGGCAGCTCACCTTTTACGCTCCTTCACGCAAGGAACCGTCTGCCCACGAAGACGCGTCCTCGCTCACCACTGGGTCCCAGGGCAAAGCCCGGCGGGGCGGGCTGAAATCGCTCATCGCAGGCGCTTTTCGGGGCCGCCCCGGAGGGCTGCGCGGCTCCTGGTTGTCACCGACATTTTCACGTGACACTTCAGCGCTCAGGCACCAACTTCCGTGACCAACTCAGAAAGGCCTGTGCTTTATTTCTGTTAGGAGCTGGTGGTTTTTTCAAAGCCCTGGGTTCCAGCTGCAGTCGTGACCTTTGGGGCGCACTCTGAGGGGCGGGGCAGTGGGAGGGGGTGCCAGGTTGGAGGTCGGCTTCCGGGAGCTTCCGCCCTCTTCCTGCCAGGCACCAGTCCGAGCAGGAACAGACCGGCCTCTCTCACTGAGAGCCGCTCCTATCACCGCTCCCTCCTTCCCTCCCTGCACCCCGCGACTTGGCTGGCGGCAGAGCGGGCTGTGCAAGCAGGTTGCCAGAAGGCCCCGTTCCCAGCTCACCCCCACCCACGCTGCGTTTTTTTCTCGCTTCCAAAGGGCACCTCGTCGTCCAGCACTGTAAAACGTGGTCACCTGTCTTGCTGGGCCAAACTCGTCCCTCACCCAGCCCCGTGGCTCTGACAGGGGGCCTTAGCAGGACAGCATGCGCGCCGTCCTCGGAAGGCCCAGGGTAGAGTCTCCCCAGGGTCGCCGTGTCCTCGTGTCCTGCCGTGGACGTCCACACTGGGCTCTGAGGGAAGGAAAACACGCCCAGCCCGGTCCGTAGGCTCGCGTTTTCAGCTTCCACGTTACACAGAAGAGAACATCCTCTTAGTGGTCATTTTTACCCCCGGCTGGGCTGTTCTACGGCTCACCGTCCGGGGATGATCCCGAATTCGCGCTCCCAGGTGGTTTCTGGAGCTGTGATTTCGCCGTCAGCGTGGGGGTCCGCTGAGACCGGTCAGGTAGATGCATCTGCTCAGAATCGTGTCATCAAATACGTATGTCTACTCGTGTATACGTGTGGGACGTACGTCGTAAAGGTTCTCCGAGAAGCTTTTGAACTAACGGAAAGGTTTTCACCTTCTACGGCGGGCACGGTACCTCGTCCTCCTTCCTTCTGCCACATCAGGGTGTCGTCTGCAGCCCGGCAGAGAAGGGGGACCTCGGCCCCGTGAGGTGGGGATCTGAGTTTTAATCCACTCTGCCATCCACTGGTTCTGCGGCCCAGGCAGATGACTTAACCACTGCCAGCCCCTCACCTATAGAAGGGGGAGTCAAGACCACCTTTTGATTGATTGATTGATTGATTGATTGACTGATTGACTGATGGCAGAATGGCCACCTCATCATTCCAAGTTGTATTTCACAGTGTAGCTAGTATCCTATTTCATCTTTCCGTCTTTCAAAACCAGTTTGTGTTTCAGGAAACTTAAACAGAACTGTAGTTGTCAACGGAAAGATTTTAATTGGCTTCAAAGCTATCCGCTGGGAAGAGAAAAATCGAAAATAATAACTGAGTTAAACACGGTTTGCAGATTGAGGGAGGGGAGGGTGTACTCGTTAGAAGGACAACTAAAATGAAATACATTCTCCTCTACAGCTCATTTCTCTTCTAATGAATCCGCAGAACACATTTTTCTGGCTTATTCACAAGGCCGCTTTACCTTTTCCTGAAGGCGTCACAGAGAATCGTCTGTGCAGCCGGAGGCGGATGGACACCGAGCTCCGAGGCTAAGGCTGCTTAGCATTTTCTTCTGCGAGTATAAAAATGCTCAGTCCCCAGGCTTTCCAGAAGCCCTCTTCCGTGTTCCACTCACCCCCCACAGACGCACACGCACACGCATGCACACACGTGCACACCTTTCCGTGCATCCACGTCCTCCCAGGCCTCTGCGACATCTTCTCCGGGAGTCCCTTGCCCCAAGGAGGCGAAAAGTCCTGGCCAAGAAACCTAGAAGGCAGAGAAAGAGGAAGGCCAGGCAGAGTCGCGAACCCGACAGTTTCTCGGGGGCGGTTCTTGGGCGCAGGCATCGCACGCATCGGAATAGAGCCTGGGCATCCGCTGCTGTATATATGTGGAGTCCAGGTCACCGGCAAGGGCCCGTTCCTTTTAAAAACAAACAACAATCCGGGAAAACGATGCCCTGGCCTGCAGACATTTACACTGCCCGGCCTGGGCTCCTGGCGCTCCGTCCGTGCGCTGTGATGTAGCAGGTGTGTTGGTCCAGCCAACTTCTAAGCCCCTGGTAAGCAGAAACACGCTAGAGGGCAGAGCGGAGAAGTCAACGCTGTGTCAGCTCCCGTGCCTTCCCGTGAGACCTGCCGTCTGCTGGGGGCAGACCACGCGCCATGCTTGTAAGAGGCTGTCGTTTCCGTGGTCGGCTGGGAGCAGCCTGCGACCGGCCCTGATGCATTGTGGGAGCGTGAGCGTTAGGCTCCTGAGCAGAGATGAGATCTGAATGACAGCTAGAGGTTGAAAGCCGCCCGAGAGGCGGGCGCAGGGAAGGCTTGCCGTGCGTCTCCCAGCACGCAAACTAGGAAGCCTGCAGCAACGCACGTCTGTTATGCGGTGGTTCTGAGGCCACGTGTCGGCAGGTCTGCATGCCCCCCGCAGGAGGCTCCACCCCTTCCTCCCTCTGCAGGGCCAGCGGGGGCCCAGGGAGCCTTTCTCCTGCCACCCCACTCTGACCGTGACACTCCGAGGTCCCTTTTGCCACTTCAGGTAACAGGTTCGCAGTGTCCGGGGGTAGGAGGTGGAGGCGTTTGGG
>NW_024349803.1:22611691-22656136 GCF_902729225.1 Pteropus medius | reverse complement strand
TCCCCGCAGTGCCCACACTTCTCAAAGGCTCATTCAACTCGGGTCTCTCCGAGCCTCTCATGTGGTCCTGGAGCCCTGGGGGTGGCTAAGGACTCAGCACGTGAACTCTGGGTACCCCCGGGTTCCATAACTGAGGGTGTCGACCCGGGTAGGCGGGGCTTCCGACGCTCCAGCTCTTCTCTCCCTGGTCCCCAAATACGTCTTCTGTTCCAGTGAGTCCTCCAAACAGAAATAAACCGATCTGTGGTCGCCGTGAGCCTGTGAGTCACCTTCGAAACACATGACCGTTTTTACTGTTGTGGAAACTGGGAACAAAAGTGCCTTGTAGGGGCCGAGCGGGGGGAGGGGCCGGGCACCCGCCGGGCGTCCTGCCCTGCGGCCGGGACCTCACGTGGCCCGTCTCGTTTCCGCAGCCCAGCCCGTGCTGTACTGGTGTGCCCGCAACATGTCCTTCTGGAGCAGCATCTCGTTTAACCTGGCCGTCCTGATGAATCTGCTCGTGGCCTTCTTCTACCCATTCAGAGGAGTCCGAGGAGGTACCCCGTCTTTAATTTCAGGGAAACTACTGGAAGCCGCGGGAAGGCTGTGACCTGTACCTTCAAGGTGACCGCCGGACATCCCAGGGTGATCTGTGGGGTCCCAGTCATCCCCTTCAGACAAGACGAGGTGGTAGCTTTCTCCGTGGGTCTCGTTTTAAATCTAACTTAGAATAATGCGAAGTTTCCGTTCGTATTTATTGACCAAGAAAGAAGCTATGCGCTATGACACCTGTGAGGAGTAGTCTCAGCCGCCTCGTGTGTGCCGGGAGAGAGTGGCTCAGAGAGGTCGAGAGAGCCAGCCCAGGTCACACAGCCCGTCCGGGGCAGAGCTGACCCGAGCAAGCAGATATTCTGAGGCCCAGTCCACTGGATTTCTTTCCCCCCATCATATTTCTGGAGTTGATCTCAGACTACAGAATTTGTAAGAAATCTCTGGAATTTGAGGGTGGCGGGTGAGGTGGGGCACAGGGCTTCAGTGACTGCAGACCATTTGTCCTGGGAGCTCCGTCTTAAGAGCGACATGCCGTTAATCCCATGCCAGCCCGTGCTGTCCATGTTCTGTACGGGCCACCTGTCCCCTGCTTCCGGTCACCCGTGTGCACGTTCTCCACGTCCTGCTGAGGACAGGCTCAGGGCCACGTGCGTGCGGGCTCCCACATAACCCTCGCCGTTGCCCACGGCCACCTCCTGGGGGCGACTCCTCAGCTCACTTTCCCCCCGAGTTTCCTGGCACGTCGGCTCACGTACGTGTGGGACAGCTGCCGGGAGCCACCTCGTGTGGCCCGTGTGGGGTCAAGGTCCCGGAGTGAGATGCACAAGCCGTGCAGGAGCGAGGCGCAGGCTGAGCTCGCGAGTCCGACAGCGCAGGTGTGGGCCCGTGCGAAGCAGCAGCGGCCGCCACATGACGGTGACGTGTCACGTGAGGCGCGCGTCTCTAACTTACCCATTCGAGGAGTTAGCTTTTCTGTTTGGTGTCGAGTCACACTGAAAGCTCTATTTGAGGGATTTTCTTCCCCAAAAGCACTGTCTAAACACGAGTCCGGGAGATCTTCCTTTCCAATGCCGTGCCAGGAATGAGTGTTCTGGCCGAAGGACTCGGCAGGCCCACCGGGCGGCCAGCGTTTCCCTGAGGGCACGTCTGCCCCAGCCAGGCGGCCATTCGGCAGAGCAAGAGCAGGAGGCCGTGGGCCAAGGGCTGGGTCGGGGGTGACAGAGGCCAGGCCTCCCCCACCTCGGGACTCGTCACGTGCGTCCCAGCAGATTCTTCAGATGTGGTTTTGGATGTGCTTTCATTTACCTCCGTTTCTTTCAAAACATTTCAAAGCGATTTTTGTTATACACCTTGACCATTGTCTTCACCAGTCACTCTGTCTCGAGGCTCATGTCTGGGGACAGTTAGTGGACAGCCCCCTCCCCGTCAGTGATGAGCCTGGCCCAGTGTGTGCCTGGACTTAGAGAGTCCGGCCTGGTGCGAGGCCCCTTGGTGCTCCTCACCCTCTCTGCACGGTGCTCACGTTGGGCCGGTGTCGTGACACCTCCGTGCAGACTCAGAGACTCCTGTGGCTTCCGGGGAAGAATAGTTGCTGACCAGCCAGGATCTCTGAGGCATCTCGATTGCTGCCCATCCAAGTCCAAGACCCACTGAATGACATGACTGGTAAAGGTCCTTCCAGCTCTACAGCGGTGGCTCCACTGTGACATCAGCTCCAGCTGGGCTGTAGGAGTCCAGCCGTCCTGCTCTGGCAATGTGGGCCTGAGGACTTGCTGCCGATGGACTGGACGGGAAGCACGGTTAGACCTCCTGGGAGAAAAGGACGTTGATCTGACCTCAGGAAGCCCTTTCCGTTAATCGGTCACTGAGATGGGCGCCAACACATCCGCTCCCTTGCAGGGGGAAGCATTTTTTCCTTTTGTAAGACATCGTGGGGGCGTCTTCTACACTCACTGCTAACCATCAAGAGAAGGCTTTTGTTAGTCTTGCCGAGAAATGAGATCTGCATGGTTACCCGAAATTATTCTCTGAGATCAGCATTCTTGTCAAATGCTAACACTAGGATTTCTAAAACGCCTCTCTGTGATGTGTGTAACGACCTTGTTAGGTGCACTGACGTGGCCCTGTGGCTCATAAGGCCTGTGGCTGCCAGCAGCCCCGGTGGCCTTAAAAGCTCTTTCTTACCAACAGAATCATTGCCCCACTTCGCTTCAGGAGCGATAAGTCACACAGTATTTCAAAAGCATGAAACGTGAGCAACTTCAGATTTCTTACTGAATTTGTGGGCATGTCATGTAATTAAAGCAAATACAGGACTACTTTTTAAACTTTCTCATTGAAATGTTCAAGTATATACGTAAGTAGAAAGAACAGTATAACAAACCGCCGTATACCCGTCAGCCCAGGCTGAGCACGTAGCAGCTTCTGCCAGTCTGGTTTTATCTACTCTCCTACTGTATCTTCTGAAACATTTTGAAGAAGTCGACATCTTGTTGTCTTGCACGTAAATATTTCATCGTACACCTCTAACTTATAAGGATATTTTTAAAGACATGCAACCACCATGCCATTATCTTACCTGATGAAAGTAAGAATGAAACATGTCATAGCCTGTCCATTTTCACCTTTCTCCATTCGTCCCAAAGATGTCTTTCTATAGCTAGTTTTTTTTGGGGGAGGGAGGTTTGTTTTGTTTTGTTTTTGGAATCTAGCATTATTTTTTAACACTTCTTTTATAGTGGGGACACAGTGGGTTTTCTACTGGCCCCTTCAGGATTTGGGTACATGCATCATACTGGTCACATTTATTATATTGGGATCTTAAGAGGCAGTTCAAGATGGTGATTAAGCACTTAAGAAAATGAAAGGCAAGCCACAGACTGAGGAAACATTTACAAAACGTGTATCCGACAAGAGGATATGTAAAGAACTCTTACAACTTGATAATAAAAAGGCTACTCAATGGGCAAAAGACATCACCAGACACTTCACAAAAGAAGATCCTCGAATGGCCAATAAGCCCGTGAAAAGGTCTTCAGCGTCACTAGTTACCAGGGAAACGCAAATGAAAACCGCAGGAGAGCAGCACTACGAGCCTGCTAGAGCGGCTCATGACGTGGCGCTTCCGTGCGTCCCCCGCGAGGAGGACACGCCACCGTCATTTTGCAAGACGGCGGGGTCGTGTCTCATAGAATCGAACATACACCTAGGATTCCAAACTCTGCTTCCAGGTCTTTGTCCAAGAGAAGTGGAAAAGTGCCCACGACAAGGTTTGTACTTGAATTCGGAATAATGCCGAACTGGGAGCAGCCCAAGCATCCACCCGTTCACGGCTGCATGGCCCGTGGATAAATGGTGGGCTATCCACACTGCCGAGTACGTCTCAGCTATAGAAGCAACGGAGTATCGATACGCACGGTAACCCGAGTGAATGTTAAAAATTTGAGAGAATTTAAAAGACTACCTAGTGATATGGTTATTTTTCCCATTTTTATGAAATTCTGGAAAATGCAAAGCTGCAGTGATAGGAAGCAGGTCAGTGGTTGCCCGTGGGCGAAGACAGGGCAAGGTGCCAATGTCAGGGGCTCGAGGAAGCCTTTTTGGTGACAAAAACGTTCCGTATCTTGCTCGCGTTGGCAGTTACACGTGGTGGTTAAATGGCACTTAAAATGGATAGATGTTGCTTTTGCTTTTTAAAAAAATGACGGTTAAGGACCACAGACTTCAGAGGCATGTAGACTCTAGCCATTTGCCGTGTCACCTTAGGCAAGAAATGTAACCCAAGAGTCTAGAGGAAAATGGAGCCAATAGTACCGACCTCACAGGGTGAGGTGGCACGAGGATTAAATAACTGATCATCAACGCAGAGGGCTCATGCGGCATCTGCCTGCTGTCACGTGCACAGGAAGCGACACACGTGCCTCGGTGTCCACTTCCCGCATGGTGAAGAGCCGCTGGCTCCGCTCGTTTCTAACCAGGTCGCCTCGTGCAGGAAATCAGAAGGGGAGAGTCAGGCAGCCGGGGTCAGGGGAATGGTTTTTGGAGAGAGAGTGAGTCTCGGATGGCGTGAGCGCGACAGACTGGGGCAGCCAGCAGGTCGGGGAAGGGCTGCCACCTGCACGGTGTCTGCTTCCTGGATGGTGCTGGGGAGAAGTGACACTCCGTTATGCAAGTGGCCTCGATCATGGAGCACTGCTTGTTTACATCTGAAGGAGACTCAAAATGTGACAGCATTTGAAATAGGGGTGTTTTTTTTTTTTTTTTAATGAGTGTTTCACAGAACTATATTTTTAGCCATGTTGGCTCACGTTATATAACCAAGCCTCTTGCGGGACACTCTAAATAGAACTTGCAATAGCAAGAGATGACAAAAGCTGGTGTCAGCAGTTTGACTACACAGATAATCTAATTGTAGATGATGCTAATGATATGGATGTCGCCGTCCCCCTTCCCTTGAAGAAATCCGATTCCGACGGGGGACCTGAGCTTCTCCTTTGCTTGCTTTTAATAGACATTAGAAGCTCAGGCTTCCAGCTCGCCTTCCCTACGAGTGAAGCGTGACACGTGCATGAGCTTTATTTATTGCACGAGCATTTGACGGGTTCCTACGGGGTGTCAGGTGACCGGGGACACAGAGTCCTCAGAGCAGGAAGGAGCACCGGATGTGAGTTTGAAAGGAGGCAGGGGGTGCAGGAGGCTTCCCAGAAGGTGTGACATCGAAGCTAAGACGTGAGGTGACCAGGGAAGGGAGACGAGTTTCCCGGGTAGAAGGAACACGTGAGAATTTAGAGGTGGGAACGTGGGTGTGGCTTGGTGTGTCCAGGACAGTGAGGCAGACAGGAAAGTCGGGACCGATATAAGGCCAGGGAGGTGACGGAAGTGTGACGAAGCCCGCGTTGGTCCGTCCCCTGTGCTCTGTGACGCCCGCCTTGTCTTCCCAGGGACCCTGGAGCCGCACTGGTCGGGACTGCTGTGGACGGCCATGCTCGTGTCGCTGGCCATCGTCATCGCCCTCCCCAAGCCCCACGGCGTCCGAGCCTTAATCGCATCCACAATTCTGCGGCTCATATTTTCGGTCGGGCTGCAGCCCACGCTGTTCCTCCTGGGGGCTTTCAACGTGAGTACGGACACCTCCGCCGCGGCTCGTTCGTGACACGCAGACAGCACAGGCTTCCTCTCTGGGCCCTCGGCCTGTGCTTTCCGTGCAGAAAAATACCACACCGTTTGGGTCAGCCGTTAAAATGGCAGAAGCAAGACAGAGCCGCTCCCCACCGCCCGCCCCTACCCCCCAGCCTCTGACGGTCGTGAGCCTCTTGGAGCATTTTCAGGCTCGGCCGATACAGTTTTTAGGGCGTATTCCTCTCAGAAGGCGGGAGGCAGAGGAAAGCAGCTGAGATTTCAATGAGCTTTGCCAATCCGGTGACGGGTTAGCTGGCACGGGCGGTTCTAGCCAGTCAGGCAAACCATCAAATGTTAACATGGCACCTGCTCCTGGTGACGCCACACAGGACGGGGCGGGGGAGGGGCCAGGGGTGTGCAGATGGGCAGCAGGGAGCCAGGTGAGGAGAGGACCGTGCTCATTTCAAGTGGTGACATCGAGAAATGCCGTCTAGCTGCACTTGAAGGACAGAGGCCACCCGCACGACACGGGGATTCTAGGAAGTGGGGACAGCTGACCTGAGCTGGAAGCCATACTGGGGATAGTCCCCGGGGAAAGGAAAGGGTCTGGACACGCGCGGCACTGTCTCCTCCCGGAGGTCCCCGCCCTGAGCGTACGGGGCAGCCGAGGTCGCCGCACGAAAGTGGAAGTGACGTTCCACCGGAATCCCGTGCAGCAGCACGTGTCCCCAGACGGCCAGGCAGCGAGGGCATTGCGCGGAGAAGAGCCTCCTTCAGGCCGACCAGCTCGGGGAGGAGGCGGCCGGAAGTTCTGTCTTAACGAATGGAGAGGCGCTCGAGTGGGTCCCAGGGGGTCCGCCGGCCCCGGGGACGGCCCCCAGCGGAGTCCCAGCTCCGTGTGGCTCACGCACTGGCCTGCGGGACCTGGCCCCGAATCTGGGGACAAGGCACTGGCCTCCTCCTCCAGCACTTCCGAAGCGTGTGCCTGGTTGACAGATCTGAGGCAGGGAAGGGGACGTGGTCAGGGGATGTGAGAAACGGCCAGTTACACGGAGCGGAAGGTTGTCCCTGCAGAGTTCCTCAGACACGGGCATGCTGACCTGGAATCCCCAAGGAACAGAGACATCGCTGTTGCCCAGGCTGGTGTTTAGAGGGTCACAGGGAATGAGGGTCGTATAGGATCCAGGCTGGGAAAGGCTGTTCCCAGGAGTGGGAGGTGACTCGGGTGTTTTGAGAAAAGAAACTGTGCACAGAGAAGTGTCCTCGAGAAAATTCCTTCAGCGGTAGCATGCTGTGCAGATTCAAGCGGGGGCGGCCATCGGGGACGGTCCAGATGTCAGGACCCGGTGGGCGCGGGCCTGGCGCCTTCCACCGACGGCGAGGTCTGCATCTTCTCCAGGCAGAGACGGTGTTGCTGAGCTGGCGGGCGGATGAGGGAGGCTACGGTGACTCCAGATTTTCAGTCACAGGTGCCTGGGAATGAGGCGGCCGACTAGAAGTCATGCAGAGACCTCGTTTTCAGGCGGAAAGGCACTGAAGTTGTTCAGTTATTGGGCCCGAGGTGACAAGACAAGCCATCGTGTTAGCTGTGGCCCTGGGAAATGCATGACCAGAGTGACAAAGACACCGGTGCTGGAGAAGGGGACGTAGGTGTCACCTGCAGCGAGACAGCATGGTTCAAGAAGGAAGTACAGAATTAACAAATAGAAGGAGAACGGCTCAGGGCTTCAGAGGCTGCCTTCTGCAGGCTGCCCTGTTGTTTTGCGTCTCTGGCTTTCCATTAGCCCGCAGATATCTCGTCTATAACACAGATCATCTGAGGGAAAGACTCAAATTAGACAATTAATTACCATTTCTAATAACATTAGCTTGGGGAGAAAGGCTGAAACAGCTATAAAAGTTTTTTTGAGGGAATTAAAAAAAGGAACACCCACGTGGAGCAGACGGGAGGGGACAGATTCGCTGTGGACAGGAAGCTGGCAGCGGGTGCCGGCGTGGGACCCCCGGCGGGGGCAGAGCCCTGTCGTGCTGGAGGGCTGGGGGCGGGCATGCTGGGCAGCCCGGGAGACCCCACGGGTGTCCTCGCAGAGTCCCAGGGCCGCGGGGACGGCTGCGCAGTGGACGGGTAGCACGAGGCCAGAGCGAGGGCCGATCTAGCAGAGTTGCTGGGGAGCAGGGGCAGCGGCTGAGTCCGGGCCTGGGAGAGATCCACGGGTGCAGACACGGAGAGAGCCAGAGCAGAGCGTAACGGGACTGGGCACCCAGGCGGAGCAGGTGGCTCTGTCGCGGAGGCGTCCGGCACCCAGGCGTGGGGAGGGTGGGGGGGTTGGCGTGCCAGCGGAGCAGGGCCTGGCCTGGCCTGGCCCTGAAACTCCATCAGCACAGTTCATCGAGAGTCGGAGATGCTGTCGCACTCCGCGAAGCAGCCTCCACTGAAGGATGGATGATTAGAAAGAAAGAAAACAAACAAACAGCTGCCGGGGAGCAGGTTGACCTGTCCGAGGAAGCCGGAGGCGCGCTGCGAGGGTTGGCTCGCTCCCTTATCTGATCGCCGAGAGGCTCGTTTACCCCGACTCGCCAGATTAACTGGCGGCATCTCCCCAGCCAGTGGCCAGGCGAGCTAGGGTGGCAGAGCGTGGTTTCGCCAAGTGCAGCCGACAGAAGAGCTTTCTCCGCCGCCTCCTCCTGATTCACGTGTTCCTATCGGGAGGCAGACTTCCGGGCGTGGGGTTTCTGTCACGCGGGGGGGCGACCTTCAGCTGCAAGTGTCAACGCTAATACACGCGAGTGTAACGAGCAAAAGAGGAAATGGCTCGGTCCCCGTGACAGCGATCCGGAGCCTGGCCCCAGGCGCAGCCGAAGACGGGGCCGCACAGCAGCGTCGGGGCCCGGCCCCTCCCGTCTCTCTTTGTTTTGCACGGGTGGTTCTGGAAGGCTCCGTGGTGCAGCAAGACAGATGCCGGCAGCCTTTCTCTTGGGTTCAAGGTCGAGGGGTAAGAACAAAATGGTCGTGCTGCCATCCCAGCGAAGAGCTCTGTGGGCGTCCATTTGGTCGCGTGCCTGTCCCTGAACTGACCCTTACTGCCAGGAGCGTATACTGTGCTGATTGGCCAGGATGGAGCCCCACTCCAACTTTGTGGGTAAAAGGGTTGGTCACCTGAAGGTTACTGGATCCCTGGGAAAACTGAGACGGCCCCTGTTCTAGAAAAAAAGAGGGCGGGCAGGGGACAAGAACCATCCGAAAGTTCTTTTTTTTTTTTCCTCCCCAAGAAAATTCTCATTTTCTCCGTGAAATGTGAGGCACAAGAGCTAAGAACTGGCTGCTTCTCATTAAATTGCAACCCTGTAATGCCTAGGACGTAACAAATTCAGAAAACACTTTTATTCAAGCAGGTCACAGGGTTCGTGGATTGAGGTGGCTTCTGTGTTTGACTAACTCATATAAGAATGTTGGAAATGATTCACATCTCCTCTCGAAAATCGTAATTTCAGTATGTGTTAATTTTGTTTTTGTCGTGCACTAATGCCACTTGATTACCGTGACGCGTGAAGATATTTGGCCACCACGTAACTTGTAATATGCTTGAAAAGCAGGGTCACGAAATGACTTCCGTCTCAAGGTGGTTTTTGGCGGGTTTGGGGAGCATTTGGTGCAAAAGGGACCTTTCGTTCGGGCAGTTACTGGCATAGGTTCGAGAATCACCCTGGGCTCTCATGAAGACTCAGGTCGGCGTGATCGTGTTTAGGCGACTGTCCCTCTCATTGTTCCCAGGTCTGCAATAAAATCATCTTCCTCATGAGCTTCGTGGGCAACTGTGGGACGTTCACCAGGGGCTACCGGGCCATGGTGCTAGACGTCGAGTTCCTGTACCACCTGCTGTACCTGCTGATCTGTGCCATGGGGCTCTTCGTCCACGAATTCTTCTACAGTCTGCTGGTGAGTCCCTGCTGTCAGAGGTCTCGTGTGCCGAGGACTAGGAGAGTGTCCCACGTCCTCCCTCTCATCACCGGCCCCTTCTTCCAGTGGTGACGGGCGTGCCTGCTCTAACGAGCTCATAGCGCCCCTGTCCGCAGCGTTTGGGAGATCTGGAGTGGAAGCCACCGAGGGGGCAGGTCAGCTGGTCGGAGCCCAGGTGGACACAGTCACACCACCTGCCTGGTGCGTGCTGGTCCCGCCTGCCTGTGTCTTGGGCTCGGCCGGTGCTTCCCAAGGCGATTGCGTCCGAGAGCATCGTCTTCTTACTGTTCTCTCGGGATCCGGTTCCCAGTGAAAGTGTGTAGTGACGTCAGATCAGCAGCTATTTCCCGAATCCCGAGACCCATGACCAGGAGCTGGATGGACTTCTTGCCTAGCCGATGTCACGGCGTCCCCATCAGCCAGCGCTTAACATCTTGATAGTCTGTAAAGTAAGTTAGTTCCGTCACCTTCCTCCGGAGCAGTCATTTTTCATAGCTTTTAAATTACAGACCAAATATCCGCATACCCTCCCGTCATTGGCGGGAAGCTGCGTCTGTAGAGTCGCGGCTGAGAAACGGTTGCTTTGTGCCCACGTCCAATGCCGGGGGCATAACATCGACCTGTCTGCCAGCAAAACCACCCAGAAATGCCTGCGAGGATGAAAACCCTCAGAGTCTTCAGACAGGGGACTGAAAAAGGCAGAGCAAGGGGTGCGTTCTCCACGGGGTCCCTGAGCTGATTGCTGAACTGCTCCGCACCTCGGTTTCCCCAGCCGCAAAGCGAGGACGCATCGCCCCGACAGGGCTGGCCCGGGGCTCGCGTGCGGCCGCGTGAGCCAGGGCTGCGGCCGGCGCTGCCACGCGGAGCCGTCGCGAAGCAGTCCCGCCTCTGTCACCGTGCGTCCCTTCTCCCGACAGAGGTCACGGTTCGGGTCAGCAGGGCCAGCCCGGCCCTTAGTGGGCGACGTTGGCAGGCGAGGCAGACAGGCTCTTTTCCATCGTTTTCAAGTAGGTCTGGATAGACGTGGAAGTGTTGGGCAGAGGTCTGTGGATGTGACTCCGATGGCCGTCGGGTGACCTCTTTTTGTCACTGTCAGGAATCGGGGCTCTGTGGGCGTTTCCGGGCCTTTTCGCAGTAACATCCCTGGGCAGGTTCCTGGTCCGTGAGTCAGGGAGACACCAGGCCACAGCCCAGCCAGCCGGTGCCGGGGCTGGAGGCCGGGGATGTCCCGCTGAGAGCCCACCAGTGTCGTCCCCGCCCTCGGGGGCCTCAGAGCCCCGAAGATAAGTGACCACCCTGCGTCGAATGTCCACGGTGTGCTCTCTCGCCAGCTGCCTTTGAAGTAGATGATGTCCGCACGTCGCAGATAGAAACCGGGGCTCGCTGAGGTTAGGGACCTGGCCAGACTCCCACAGTGAGGAGGTGGCAGAGACAGGGCAGCAAGTCCGCTCTGCCGGCTCTCGGGTCTGAGTCCTGAAGCCCGGCCCTGAGCTCGTGAGGGAGCCCCTGCTCCGTGCCACTGGGGGGTCCCCTCGCAGTGGGGCTTCGCGCCTTCCAGCCTCACCTGCCACAGCGGGGCGGGAATAACCCAGGGCTCTGCTCACTTCTAGAAAGGCTTGATGGGGTCAAACTGGATCGTGGCCGGTCACCTCTCATATGTGCCGCTGGGGTTTTCTGAGCTGTCTGGGTCTTGTCTTGTCTGTGACATGTTCCTTTAGGTGTCACACACGGCATCTAACGTGTCTCTTAAGAACCACAGACGAAATATTAAAACCACTCGAGTTATTACACGAATAGGGAAAGCCTGTGACTGGAGGGAGGAGGAAGCAAGATGCCCAGGGAAGCCCCACAGCTCAGGTGAAAGCTCCACGCGCCGGGCCAGAGAGAGAGAGCGAAAGTGGGCGGCTGGGGCCCCCCAGGGCTGACCGAGCCTGGCCTCACGTCTGCTCCAGGATGAGAACGTGCAAGGTTCATAGGCAGGTCGTAGCGAGAGGAGAAACGGACGAACTCGGCGCTAAGCGGCGACAGGCTGATGGACACCACCGCGTGGCGTCCGGAGAGGCTCGTGGCCGGCGGGCGGGCGGGCGGGCGTCACGCGGCGTGTGAGCTGCCACAGCCCTTCCAGGAGGCAGTGGGGCGTACGTTTCTGTCGTAACATTAGACGCAGCATTTCCGTTTCTGGAAATTCAAAAAGAAAGAACTGGACAGGTTTATGTAGAGGTAAAAGCACAAAGGATTCGTCCCAGTGTTGTTTCTCTTGACATATAATTGGAAACGTCTTGGCTGTTCAAAAAAAGAAAGATGTTGGTTAACTACACTCAGTTTTCCATACAGCGAAACACTAGGGGATCATTTTTGACACGAAATGTTTACAGATGCCTGGTGAAAGAGGCTGGCTCTATGCCAGTACGATGGTATAATATTTTTGTAAAAATGTGTAGGCACATATGACATTTTTTTCCAGACGTAGCAAGGCCGGAAGGAGTAGACGTCTGTAGACGGTGGGGCGGTTAGTGATTTTTTGTTTTCCTTTGTGCTCTTCTGGGTTTTCAAGCCGGTCTCCATGGGACCTGTGTGATTTTCTAGTTAGAAGAAAGCTTTTCCTTTATAAAGTCACACACGTCCATGGCTTCGAAAGCAGAAACGATGACGAGTGAAGAGGAAAAGAAGTCACCGGTCCCTTGCGTGATCGGGGGCCGTTAATCGCTCCGGCTCTGGCGCACGGAAGTCACGTCAGGTTGTCCGAAGTCGCCGTCGCTTGTGCTCCGTAGTGTGTCTCTGGGAAACATTTAACCACGAGCAGCAGCGTTAGCCGTCTGTGTTCTCAGGTGCCTAGATGTCGTCCTCACCTCCTGGTCAGTGTCCTGCTCCACGCTGGTCTCAGGCGCAGGTTGCGTTATGGAGGCAGAGGGGCTCCTGGACCAGAAAATGAACTCAGATGTGAATTCTGCGTCGGAAGGGCCTGGGAGACCGGCTCGTTCAGTCCACTGATTTACAGACGAGGAAACTGGGGTCCGAAGAGGCAACACGGCTCGATCGACATCTCGCAACCGGTGAAAGGCAGAGCCGGGGTTCGAACCGCCGTCCCCTGACGCACTGGGCCGTGCGTAGGGCTGCAGTGGAGCCAGCACCTGCCGGGAAGGATGTGATGTCAGCCCCGAGGCCAGGTCAAAACCAGCGTCGGGTCCGAGAAGAGCCCCGCAGAGCCCTGGCCCCATCGCCGCCCCTCCAGCCAAGTGTCCGAGACTAGCTCTCAGGACCAGCCGGGACCCTCCATGCCTCACGAAGCCACCTGCCTGCGAAGAGCACGTCTCCTCACAGAGGGCGAGCCGAGACACGAGCACGCTGTGAGCCGCAGGCGCTCTGCCCCCACCAGGGGGTAGGAAGGGTTTAGGCTTCCTGGGGTGTCACCGCCACCAGTGTCCCTGCCACAGACCGTCCGTGTGACCTTGGCCCAGTCACTTCATGGCGATGACCATCTCTCGTGTGCTTAGCCAGCGCCTGAGCGTGGCCGTGTGCTGAGCGCCGTGTGCACGTCGTCTGCTGACTCTTCACAGTCACTCTGCCCTCCAGTCCGTGGCTGAGGGAACCGAGGCTCAGGGGAGGGGTACAGCTCCTAGCCCCTGACGTGAGAGTCCTTGCTCCCTGCATCGGCCTCCCACGAGGCTCAAAGCCCCAGGAGGGCGAGGACGTGACTCGTCCAGCCCTGCACTCCGCGTGGCTGGCCCTTAGTAGAAACTCAGTAAATACTCCCCAAACGGAGCGTGCCAGGACCCTCATCACTTTCCCGTCCCTCGTCCTCTGAAACTCACTCGTGTAAGCCTTTACTTTTCTCTTTCTAGGACTCATAGCCGCGTGTGCCCCCAGAAATTGCGACTGTCTCCTCCTGCCTTTTCTATGTTTATGTTTGTTCCTTTTTACCTTCTCGGTGTCTCTGTGAGGACAGGCACGTGTCACGCGGTACGATGGCAGTATATGCCGCTTTTGAGTTCCCAAAAGGGTAGATTTTCTGTAAATCGAGTTTTCGGGATGTTGGGGTTCGCCCGACACAGAGACTTCTTAAAGTTGCCCCGTCACCTTCTTTCTGTTTGCTTTCCAAGCTCTTTGACTTAGTGTACAGAGAAGAGACTCTGCTCAACGTCATCAAGAGCGTCACACGCAACGGGCGGTCCATCATCTTGACGGCGGTCCTGGCTCTGATCCTGGTCTACCTGTTCTCCATCGTGGGCTATCTGTTCTTCAAGGATGATTTTATCTTGGAAGTGGACAGGCTGCCCAACGACACAGTTCTTCCAGGTGGGTTTGGAGTCGAGTCCGTCCCGGTTAAAACCGAACTGAAGAAAGTAACTTGAGCAACGCAGGTGTCTCCCTAGCACCCAGCGTGTGACTCTTAAATACGGGGCTTAGTTCTCACTTTGTTCCCAGGGTGGGGTCAGTCACGTGCCACGTCCGAGAGTCCAGACCCTACACACAATTTATTCACTACAGTCGTATTTTAAAATAGCACGACTTCTTCACAAAGCAGCCTGAGCGGACGTATATTGAAAGCGGGGGCATGTGTGTCCCTTCGGCTTGGTCAATCTACTTCTAGGAATTTCTCCCAAAAGAAAAACCTGCTGACTGTGCAGGTACCACAGCCCCACATGGAAGGACACTCACTGCTGAGTGAAACCGGAAGCAACCTGGATGTAGAGAGTGGCTCACGAGGCCAGGGGTCCCCAACCTGTGTGGCACCAGGGACCGGTGCCCCTGATGATCTGAGGCGGAGCCGAGGCGGTGACGCTGGCGCTGGGGAGCGGCTGCAGATACAGATGGAGCTTCACTCGCTCACCTGCCCCTCACCTCCTGCTGTGCGGCCCGGTTCCTAACAGGCCAGGACCAGTACCGGCCCACATCCCAGGGGTTGGGGACCCCTGCACTAGATTACGGTCCAGCTGTGGGGTGGTGTACCCTCCAGACGTGGTGCATCTTTATAAACCTTCATGAAAAAAATGCCCACAGGACGAGGTGGGAAATTACAGAATCACATATGTTTTTCTTAACTGAAAAGTTCACATAAAAGTTCACATTTTACAGTAGGATCCATGTATGTTTTTCTTAACTGAAAAGTTCACATACTTTCTCTTAAAATACGGAGGACGACTCAGGCTGCGAGCACTGGTTCTCTGGGGTCCACGGTCAGCTTATTTTATTCCTACATGCAGCGGGAACAGAGGAGATTTCCAGTCTCTAGAACAACAACAACATAAAATGCTAGAGTGGCATTTTATATTGTTGTGCTCTTTCCTCTTGATTAAAATATTTGACACTAGGAATTGACATATTGCTGGGTTTCGGTCAGGTAGCCGGGCGCCCCGAATCCAAGAAACAGGCCAGAGTGGCCGAGACCAAGCCAGGCGGCCTTTCCTGCCTCCCAGCTGCTGCTCGTCCCTGCAGCCTTCGAGGGGGCGCGAAACGGCATCTCCTCCAGCCACCGCACGGTCTGAACAGGACCGTCCGGCCCTCGATTTCTGCTGGAGTCTGTGTCCTCGCTCGTGCTGGTCAGTTTCGGCTGTCTAAAGTTCGAGCGATGCTATTTAAGCACGACGTTTCTAGGGAGTCTCCAGGGACTGACGTGTCTGGCTTCCCACCCACCCCAGATCACTGAGCGAAAGGGTAGATTGCATCTCTACTTATAATTTACGTGCAGGATTGTCAGGCGTTATTTATGTCGAGAGTTGTTTAACCGGTCGTGACTCGGGGACTTGACACGTTTTCGCCATCTGCTCTCGGACAGCACGTTCCCTTCTCTCTCGCAGAAGCCGGCGAGAGTTTGGCGAGCGAGTTCCTGCACTCGGACGTGTGTCGGGTGAAGACCCGGGAGAGCTGCTCGCCCGCGGCACCCCAGGAAGGTAGGCCCACGGTGGCGCCAGGCCCCTCGGGTAGTGCCCATGACGTCGAAATCAGATGAAAGCGGGGTCCCTGCTCGGAAGCCAGGCCGGTGGCCCGGGGGGAAAGGCTGGGCGATGAAGGGAGAGGAGGTTCCGTGGGAAGAAGCGCTTCGCGGACTCAGCCGGTGTCCCCCGAGCACCCACTGTTTGCCGGGACCGTGTTCTCCACTCTGAAACTCAGTAACGTAGCAGGGGGGCGGGCGGGCGGGCGAACGGGGGTTACTCGAGCGTTGCCAGACGCTGGGGATGAGGGCAGAAGACAGAAGATGAGCACCCAGCCTGACAGTGGAGTAAGAGTGTCACCAGAGAGGTGATGGCTACACCGAAACGAGAACCTCGGGCGCAGGAGGAGGGGCAGGCAGCCCAGCCAGAATACAGCAGGTGTGGGGAGCTACTGATTGTGAGGAAGAAGAGCAGCAAGGAGGGAAGCCAGAGAGGTTGATAAAGGGCCAGATCACGAAGGGTCTTACGTGTCAGGCCAAGGAGGTTAAGCTTCGCCCAGCAGGTGATTGGAAGTTGTTGAAAGGGGAGTGATGTGGCGAGATCTGTGTTTTAGCCAGGCCGTTCTCACTGCAGCTGGAGGAGGGAGCAAGGCGGGCAGCAAGGCATGGTTCTTCCTCCAAAAACCAGTGAGAATAGACAACCTCCAATGCAAAGCGATTTATCCAGAGGCCGTGTGTAAGGCGTTGCTGGGTTTCGCCTTCACGGCGTCCGCAGTGAGGAGCCCGGGCTGGAGGCATCCCCCTCAGCAGAGTGATGGGAGGCTCGTGATTCAGAGTGAAGCAGCTTAATTAAGGTCAAGTGCCTGCTCAGAGCTGGAAAGGAAGGACGTACTTTAGATTTAATAGAGGGAAGGGCGGTTCTCACGACCCTTGGAAAGGAGCAGAGGCCGGTGATGGAGACGGCAGCGCCCCAGACGCCTTCAGCGCTTTGAAAGAATGTGTGACGCTTGAGTCCTTCGTTTTATTTTTTTCCTGTCCCCGACACCTGCTGGCTGGAAGGAGGTTCGGGAGCCATTGTCACGAACCTCCCTCCCCGCACGTTTACGGTCTGTCTCCCTCGCCGTGTTCACAGAGCTGCCCCCGGCCGAGGAGACGGAGCAGGACCAGGAGCACACGTGTGAGACACTGCTGATGTGCATCGTCACCGTGCTGAGCCACGGGCTGCGGAGCGGGGGCGGCGTGGGCGACGTGCTCAGGAAGCCGTCCAAAGAGGTGGCCGTGTCCCCGGGGAGGGGCGGCAGAGGGCTGGGTGGGCGGTGGGCGCACAGCCCGGGGGCTGCCGTGCAGACCGAAGCCACGTGGGAAGGCCGGGAGCGGGGACGCAGGGATGTGTGGCCAGCTCCTGAGGGCTCCTTCCCTCCCTGTTCGTCACTCTGGCACCACGCAAGGGACCAGCCCCCCAGTCACACTTAAGAGATTGTCCCTTGCAAGGTTGGGTCTGGCCCAGCTGGACACGCTTCCATAGCCCCATAGCCCCCAGGAGGCTCCCTCCTGCACGGGTGACACGACACTCGGGGACGTCACAGTGTAGGCACAGGGCATGGAAAGAGACGCAGTCGTGGCTTTTGAAGTTTTGACGCCCTGTTTGAGTTTGGCCACAGTAGACTGGTGGGCGCTGGTGGGGGCCGGGGCGCACCAGGGTGTTGGGTCCTGAGTCCTCCGCCTTCCGCCCTGACTGGAGGGCAGCCTGGTGACCTGGCTGACTGGCCGCCTCTTTCCAGGAGCCGCTCTTTGCCGCCAGAGTCATCTACGACCTCCTGTTCTTCTTCATGGTCATCATCATCGTCCTTAACCTCATTTTCGGGGTCATCATCGACACCTTCGCGGACCTGCGGAGCGAGAAGCAGAAGAAAGAGGAGATCTTGAAGACGACGTGCTTCATCTGCGGTGAGCGCGCGCCGGCTCTCCGTGAGGCGCCGCCCTTGGCCTTGGCAGCGCCCGCTCCGCCTCCCTTCAGCTAGGACAGAACGGGGGCGGGGGGCCGGGGGCCCGGCTCAGCCGTGGCCAGCTTGGGGTACGGAATGAGGCTTTGGGGAGCAGACACGTGATCGCACCTCACGTGGACGTATCTCTGGGGTTTCTTTGCCATTGGGCCGTGCAAGCCCCACGCTAAGTAACCCCGCGGACGGGCTCCCCGCAGGCGGCAACGGGCTTTGCGTGAGCAGGGCGCCCTCGCAGAGTGAGCGTTTGGGGGAGAGTTCAGACCTGGGTTCTGAGTAAGCTGCTGCCACTTACTCACCGTGTCACCTTACGGTTTAGTCACTTCTCTGAACCTGCACTGCTCATCTGTGAAGTGGCTACAGTCACATGTCTTTCCCATCATGTTGGGACTGAGGAGGGCTAGTTCCCGTGCCGCTCCCCGGACAGCCCGCACAGAGCAGGCACACCACCGGTGACAAGGAGGGGGCCACGTGGGCACCAAGAAACATCACCTTCGCTGCAGCGTCAGGAGCACATGCGCATGGAAGCGCTGGGTGTAGGAAGCTGGGAGCTGAGTAATCGTTTCGGGATTATTCATAATGTAGTTACTAAATGTACACACTTCCTACTGGTGTGTGTACTCAAAATACGAGCATTTTCCATTTTACAACTTCTTTTTTGCTTTTTGCCCCCTTTAAAGCCTTTTAAAGTATTTGGTTTGACATAATTTTCCAGAGTTACAGAAAAATCATGAGTAGTACAAAGAATTTCTACATTCCGTTCACCTAGATTCCCCAAATATTAAAATTTTACCTGATTTGCACACACACACACTTTTTCTGAATAGTTTGAGACTGGCTGACACAACGCCTCTTTATCCCTAAGTATTTCAGTCATCTCTAAAAACAAGAGCCCTCTCTTACACACGTGCAGTATAACGGTCGGAACTGGAGCGCTAACACGGATCCAGTCCTGTTCTCTCATCTATGGGCCGAATTCAGATCTCACCCTTCATCTTAACAACGTCCTTCAGAGCCAGCAAAAGTCCCGGGTTACGTGCCGCATCTGGCCATCGCGCCTCTAGCCCCCGCCTACATTTTTGAAGAATGTAGGTCGGTCAGCTTTTAGCATGTCCCTTGGTTGGGGTTTGTCTGATGTGTCCCCACGGTAAGGTTGAGGTTATGCATTTTTTACAGGAACATCAAAGACGTGTCATGGTGTTCCCCTCAGGGTATCGCATCAGAGGGCACGGGCTGCCAGTTCACTTCCTCACCGGTGACATTGACTTTGCCCACTTGGCGAAAGTGCTAATTGCCAGGTCTCTTCCCCGCTATAAAGTTACTGTTTTTCTCTCTGCAATTAAGAATCATTTTATGGGGAGATACTTTGAGACGATGTAAATGTTTTATTATTCCTCAAATTAAACATTGACTTGCTTGTTCTAGCATCCATTAATGATTCTTGCCTGAATCTATTATTGTGATAGTCACCAACTGATGATTTTCTTATTTTATTATTCTTCCTTCACTTCTTGATTTCATTTTTCTAAAAATAATTTTCTCCCTACCCATGTATGTATATTTTGCATGTTTGTATTTGTAACAACATAGATTCACAGATTTTTATTTTATTCAATGGATTATCGTCTTGTATCGTCATCATTTACTGTGATGCTCAAATTGTCCTAGATTTGTCCAGTGAGAGCCCCTGCCTGCTGGCCGCCGTGTTTTGTCACGTCATGTGTTTTTTTTTAATATCCTTCCTTACTTTTTTAACACCATGAAATATTCCCGGCTCAAGCTCACCTTGACCTTTCCTGACCCAGCCCTGCCGTCAGCTTTTCTCCGAGGAGCGGAGAATGGTAGTTAGAAGCTGAGATCTGAGGACTGCGTGTGCTCATTCCCGTTGGTTGATGGGGGCACACATTTAGGGGAGGCCTGTGTGTGGGCGCGTGTGTGTGTGGATACACACGTGTGCACCCACACAGTTCTGTGTCGCTCTCTTGACCTGTGTGGAGAAGCTGAGTTCGCACCGATGCGCCTTTCAGTCCGGCATTGCAGAGCTTACTCTGTCTCCTCCCTTTCTATATTTGTGCTCCTTTCTTTGACAGTGAGAAATCTGGCTCCATTATCTACCTATATACTCATTTATTTGTTCAGTCTGAGACTACATAGAAACTGGTTTCAGAATTGCTCACCTGGACCTCTGCAGGATATAAACTTAGCAGCTAGAATTAAAAACGTGTTTAAACGTCTTCGTGTCCTTGTTCTGTCTCCTCCAAAACCTTCCGCTGTGTCTACGTGTTGGCACTGGCCTTGGTGAGGGAACCTCACATGCGCTGGTGGCCTGCTGGGCATGAGCGTGTCACACCCCTGCTTGTGTAACCCCGTTCCCTGACGAGGCAGCCAGGGCACATGGAGAGCGACTCGTGACTGGTAAGTGGCAGAGGTGGGCTTCGAACTCAGGTCGGTCTGACTCTCACTGCCCGTGTGTCCTACGAGGATGAAACACTGAGCGCATCTCGAGGCCAACAGGACCAGCTCCTGGTACCGATAGGCGTGGAGCCGCAGCCCCTCCGTCCGGACACCCCGGGCGTCTCTGCACGTGGCCACTCACTTGTGGCCGGGGCCTTTCTGTCTCTTTTCAGGCTTAGAAAGAGACAAGTTTGACAACAAGACTGTCACCTTCGAAGAGCACATCCAGGAGGAACACAACATGTGGCACTATCTGTGCTTCATCGTCCTCGTGAAGGTCAAGGACTCCACGGAGTACACGGGGCCGGAGAGCTACGTGGCGGAGATGATCAAGGTGAGTGGGCGGCCCCGCAGGCCTGGCCCGGGCTCGGGCGGGGGGCTGGGAGCCAGAGGAGGGCCACGTGGCGGGAAATCAAGCTCGCCGTCTGCCGAGCCCTTACCGCGGTCGAGGCGCTGGACCCCAGACCTTCGCGTGTCCCCAGGTGTCCCGTAGAGGTGCCAGCCAGGCGGAGTCGTCCCCATTTTACAGGGGGAAACACGGAGGCTGGGTGAGGCGAGCGCCTGCCTCCGAGCTGGGGCCGAGGCCTTAACCCCCGTCTCCCTCCACCCCGGCTCCCGCCTCTGCCCAGCCTCTGATTCTGGAAACGGTGCTTTCTGTGGTCGGTCCATCAGTCAGCTCGTTTGGTTTGTGTTTTTTTTGCCTTAAGTAAGGCCGGGTCTCTGGGAGGTCTGTTTAAAACATGGTCGCCCGGCAAACTCGACCGTGACTGGTTGGTTTGGACGCAGCCCAGCCTCTCGGGGGCCGCTTCGTCGATCATCAGGAAGGGACCGTCTGATGGAGAAACGCGAGTCCCCGGTTAATCGTCCTGCTGGTGGGAAGCGTGGCCGCCGCATCCCGGGGGGGCGGGGCGGGGCGCTGCCACAGGCCTCCAGAGCGTCTTCTCGGGCGGGGCTCCCCGGGGCGTCCCGGGCCAGCCGTCCTTCCATACCTGTGGCTTCTGAGTGTCATTAAGCCACTCGGGCCGTGCGATAGGGAGGAGGCATCGCTGCCGGGGAGGGCGACCGTGAGCCACCAGAAAAGCCGCACGGTTGGCTCGCGGATGCCCCACCCGGCCACCCAGGGCCCAGGCGCTCGGCCCGTCGCGGTGTCCTGAAAGAGCTCTGTGTGTCTGTGCGGATGTGATTCTGACGCTCGTCACGCACGGAGCCCCCAGGCGAGGTCTGTTTGCACAGGCATCGGCGTTCACGAGCCTGGGTGCAGGCGGCTGTCGGTCTCCTAGCTGGCAGGCCACGGACGATCACGCGACGGCCGCCTCGCTCTCCCACCTGATGCGGGCCCCGCAGCCTCCGGGGTCCGGGAGGCTTTCTGGCAGTGCGTGCTGCCTGCACCAGTGACATCCCGAAAGGCTCGTTCCGTGCTGCTCAAATTTGGGTGCACGTGTGACTCGCCGGGAGGTCTTGCTAGAAGCCGGGTCCCGATGCAGCAGGCGCTGGCTGGGCTGCGGCCTGCGTGTCCCATCAGCTCCCGGGGCCGGTGCTGCTGGTCCTTGACCCACGCTTGGAGTGGCAAGGGTCTCAGGGAGGTGACGACACAGACACTGATTTAAGAACTTGTCCTCCACACTGGCCGTGGGAGGGACGAGGAGACGGGTCCCCAATGTGCTGCGTGCGTTTATCCTCTGCGGTTTGCAGAGCTGCCTCACATCTGTTACTTAGTTCAGTCGTTAAAATTACCCCAAGTTCCTGTCTCCGTGGTGAATGCAAAGGAGCCTCGTGAGCTGTCGCCCGATGAGGATTAAGAGCCAGGAGTCGCCCCAGCCTGCTCAGAGCCCACGGCGGGCTTCTCCCTCTGCTCCACTCCTGGTTCGTGTGAAAAGCCTCAAGATCTGTGGCTTCAGAGTTCTTAACTCCGAATGTCAGAGTCGACTCTGACGCCGACGTCGTGTGCGCTTGGCGGGGGCTCAGGTGCGCAGTAGAGCGACGGCTGACAGGCAGCACCCTTCAGTGGAGTCTGGGCGTGCAGCCCCGTGACTCCCCGCCCGGGATGCCAGCAAGGAGCGTCGGCCATGGCAGGTTGGGACTGGGGCTTCTCAGTGGAATCACTCATGGGGCTGGAACAGCGGGAGAGCAGGCGACACGCCCGCATCCTGGACCCACCCCGTCTTTCCCCATGAGGCCCTCGAGGTCCCCAGCATTCCTCCTGACGGTGGTGCCCCCTCCGACGGGCCGGCCCCAGGAGGCTGCTGTCACCCCACACGGAGCCAGGGCTGAGGGAAGTCGGCCTCAGAGGAAACCCTGGGGACAGGCTCTGCAGGGACCTGTGTCCCCAAACAGCCTCTCGCTTAGTGGCAGAGGCTGGGGGGAGGAGGTGAATTCCTCCTCAGCTCCTTCAGCCCACTGACTGAGACGCCAGAGTCCCAGGGACCGTGCTCACAGCCGCCAGAGGACCGCCCAGCAAAAGCAGCTGGTCACCTGGAGGGCCGGGGAGTGTCACAGCTGCCCAGAAGCTTGTCGTTGCAGACAGCGGTGTCGGAAGGTTTTCACCCCCAAACGAACGGCCGGTCAGGAGAATCTACCAGGGGCTCTCTTTTGTGAAGGGTCTGAGAAGCCCCAGTTGGCTTTGGGACAATGACACCTGACCAGCGACGAACCTGGGCGTGGAGGGAGGCTGCCCTTCCCTCCGGAACCGGCTTGGGATCCAGGCGCCACGGCCTCGTCCCTCTGTAAACCGAAGCAGTGTCTTTCTCGCCACCTCTGGGGGCGCCAAAGGGACATCTGGAGAAGTGCCGTCTCACAGCTGAGAACTTAGCAACCGGATGTTCACCCACAAATTAACTTCCATGTAAGCGTCACGGAAGATGACAGCTTCTCGTCTCTGTGCTTCGGGTCACCTTTTCTCTCCGTCCACCGGGGATGGGACTATCCTGGAAGCCAGGCCCGGGCTGGTGGCCCCCGAAAAGTCGTCACTGCCTGAGCATCGGATCTGGGGCAGGAAACCTAGGTTTGGGTGGCTGCTCTGCCCCTTCCTGGCTGCGCAGCCCTGGGCCATTCGTGGGACTTCCCTGACCTGAGTCACCATCTGTTGACAGCACCTCACACGTCCTTTGGACGATGGAAGTGAGGTGAGCATGCGGGCCCAGGGGCGTAGGCACGCGGGGAGGGAGTGGACGACGGCAGGGCCGGGCGGACAGACAGACGGCCGGGGCCCGTGCTGGGCGGGCTGGCGCCAGCCCCGTCTCCGACAGCCCCACGACTGTGTCAGACGCCTCGGCGGTGGACACACTGCTGCTGAGAAACATCAGAACGGGCATCTTGACGCTCAGAATTCCTCCCGTGGGAAACTCCTGCCTTCGTCACTCTTAAACCTAACGATTTGCAGTGTCCTTAAGCGTCGAGGTTGGGCAAGGCCACCACTCTCCTCCTCCCTCTGCTGACTCGGTCACAGGCACCGTGGCTTCCATCTGCGTGTTCGGGGTTCGCTGCCCAGGACCGGGGCTTCGGGTGATCGGGGGCGGGGGCGGGGGTGGGGGCGAGCTCCACGTGATAGGTTGTCATGATTGCACTGGGGTCGCTGGGAGACTTGCCCCACGACTCGGCACGTGGCGCTGGGGGCGGAGCTGGAGCTAGCCTGGCTGCGTGGACGCTCGGCCTGCCCTTTCGGGACTGGACACACAGTCTGATTGGTGGACGCTGTCCTTTTGGGGAAATGTGACTACAGAGTGACCTCGCTTAGCCCTGGCGGTTCAAGGCAGGAGGAAAGACCCTCGGTGTCCTGTCGGTGCTGTCCCGTAGAGCTTTGGTGGCAGCCTCCACTAGCAGCAAGCTTTTGTGAACCCTGGACGTCCACTAAACGTCCTCTGTAATTTTGGTACCACACATTGTTTTTTGTGAACGATTTTAACGCTGTTGGCTTTTCTCCAGTGCCAAACGGAGAGATGAGGGTTAGCGTGCGTCTGTGACGAGGATTTGATAGGCCGTGCAGTCAGGTGGATTGAACCTGAATAAGTGGTAAATAAGTTGTGTCTTTGCCTGAGGGAATTTAAATACTGCACAGCACGCAGGTGGTAGGTGGAAGATCAAGTTTACGATTCCCAGCAAAGATTCGACCGCCGATAATCTACAGCGGTCAAGTTCAGGAGAAAACCCAGTCCTTAATTTGATAAGCAGAGTAAGTGACTCTTGAGAGTTAGAAACCCCAGAAGCGTTAAGAAGGAAGGTTGGTGGAGGAGACCAAACAGGCCTAAACGCAGTGCGTCTGTTCTGCTAACGTGCTGTCCATTTCATTTCTGTGCGTGCGAATTCCGCCTTTCGGCGTGAGGCATGTTTGCGGAGGTGTTCTGAGTGATTGCATCGGGAAACCGCGTGACCAGGTGCAATGCCCTTCATCTGTAGTTCAGCATGCCCTGCTGTCTTGGGTGCTCTGGCTCCTCTCCAGGGTGGCATATGAACTGACGACGAAACTGATCGGTGAGCTGCCTGGGGACAGCCAGCTCCCACGACGGCCCCAGTGTCCGGGAGCAGGCGCTGCCTCGGGCTGGCTGATAACGCTCGTCATAGGTCATGTTTACTCAGCACACACTGACACAAACGCCAGGCATGCACGACCCCACCTAGTCCCCACCTCAGCATCGTGGGTGGCACTGTTACCATCTCACAGGTGGGCCCCTGAGGGCCACTCTGCTGCGAAGAGCAGGTGGTGAGCTTCAAACCCAGGTCTGCTGAGTCAGCCCCCCTCCCCGAGCTCTCCTGACACACGTGTGTACAGTGAGGCCCCACGTGTGCTGCACACCCTCGGTGTCCAAGCCTGCAGCCACTGCCTGCCCAGCTGCACGTGCTTCTCCCGACTTGCTCGGGCTTCTCTCCCAGCCTGTCCCCCCGCCCCGCCATGATGCCGAACTGGCCAAAAGAGGCCCCGTGGGGGCGGGGGGCTCAGGGGGAGCGGGGAGGGGCTCTCCTGGGCGACGCCGACGGGCTCATGCATCAATCAACAAGGCGGGAGCTGCGTGCTCAGTGGAGTGCAGTTTTCCCAGCGGCTCAGGCACCCACCTGGAGCGCTGCGGGCTGCAGGTGACTGGCTGGCACCTGGGAATAGCTCGGCTCCCACTCAGGGCGTGTCCGCTGTTGCTTCTGAAGCCGGATCAGCTCCGCCGCCCGCACTTAATCTTGGTCCGCCCCCCGCACTTAATCTTGGAACGGGGCACTGGTTCCTTCGGCGGCCACATCTGCAGGGAGGGAGGTGTCCGAGGTAAAGGGGAAGGACAGTTCACCAGAACCACAGCCAGACGGGGGCTTCCACGCCCAGGTGACTCATCGGAATGGGTATGATTCCCCGGTAATTGAACACGGCAGCGTCTGCCCCATCGCCCTCTAGGCCTGGTGTAGACTTTTTCTCACAGCTACAGTAGACGTGTTCCTCCTCCACCCCACCGTCTGCTGCCTGCCTCTCTCCCCGTCCCTCCCTCTCACACACACACACACCCGCGCGCACGCTTCTGCTGGAGATGTTCCAGTTCGTTCCATCTTCTATAGTTCACTTCACCTCTTCAGGAGCCAGCTGTCCAGGGATAGCAAAGCAGGAAGCACTTTTCCGTGTCACAGGTCATGTTGTCGTGGCAGCCAGTGGCACCCTCTTAGAAGACAGTGGGGTGCTTTCCTTCCAGTAGGAGGGGGCATCCAGGGGGCCTGCATTTCTGGGAAAGGCTTCGCCGAGAGCCCTTGGCAATTGGCATCAAAAAAACCATGTAGGAGAGCCATTTCTGCCCCAAAACAGCTCCTGGGTAGCTTTTCCAAGCAAATAAACTCCATTAGCAGGTCAAACACTACTCAGCAGCTCCCCTGAGGAAACGCAGTGTCGACATCAGCACTCGGTTTGTTCGTGTGTGGTAAGGCGGGGACGTGGGCACCGTCGGAGGTGCCGCGTTACTGAGGGCAAAGATCAGAACGGCACCCGAACGCCTGCGTGTCACGGCCCCCATCTTAAAAGGGGAGCTGGCCTAAGCCTTTCACCTTTCTTGACCCGAGAGAGCCTGGTGCTGTCAAACCCGTGACGGGCACTTTCCAGAGTGAGGAAGGTGGCTTCCCGCCGCCGGAGGCCCACGTGCTGGCTGGCCCGGGGGGAGGGGCCGGGGGACAGCGTGGGAGCCGCGTGCAGACCGAGAGTGCTCGTGGGTCGTAGGTGGAAGCAAGGCCCCGGACGTGAGCGCGGAGTGGGCGGTGGCAGTGGGGCACGTGTGAGCATAGAGGCGCACATGGCTGTCACGGGAGGGTCTCAGGTCAAGCACTTGAGAACTGGGGAGTCCCCAGCAGACGAGACTTAGGGTGCAGGAGCGAGGAGGGGAGGGGTCCTCAGGGTGTACCCCCAGCTCTCCCCTCCCCTCTCCTGTCCCCTCGCCACCTCCGCCGTGCTCCGTTCCCTGCCGGGCAGCGTGTCCTGGCCGTGACGCGGTGCCGTGCAGGCCCTGTGCTTCCGTGCACGTGGACAGCAGTGGGGCCGGCCTTTGCTTCTGGAATCCGGCGGGGACTCCGGGAGGAAGGGCGTGCCTCGCTCAGTTCTCAGGACAGAGATGTCCACGGCGCTGGTGCCATATCGTCAGCTTTCCTGCCGACCCTGGGAGGCCACAGCCTTGGTTAAAACGTCCTCGCTGTGGCTGAGGACGCAGCCTGCGCTGCCCTCCCGCCCGTTCCCAGGCCGCTTTCCGCAGTTGGCCGGCACCGTGGCAGAGTTCAAGAATGTCATGTCGGGGCGAGGGAGCGGGGAGGGGCCTGGCACTCGTCTCTGGGTGGCTGGAAACAGCGTGTCAGCATCCCCGGCCAGCCGGGCCCCACCCTGTGCTCTTGAGCTTGGGTTCGTGTCGGTGGCAGCTGCACAGAGCAGTTGCCAAGCCTGAGTTCGCCACCCAGGCTCACAGCACATGGTGCCCTCTGGTCTAGAGGGCATGAAGTCACCCGTCCTCATTCGGCAGAGCCCGGCGTTCGGACTCCGGCTGCCCTCACCGCCCAGCCCCCCCCGCCCCGCACTGTCCCCACGCTGACCTTCAGGGAGGCCGGGCTAGGCGCTTTCGTAGCGGGGAGAGCAGGGCACAGGGGGTCGGGCGGGCCCGCGAGCGTGTGGGGTCCCCGAGCGGGGGGCGTGTGCAGAAGGGGAGACGCGTGCCCTGCAGCCCCCGGCTCGGTCGGCCGGAGGCCGGGCTAGCGCCGCACGCCCCCCCGAGGGTGAGCCAGTCCAAGCACCCAGCGAGGCTCGTTTGGACTGACGCGAATGTGTACGCGAGGTATTCGCTCACTCACACGTACTTCACACACAACTCGGCAGATTTGGCAAACTCCAGAAACGTGGGCTTCACCCTTCCACACCCTTCCGACCTGCCCGCTGCCCCTCCCCCGCTCCGCAGACCCCAGGGGCTGGCTGCCCTTCCCCCCACGCTCCCCAGCTGCACCTGTGGCTTTGCCTTCGCCCCTTCATCTCCTCTTTCCTCTCAATACTGACGGTGTCCGAGGAGCCAGGCTGTGGTGTCGGGTGCTCTGGGAGGTGTGGCACCATCTGGCCTTAAATGCTCTCACGAGTGTGACTGTCTTTATCAAGTGCACATACTCAGGGTCCTTTGAAACATCTCCGCGGAGTGAAGGCTGCTAGCAGGTCTTTGGGGAATGTGAGGAGGAGGCCGACGTTGGTGTTCGGGTTGCAGCCACTGTACTTAGAAGGTCAGACAAGGGGACCCGGCTCTTGGGGTCACCTGTCACAAACCTACGTCCTCGCAGGCCCTCAGTCCCACCACCTCTGTGGTGAGGAAGCTGAGCCTCGGGGCCTCCTGTGCCATCCAACTCTGCAGTTCCGTGAAGTGTTGGGGGGCGGCCGAGAGGAAGGAGCTCGTAAATCCTAGGGGTCGGGGTACAGGGACAGGTGAGTCGGACGGGCGACTGGGGAGAATGCTCGTGGCAGGTGACCTCCGAGGTGTGTGGGCCTGTCCTCCAGGACAGGCTGTCCCCTCCACCTCCGGAAGTCGGGGGGACAGCGGCAGATGACATCTCGCTGTCACTTCTCTCTCAGAGGGTGGCTGGGCGGGGCCAGCCCTCAGTAAAGCCATTCCAGTCAAGAGGAGTTTTCTAGCACGCAAGCCCACAGGACGATTGTGCTGTTCGATGGGACGCTACTGTGCGTGAGGCGGACGGGTGTGTGCGCGTGTGCGCGTGCGTGTGTGCATGCGTGTGCGTGTGCGTGCACATGTGTGCGTGTGCGCGTGCGTGTGTGCGCGTGTGCGTGCATGTGTGAGTGACCAAAGGTGAGCGCCAAGGGTTGTTCCCTGAAACAACAGCAGAGAACTTCGGAAAGCTGGTGAAGTCAGCTTAAAACAAACAAAAACCATGAGTATATAAAAAGTCGTAAGACGTCGAAGTTTAAAGCACAGAGTCAAGGAAAGAGCAGAGGAAAAGCAGTACGAATGGCTAAGGTGCCACCAGAAGCCACTGGGAGCGTTCTGGTAGGTTCCTTAGCTAACCGACAGTGCAGGGGAAGTGGCCCAGCAAGATGTCATGAGCCAGCCTAGGAAGCGCGGGTTGGCCTGACTGTCCTTTGTGAGGACTCTCCACAGGGCCGGCCCCACCCTGGCTGGCTCAGGTCGCCAGCTCTGTGACCTCCGGCACCCTCCAGGTGGCGGCCCCCAGTGCCCAGGACCCAGCTGTGCCACCACCGAGTGGGGGGCTGCCTTGTCACCATCCCAGTAGGGCCCGGTGACATCAGCAGTGGCTGTGCAGCTGGCTTTTCCCAGAGATTTCATCAGAACTGGGTGCGGTCTCCTCTGCTGGTGCTGGCCGTCCTCGTTAATGGCGTCGTCCAAAAGCAACTAGGAACCAAGTCTGGGGAGGAAAAGTGGTCGTTCCAGCCCAGCTGAAGATTATGTCACGTGACCTATTTGGGGACTGTCATTCAGAGCTCAAGGAAGGAGCCACACGGACACCTACACTTGGGATCAGCTGTGCCGGAGAAAGACAGAGCTGCATCTCTGACGTCACACCCCGGAGGAAGGGAGGGACGAACTTCCCGGGAGGTCCGCCTGGACGGCCTGAGGTCAGCCACGCCACCTGAGATCAGCCTGGACGGCCTGCTGACCCCGGACCAGCCGTGACCCTGGGTCGAGGCGCTGGTTATGACACTTCTGCATGATGCTTTCCAGTTGGGGGGACACTTTCTCACAGCCGTTGGACGCTAAAGGCCACAGAGGCCCAGGCCGTGTCTGAGTCATCCACGTGCTCACTGTCCAGGAACACGGCGGGCACCACGGCTGGAGTCCTCAGCTTGTCCTGCTGCCGCCCTGACGTCACCAGGCTGCCACAGCGACATGCCTGCGAAGCACAGGGGCGTCACGTGTGGTTTGGAACAGAAAGACCTACATCCTTGAACATGGGGCCGCCCAGCAAAAGTCTGGGTGTGGGATATTTTTTTTTTAATTACGAGACTTTATTTTTTACAGCAGTTTTAGGTTGACAGGAAAATCTGGGCAGAAAGCGCTGCACTCCCATGTCCCTCTGCCCTGCTCCCCCACGTTTCCCTGTCGCGAGCATTCCGTGTGGCTGCAGTGGACCCGTTACAACCAACGAGGCCGCGCAGATGCAGTGTTACTGACCGCAGGCCAGAGTCACTTAGGGTTCGCTCTCCGTGCCGTGAGGACCTGGATCCACCGTCACAGCAGCAGACGGAACAGCCCCACCACCTCTGAAACCCTCCGTGCCCCTCCATCCCCAACTCCTGACCTGTGTCCCCAGTCGAGATCCCCTTCTTTAATTTGGCCTTTTTTTGAAAAAAAAAAAAAACCATATAACAGATACTATAAATGGCAACTGCAGAGTCATTAAGTGTAGCTAGTGATCGTTATCACCGGTTTCCACCCAAAACAACAGATTCTGGGTTGGGTTGGGTTTTGCTCTTTGCTGCGATCTCAGAAAAGGGAGCTCGAAAGATTTTCTTCGTCAGTGGAGGGGATCACGCTAACTCAGAGGGGACCGACGGGTTACGGCTCAAGTGTGCTGGATTTGCCTGCCCGGGAGCCCACAGCTGTTTCCAGCCCCCCACCCCACCACCCGCCCGGTGCCTCTGTGTCCCTATTTGTCACCTAAGCAGCCCCAGGCATCGGGGGGAAAAAGCTAGTCTTGCGTTGTCCTGCTTGGTAAGATGGGCAGAAGTCAGTTGCCACTTGAGTTGAAGGACAGTCTTGCCTTCTGGGAATCTTCCCAGAAGGACTTGAGGAACAGAAGAGAAGCAAAAGGCCCATTTTCCCAGGACCCATACTCTCCACCAGTCCTGTGCACCCTCATGCCTCCCCCACCCACCCCCAACACACACAATCTCATTTCTCTAGTCTGACTGTAGAAGAATAATGGATTCAACAAACATTTTCACTGTTTACCTGGTAAACAAAACTGTCTACCTGAGCAGACTTTCTCCGAGTTGGTAACTACTTCAGTAGCCTTTCTTAGAACAGCCTCTTCCCTTGAACCTGGGAAGAAGAAAAAAAACGCTTCTCAGAATGATTAGCATTTGCATCACACAATCCAACTTCCTGTCCTCCTCCTCGGCTCTGTCACACACACGCACACACACACACACACGCTCACACACACTCTTTCCAGTCAAGGACGTTTCGAGAGGTCAGTGCCGCCCCCGTGTCTCAGACTTCAGTGTTTGCCTCTGCTGGGACTTTTCCTACCTTACCTAGAAAAGAACTAACCAGAACCTTAGCGCTGTGGTCACCCTGCTTCCGGCTGTGGCTGCAGCCGGTGTGTCTGCTCTGACAGAGGAAGCTTGCTGTGCCGGGACTGTGCTGGCTGGATTGCAGGCCCAGGGCAGACAGTGTCTAATGACATCGGTATGCGAGATGCCAGCACCGAAGACAGCGAGGGAAGCACCCAGGGGCGTCTCGATCCCAGAACGACAGATGCGGCTGACAGATGCTCAGCGAACTCAGAAGCCGCCCAGCCCCACCCTCCCGACCACACACACCCCCCGAGATGAATCCACGTAGAAACACAATGTCTCAGTTGAACATGACTTTCTCAAAAATGCAGCGGAAGCCAAGACACTGAGGTGTTTTTGATCTCAAGTAACATTCAGGCAGGATTCTGCCAACATTTACAGATCCCCAGACTCCGGCTGGCTGGAGAGCCACAGCGACACGCGTCCCTGAGTCATTCAGCCTGAGACAAGCTCGGCATTTTGTGTGCGTCTGAGCCGAATAGAAAGTGCGCGGATGCGGGCTTCTCTCTGCGCCTGTCCTTGGCATCCTGGTGCTCAAAACACGTCCACGTGGTGTCGCAGGCCCCGCACGGGGTCCTGTGGGGGCTGGGCGCAGAGCCACGTGGGAACTGAGGACAGCTTGGCTGGGACGGCTCGTTAATTTTAACTGCCAAGCGCTCCTTGGGAGCTGGAGACTCGACTCAACAGCCCACGATGACTAACCGAAATACTGGCATCGTCCAGGACCTTGGGTCTGGGAACCGCCCACCCCAGGAGCCGGCAGATAGCACGCGCCGTGCGTAGCGTCGGATCCCTCTGCCATCGAGCTCGTTTGTGTGGCGTCGGGGTTTCGTGGGGACCCCCGCTCGGCTCGCCACTGTCAGGTGTCAAGGTTGGAGGCGGGCAGGAGGGAACCTGGCTGGGGGTCAGCGGTGAGGCCCTAGGCCGGGCCGTCCTCTCCCGCCTCTGATCCAAGCGGGGGGAGAGCGACGCTTTATTCCTAGGATCAGGGCACATGGCCCCAAGTGGCCTGCGGCGCGTGTGACGTTTCTTTAAAATCTTTGGTTTTATCTTTAAAATCTGATTCAATTTCACGTTCTGCTTCTGGGCATCTTTTGAGTTTAATATAAAATATTTTCACTCATTGACTGTTGACTGCAATGGACATTCTGAAAAGAAGCATCGTTTCTGTCCGCGGCCTTATGCGCCCTGTGGGCAGGGCCTCTGCACCCCAGGACCGCAGGAATCTCGTCCTTGGAAGCAAACATGAAAATCAGCAGGGTCCGATGCATCTCCTTCGCCACCAAGGTGCGGGGCGCACATGCCAGTAGCAGCCCCCTTGGCGCCCGTGACCTCATTCCAGGCGTCAGGTGTCGCAATGCGGGCTTCGGGGGGCTCCACTAGAGCCCAGAGCCGGGCCCCGAGGCCTGCCCGTGGCTCCTGTCTGGCGCTGAAGCACCCCGGCGACGGGGACCTTGTCTTTCTCACCCTTAGACCCTCAGCACCCAGCCCTGTGCCGGGCACAGAGGCCATAAGTGTTCAGTAAACGGTCAGAGTCTGTGCGTTTTGCCTTTGTTCAGACCTTCTCGAAATCGCTTCCTGGGCGTCCGGGAATCACACCGGCCATTAAAGACAGCAGCAGCCTACCACAGAAAACATTTTAATCTGTGGTCCTGGGGTCACTCGCTCTTAGAATGAGGAAACTGCTTTAAACTTTAAGCTCCATGCAGCCTCTCGGCCGAGTTTCCGCATTCTTCTGAGGACCTCATCAGTGTGGGCTCTATTTGGAAGTCTGTGTTTTCTATTTTTATGGAGGGTTTGCTAAGCAAATGAACATACGAGAGACTCGAGAGCCAGATTTTAGATGAATTCTCTAGCATTTTCGGCAGCTGAGCATTCATTGGCGTGTCAGTGATAAGTTAGCTACAGGTGAGTTCCAGCCACTGGCTAGAGCACCACACACGTCCTGTCTGTCCCCCAGTCATCAGGCAGGTGGGTCCTTCACGGGTCATTTCCTTCTCTTTCCCTCTGCCAAGCCCCTGTCCGGGCCTTCTCCACTCCACGCCCACTGCCCAGTGTGCCCTCCTCTGAGCAGCTGGGCCTGTCCCCCAGGAGTCACACAGACCTGGAACGTGGGCGATTCCCCCGGGGGCCCGTGTGGCAGCTGTCTGAAGGCTTGACACAGGAGCTGCGAGTCGGTGCCACGCTTTGGTGTTTTCAGACACCTGCTCCCCCTCTTCGCTGTAGACAGAGCAGAAAACCGATCACAGACATGGCACACATCAGGTGTTTGGACGTGTCGTCTTTGAAATGGGAGTGTTTGCAAAATGGTCTTTTGCCCCTTGCTCGGTGAGGGAGAGTGACGAGAATGAATTCAGGCTGCCACTGAATCGCACGCAGACAAAGTGTTCCACGGAGAATTGGGTAGAGGAAGGCAGTGAGCATCGTCCTTCTCCAGCAGCCAGTCTGAGCAGCTGAGGTTCGCCATTTACGCATCTGTCATCAGGGCACAGGCCGGAAACAGAATTCGCTTGTGCAAATATTGATCAAGCGTCGCCTGCCTTCTCGGTCACTGTGCTAAGGTGGTTCCTGCTCTGATGGTGCTCACGGGCCAGTGCGTCCCGCCCCACAGATTCCCTGGATGCCTCCGCGAAGGCTCTGAGCAGATGTGACACCAGCTGCCAGTGTGGTGTGCCGCTTCCGTGACATTTTTAGCTAGTTCGCGTTTGGCTTCTGCGTTGCCAGATTGCTTTAGGTCAGGACATGGTTTAATGGTCGCCCTTGCTTTTTAACGTTTGGGCACGTCTCGTGGAACTTTGATTGTGAGTGTGTTGCTGCCTCTGCCGCCAGCGTTTGGACAGAAGTTTCTTCTGAGCACAGCCATGCCCGTCCATCTGCGGCTGTTTGGGGCAACAGTGGCAGAGTCATTGGGACAGGCACCTTATTATGATGTTGACTCTGAGAAAATATTTACGTACAGAACAGTTCTGCGGCCGGCCGCTGGTGTGCACAGAGCAACAGTAACCAGTTTTGTAGGTGGGGCGGGGGTGGGGCGGGCATGATCATCAGTATCAGAATGTATCACGTCGGACGGTCCAGGTGAGAAGCGACACCCGGCAGATGTGGAATGAGTCGGGTTTTTCCCTTTATCTCATGCCGATTAAGCTTTCCTGCTGTCTGCGTAGAAGCTACTCTGAGGCATCCGTTTTAGGAGGAAGCTGACGTGGGCAGGGGAAGGGACCGGGAGGAGCGTGGTGTCCCTCTGCTCCACTATCCAGTAGCGAGAGCCGCAGCCACAGGAACAGGCTGTCGCCATCGAAAGACAAGGACAGAGATGGACTGGTGGCCCCCACCAGCCACTTCAAGCCGGAAGGAGAAGGAAAACGAGGAGGGGGAGGTCCCCGTGATCTCACGAGGAAGGAAACGGAACGAGGAGCCCAGGCCCCATTTCCAGCCCTTCACAGCCCCCTCACAGGCACACACACACGCGCACACACGCAAGCACATGCATACGCATTGCACACACATGTGCACACACGCACACACACGTCCGGTAAATCCAGAACATTCGGGATCTTAACGTTCATTTCACTTCCAGAATATTTGCCAACGATTTTCCAAATTTAGTGCTTTCAAAAAAAAGCAACACAGTGGGAGGCATCAGAGTCACCAGATTCAGAGACAGCAACATCTGGGAGGCGGGAGGAGGCGATGTGGGGGGAGTGAGGGGGAGCAGGTGGATTGGGGATATAGGGGGAAAATGTCTCTCTTGGTCCCGAGAGAAGGCTGAAGTGGATTGCAGAGGATGAGGGGAGGCCTTTGCTTGAAGGGTGGGGGGGCAGGTGGATGAATTGAGAGACGGAGGCAAGTCACGAGTGAGGGCAGAGTGGATGAGATATGTATGAAGGCCTTGAAGGTGAGAGGGGAGCAGGAAGGCAGTGAATTGCAAGGGATAAGAGCCCGTCTGCGAGGGAGTGGGGAGCAGGTAAGATTGAAGATAGAGCCGTGTGAAATGAAGGAGGCTTACCTGGGGGGGAGAGCAGAGCAATTGTCTTTTAACGGGGATGGAGTTGCAGTTTGGGAGGATGAAGAAAGTTCCCGAGACGGGGGGTGGTGACGGCTGCACAACAGAGCCGGACACCTGAAAATGGTTGAAACGGTCAATTTTGTCATATGTTATTTTACCCTAATTTTAAAACTCGAAACCCATCCGCCACGTGATTTGCAAAGATCAGATTCGTGGTAGCAGCACTCACATTTGCCGATTAGAAATCTCGTTGGAAACCCACTTTTCCCGTTTAATTTTAAAGTGACTTCTAAGAATTGAGAGAGTTCACGTCTGTTCGATTAAAAAGATATGCACTAAATGGGCGAAAAGGACACAGTATATTAGTTCTGCAACAGAGGTCGCCTCGTGAGAAATGGCGTGAAGGCAAACGGCCCGATGTCACTCCTCCTTGTCCCTACTCCCGGAAGTGACTCCCGCTTTTTTTTTTCCCCCCCAACGTGGATTCTAGGAAAGGAACCTCGACTGGTTCCCCAGGATGCGAGCCATGTCCTTGGTCAGCAGCGACTCCGAAGGGGAACAGAACGAGCTGAGAAATCTGCAGGAGAAGCTGGAGTCCACCATGAAACTGGTCACCAATCTGTCTGGCCAGCTGTCAGAGCTCAAGGACCAGGTAAAGAAAGAAATCCCGGCCACCTACACACACGCACACCCCTCGGCCATGCACACCCGGTCTGCTGAGGAAAAACTCAGTGGCTCTCGTGTTAAAATGCTGACGTTTCCGTCACCCGGATAGAAAAGGGACCGGGCGACAGAGGACAGACTCATTTAGTCCACCAGTTTGCCCTTCTCAGGATAATAAGCTCATGACACTGCCTTCCGTGCTCTGAAGGGTGAGGTTTTAAAATGAAAAACAAAACCCGAAAATGGAAAAATGCAAACGACTTCGATGAAGTGCCGTCCAAAAAACACCACGTGTGAAGCTATCCTCCCTTGCCTGTTTTCACTGACAGGAGATTAAAAGCTGTTTCTGATTTTGTTTCTGAGCCCTCAAATCTACTAACTCTTCACCCAAGATATTGAATCCAGCCTCCAGGGATACACCAAGGTCATGGAGAAGCCCCTTTCGGTTCGTCCACTGGCCAGATCCTTACTGAGTGGCTGCCGTAGTCCAGGCATTGTGCCCAGTGCCGAGGGTGAAACACCAAGCAGTGTAGACAGCTGCCTGCTCGCACAGAGCTCAGCAGTCTGCACAGCCCTGCCCGGCCTGTCCCCGGCCGTGACAAACGCTTTGCCCCATCACTCGGGGGAGGGGCAGGTCTGTACCAAACCCTGCATACTTCTTTTTTCTCCCCTTCCGACTCCCTTAAAATGAACAGGCACGACCACCGGGCAGTTATCTAGTGACGGATGTGGCTGTGTGTCAGGGACTTGTGCCCTGGGTGGTGAGCAGGCGCTTCCTGTAGGTGACAAGATTAGGACCTCTGCACAGCAACAGTTACCAAGCAAGGCTGCCCCGGGGAAGGTCAGGGTGCACCCACAGGTGATGCATCATTCGTAGGCACAGAGAGCCAGTGCAGAACCATCCAGAATAAAGTCTTCTCGTTGACGGCTTATGGAGCACTTTTAACAGTCTTACTTTGAATTATATTTCTTTTGCAATTAAATTATTCCAAACCGTGCCCCAAGATATCATTCGGCTTCAAGTTCTTCTCTATCACATGTATTAAGATGCAAATAAAAACTAACGAGGACAGAGGCCTTGTTCGTGAGGGCCGTCTGGAGCACCGAGCTTGGTGGCCACCTAAAATAACCTAAGTAAGTAAAACTAATAATGATCCAACTAGGTTACTTTGCTTATTTACTTCAATGACTTTTTAACCCCTGCTGTGCACCATCTGACAAATGCTCCCCAGGACTGGACAGCGGCTTCTGCTGGGCCCCTGAAGAGCCAGGCGGACCCCTTACCACATCTGCCGATGCTTCAGTTACCCCCTCTCCCTTTTGAGAGAGCCGTGGCTCCGAGAATCTGTTAAATCGGATGTTTAAATAGATGTCCCCAAGCCTTCCAGAGCGATCTAATACAGACTTAAGCGGAGGGACGCCTCGGATCCCTGTAAAGCGGTGCCATTTTCAGACGGGTCTGAAACAAACTCGCATCGGTGCTTGGCGGTGGCTCCATCACGCGGGCCCCTCTCAGTGGGGACTCGTCCTCCTCGACTGCTCGCCGAGGGCGCTCCTGGCGCTGCCTCGAGGCACACCGCGGACCAGCGAGCCTGGCTGCGGAGCCGGGGAGCGGAGGAGTTGCCCGGGAGAACAGGTGTGGGAGGTACCCAGGCCCGTGGGTATCACTGCCCCTCCTTGGTGAGGGTGCCAAGGGACACAATGGCCCTGAGGGAACCAATGCAGCTGCACGTGACGGTGCCAGGGCTGGAACGCCCGGCCCTACGGTCTGGGTTTGATTTTTTGCATTGTGTGTGTGGTGGTTTTCGCATGTTTTGTCGCCGTACCCTGTTTGCCTTTCATGGCTGACTGTTTAAACTCTTATCCGTGCTTTTAAAAAGAGCCTTAAAGTACCCGAAGTTACATCACGCACTTAACCACCGTGGAGGAATATTTTGCCATTTTATACAACTGAGCATGGTAGGGAATTGGCGTTTTTAAAATACAAGATAGAATTGTTCCTATTGAGCCAAAATTTTGGCTTAAACAAAATATGTAAAACTTGACTACATGTGGACTAAGGTGCATTAAATGCCATCAAAACCAGTATGCTTTACACTGCTTGGTTTCAGCCATTTTTACATTTTTCTTTTACAGTTAGTAGTTGGACCCACTCAGAAAACCTTTTCCTGTGAATGAATATGAAATCGAACAATTTTTTCTTGGAAAATATTAGAGGCTAAAAAGATACGTGTGGAAACCAGTAATATATTTTCTGGCGCCTTTATCAGGATTAATCTGATTAGTTTTAAAGTGCCCAGAATTATGGGAAAATTTCAGTGCAGCTTCATTTATTGGGCGAAATTGGCCTCTTTCAAAAGAAATGCATCAACATTTTCTTTTGATTATGCAATAAACCCTTAATAAATTTATTTGAGAATTAACTTACTGAAAAGATTTGAATATTATTAAATTTGGTGCATAACAATCATAACGTTTTCTTAAATTGTTTTGCAAAAGGAAAAAAGCACGTTATGATGAGAGCTGCTGGTCCCTAAATGGGAACTGTGGGAATTCCTGCCCTCCAAAGGGAAAAGTTTCAAATTAAAACATAAAAACCACAAATGATTAGTGAGCAAAGGTTTTTTAAAAAAAAAGAAGAAGAAGAAGAAATACTGGAAAATATAAAAATTGCTTCACCACTTAGACGTTTTTTCGGATCTCTGGTCCAGAACCCAGCGTGAGGGAGCGATGACAGCTTAGGTGTGAAAGTCGTTGGTTTCAATCTTTACTGACCCCTTTGGTTGTTTTCTTACAATACCAATTCGAGGAAAAAAACGTTCTTATCAAGGATATTAGTGAAAACCTGGTTGGTAGTGTCACCTTTTCCGTTATTCCCAGGAACAGCCAGTTCCAGTTGCCATTCTAAGGGTTCCCTGATGCCTTTCACCTTGGGAGTTTCCCTTCCCAAGAGATTCGATGCTGGATGTGATTCTCTTCCTTTCTCATTCCAAGGAGGAGGACTGACGTAGGAACTTAAACTTTTCTTGCATGTTTCTTCATAACGGAGAAGAGCAAATACTAAGAGAAGGGTTCACTTTCTTGAAAAGGCGAGTGGCTTGGTGTGGGACAGGAGCCCGGTCGGGAACACCAGAAGGGCATGAGCAGTCAGACCAGGTTGGCATGTTGCTGCGTTGGGCGTTTTTTCACGGTAGGGCCGGGGGACCACGTTAACTGTGGAAGGCAGGGGCGACGAGATGAGGGCAGGCCCCGGGAGCTGGGCTGCCTAGGAAACCTTACGCGGTGTCCATGTCCTCCCACGGCGGCGTAGGAGCCGCTAAAGAGGACCGAGGGAACCCGCGCAGGGACAGCCGGCCTCTGCCAACAGCAGGCGGCAGGGGCTCCGGGGAGCCGGAGCCGGGCGTGCGTCACGTGTCATGGAGGCAGAGAGGCGTGTGATCGCCCCGTGAGGTCTGGGTGTCCGCGGAGGTCAGCGCCTGCAGCCTCAGGAGCAGGCGACTTCCGAGCGGGCAGGGGAGCGCAGGCGGGAAGCCACACGCGTGCCAGGGGCGGCGCCGCCCCGCCCAGCCCGCCTGTTCTCTGAACCCCGAGGGGGTCACCCACTGGCCTGGTACAGCCCAGGGTCACGAGACGAAGGGAGCCTGTTCCTTCTTCAAGGAACTCGCAGTCTGGAGTGGGGGACAAGTAAACAGGTAAGCGCGTAAGGGGCGCGAAGAGATTGGGGTGACGGCAAGGGAGTGGCTCAGTCCACCGCCTCTCGGTGGGTGGTCCGGTCCGCCCATCTCTCGGGGGGTCCGGTCCACCCATCTCCCGGGGCAGTCCGGTCCGCCCATCTCCCGGGGGTCCGGTCCACCCCATCTCGGGCAGCGGGGAGCAGCCGAGCGCTCGCACAGAGCTCCTCGCAGGCAGCGGTGCCGCGGCTCGGGGTCGGAGCTGGAGCGAGCTGGACGGGGGACGGGGGACGTGGCGAGGACAGGCTCTAAGGCCGTGGGTAGATGTGCCGGTGGCCGCCAGGCCGTCGTCCTCGCTCCCGCCGCCTTCCCCGGGCTCATCACGCGGGCGCGCTCGGGGCTCGCGCCGTGGAAGGCCGTTCTGGTGACCGCAGCTCCTGGCGATCTGCAGTGAGTAGCCAGGACTTGGCTGCGGCAGGAAAGCGGTTTTTCAAGGACTGTTAAGGGCCACTGTAAACCAGACCGCGGCCCTCGGCAGCTCGCGGTCATCCATCGTTCCCGCGCCGGCCTTTGGCCGCTCGGGACCGCGCGGATGACCGCTTGCCCCTTTGTGCTGTCCACCGAGCATCTTCGTGAAAGGTCTCCGCGTTCGGCCGCAGGAGCCTTTGCCACTTGTCTAGGCTGAGTCAGAAGGAATGACGAGCGTCCAGCTAGACTCCGTATTTATGAATGTCCACTGGGTACTGTATAAGAATATGTGAAGGACAGACTGGTCATTGTTTCTATTTGTTTTGACATAGGTAACAGTAACAGGTAACATGCTTCAAGATCTAGATCATGTGTGCGTGTGCACACATGCATGTGAAAGTAGGCAGGTATATAGGTAAAACTGAGTTAAAGGTAAACAGGCAAGTAGGTAGGTAGAACTGAGCTCATAAAGCCAGAACTTACACGAGAGCCTGCACTAACGGGCCAGGGAGACCTAACTGGCCAGCGTGTCGACCTCCATTGCTTGCAGGCCAGAGTGAGACCTCAGGGGCTTTGCTTCCGTTCCCTTATGATTGTGCATGGATGACGACCATGGCCAAAGGGGCCAAATACTTAAGCAGCTGTCCTATTCCTTCTTCTCATTTATTAGTCACTTAAATAATAGCCAATCTGTCTAAAAGGCCATGGTTGATCAGAACTTAGACACATTCGTGTGCCTACTACATACGTACTCAACTGCAGACACACTCTTCTCCAAGATTGTATCTCATTTGAGAAACACCATATACGTACCTGGAAAACTTTAAATGTTCAAGTATATGAAAATATACCCACAGTGGTATTGACCTGTTTTGGAGAAAATCAGTGAAAAGTTCTCCCAGAGCAGCAACAATACCAGCGTCACCTGGAAACGCGTTAGAAATACAACATCGGAGTTTGGACAAACTTCCTGGGTGATTCTGGTGCGTGCTGCTGAAGTTTAAGAACCACTTTTTTCTAGGAAAAAAGAAAATTAGGTATGTACTAGGTACTTGGAATGACCAGGAATGTGACTGCCTGAGCACATCTGGCCCTGACCTACGGCAGGGAGCTTTACGGTTTATGAGGGAGAGGGGGAGGGGCATGGGTCATTACCTTAGGACGATGAACCTAGAAAATTGGATTGGGACCATAACGAGGGAGGTGATGTGCAGAAGCGGGAAGGAAGTGGGCTCTCGGCAGAAGACACGTTCTCTGTAAGGGAATATAGTTTTAGAGGCTTTTAAGAGAATGATTGACAGAGTGAAAAGTCAAGAAAAGCTCATTTACCAGACCGGCAGGAAGATGTGCACACATAAGTGGTCGTCTCGAATACAGCAGTCATGTATGGAACGATGAGGGGAAAGCTTTAGTGGCCAGTGCTAACAGCCGAAAGATCCCAGCAGCTCTGAGTAGAAGCTCTGACTGCAGTCTCCTGCAGTGGGGGGTAAGCCCACGATTCCTAAACTCAGTAGAATGCTGGAGACTGTTGAGTTTTATTGGATTCCCTCACGACTGCCTGCCAAGGGGATAGCTGGGGATGGGGGTGCAATCTGACTAGCTGAAGCATGGGGCGCTGAGGTGCACGAATTGCTGATTACGGTGTGCAGGCAGACCTTGAGGCATTGCGAGTCGGGTCCCAGGCCACCCCCATAAAGCAGGGTGGACTCTTGTTGCTGGAGGAGGGTCTCGCATTCAGCTTGTGGAACACACAGCATCTGAGACGTGCAGTAGAGCAAGGTCTGCCTGTGGTCTCACCGTGAACTTACCCCACGTGCCATTCTCCCGCCTCAGCTGAATCTGGGAGGGACAGTGTGGAACACGTCCCTTAAAGATTTGCCCCTCATGAGGAAACTTTAGAGACTCACTGCAATGTCCTAATTCAATTTTTCTAAAAAGCTTTATTTAAAGCTACCTTTTGGAAATAATGGCTCCTTGTAAATCTCTTCTAAATTCGAACAGAAGGCATTTCACGGGAGCCTCAAAGTAGTATTTTGATTTGAGAGGAAAACTGCTATGTTTTAAATAGGAAAAAATCACCACTTTGAAGTTGAACTTAGGTAAGTTATTCTGTGATCGATCTGTCGGGTATTAGTACCAAAAACTAGTCCAAGCGAGAACTGAGCTTGAAGCCCCGACAGGTGACACTGAATGTCCCCTCCATCCCCCACCGGGAGAGAAGACATACACCCTGGTAGTATGAATGGAGAAACAGACTGAAAAGTTCAGTAACAAAAAGACATAAGGGAATTGGTCTAATTCCAGAGCCCACGTCTTTTTACTACTCCACTCTAATTCCTTTCTGGTTTCAGGAAATCGAAAATCTGGGCGCTGGCCCCGAGGCCACTTGTAGACGACAGTTTTATCTAATGTGCGTTCACACAGCCTTTCCATCCCCGTTGCCCGCAGTGCCCAGCCGCAAAGCCCACCTGGGACCAGCTGGGGCAGGTGGCTGAGTGCCGAGGCAAGACCACCCTGAAACGCACGGGGCGGAGCTGCATGACAGGCCCCGCCCCCTGGCCTGGGCTTTGACAGCAGGTTTTCATTTGACCGGCCTTAGGGAGTGGTCTCTCCTGACACAGGCATTCCTCGGTGTCCATGGTGTCATCTAGGTATCTGTCACTCCAGACCTCGGTGGCCGGGGCGTCATCCAGGTTATCTGTCACCCTGGACCTCCGTGAGGGGTCAGGCAGCCCTCCTCCCCTCGGTGTGCTGTGTCCCTGAGGACCAGAGACTCCTCTGCAGACAGGTTCCCAGCACACTGCTCCCCTGGAGAGGCCGCCGCTGTGACCGCCGTACAGAGCCGCCATTCCCAAGGAGTCGTTCCTCATTTGGAGATGGATTTGGGAGACAGTCGGGATCCTGTGCCCTTGCTGTCCTTTGTTTCTTTAGGAAACAAGTAGCAAGCAGCACTTCTGAATGCCACCCTGCATGACTAGGTCACAGAATTCCCCGTTCTGCCGAGGAAGATGCTCTTTCTGAAGCCGCGTGTTTGATATAGTGACGGCACACTGTTTGTAGAAAGTGGCTTTCAGTACAAACCATAACCACAGAGGTAAATCTATGGTTCAGCATCTGATCTGACGCACAGGAAGTGTCTGGGGCTAATGATGAAACTTTTTAACTTTCCAGATGACAGAACAAAGGAAGCAGAAACAGAGAATCGGTCTCCTGGGGCACCCTCCTCACATGAACGCTAACCCGCAGCAGCCAGCCTGAGCAGGTGGCGGGAAGGAGACGCATCTACCCTCACTGCTGGGGCGCGGGTTCGGCCAGTCCCCCAGACTCGCCCACGAAGTGGCCCCGGGTGCTGAGTGCATTTGTAAATACTCGGTTCTATACTGTGTGTATATGATCACTACCCTAAAGGTTTGGATCTATGTATTGTAATTAGAATTCCTGGCATGATGAAATTTCATTTGTGCCAAAAATATTAAAAATGCTTTTTTTGGAAGGACTAAAGAAAGCACTTGATTTGCACTTGAACCAGATTATAGATTTAAAACTCTATGACATGTATTTTGTATTTAAAACTAGAATAGCAGGTATTTATGTTTTTTATAAAACTGTGCAATACGGATTATGCAATCACAACAAATCTGTCGCTCCTGTCCCAAGGGAGTGTTCGTCTTTGAAGCTGGTGTGTGAAAGCTGTGTGATAAATGGTTAAGTATCAAATGATGCTGCTGCCAAAACCCCATTAATAGCGAGTTTCAGGCCCCCGGGCACTCCGTACCATATAGTTATCCTGTGGTGACACTGTTTCTCGTCGCTAGCGGCATTAATGCCTCTGTCTTATAGTGACAACGCTCCAAGTCTATGAACTGTCAAGTCAGCATTCATTGTAAGAAAAGCAACTTTAGTTTCGAAGATACTTTTAAGCTTTTGAATTGATCATTTAAACTATTTCTTTAAATCTGAGCTAAATTAGAGGCTCAGACTTTCGCTGGTGAAGTTAATGAAATTTTTTTAAAGGGAACTTTTTATGCAGCATTTGGGGTAAATGCATTACTGCTGGCCAATCGATGTCATCTCCTAGGTGAATTTTGGTGACGCGTTGTAAAGAAATGAATAATCGATGGTCTCTAGATTACTTAGTCCAGAGTTGATTTTTTTCTTCATCCAAACATGCTACAGTAGCTAAGAAGTATTAACATGTACCTCCAGATAGGATGAAACATGATCTAGCCCATTAGAACTCGGAGTTGAACACGGACATGGTATTCTTGCGAAAAAGCCACATTTTGGTTTTATTTCTTTGTCACACGATTTCTTTCATTGATGGATGAAAAGTATGAAAGGAAACTTTTATATCTGTTGCCTAGTTTTGTATATGGATCTCATTTTACAAGAGAATGTCTCTGCAAAAAAAGTTTAAAGGTGTATTGAAAGCAGAGTTCCGAAATGAGTACTTCAAGTTTGTAAACGTATATATAAAAATATTTAATAAATGACGCAGAATAATACGTAGCTCTCGTTTCTGCTTTCCTTGGTGCGTTAATGGCTACGCCAGTTAGGTACTTTCTTTAGGACCAACGTGAAGAACGGCTGGTTTGGGTACCAGATTAACTCAGAAAATGCTCACCTGGTTAATGGTAACTGGACGAGGGCAGCCTGTACAGACATCGGCCGTTTGGGGCAGCAGCGCTGGCCCAGCGGTGGGGTTCAGGGTCCCCCTGCAGGCCTGGGAACTGTGGACAAAGCTCCCTGCTCCAGCAGAGGCAGTGAAAGGCGGTGCCCGCCCCTGGCGATGCAGCTGGGCCGCGCTTTTGACACTGGTTCCCCGCCCCGCCCGCCCCGCCAGGCCACGGTAGATGATAATCACCACTCCAGTGGGGAACCAGGTCAGGACTGCAGTCCAGTTAAACGACTAGTTTTACTTTACACGTTTGAAAACTTGAAAAGGCAAGTGGCTGGT
>NW_024349803.1:22514515-22611086 GCF_902729225.1 Pteropus medius | reverse complement strand
AGCCGGCGAGGACCTGCTCGCCAGGCGGTTCCTCTTCGATGCCCGTGCGGCCCAGCGCGACGTGGCAGGGCGTGTGGTGTCTCCCAGGGCCCATCCAGTTCACCGCCAAGTTCCGCACTGACATGTTCAGGCTGCAGCTTTTTCAGGTTTGTCGTGTTTCGCTTGAATCCTGTCACTTAAGACATAAATCTTCAATCAGTTCACAGCTTCAAGGGGAAAGTAAAGAATGCCGCCGCCCCACCCGCATGACACACGCGCATCCCACCCCGGGAGTCGGTGCGAACACACAGCTCCTGCAACTGAGACGCAAAACGGGAAGTTTAAGCTCCTGCGGCCTTTGATGTGGAACCGATTTCACCTCTCCACAAGCGGCCTTTTCACCTCTTCCATTTCGAGGACCGCGGTCCAAGTCACCTTCAAAGTCACCTGCCCAGAAGAAGAATCAGTGCTATCAGGCTGAGCGATAACTGGGGTCGCAGGGTCCTAATGTGCAAGGCCGTCTTCGGGGCTTTGATTAAAGTTCGCTATAGCGCCAGTTCCAGGTTCAAGATTTTGCCCATTTCCTCAACTGAATCATTCATTAAATCAAAGGCTCTGGGAGCTGCCATCCTACTTTTTCAACGTTTATAATATCTTGCCCTTTTCTACTTCTGTCCCTAAAATTACGTCATGATAAACCTCCTTCCCCTACAAATAAAGCTTGCATTCTTGGTTTGCGGGTCCTGCAGCTGCCAACAGCAGCCCACACTGTGCTTTTCTTAGAACTGTATCTGTCCCCACTCCCCCCGCCCCACCCCCATCACACACAAAACACAACTTCTCTTATTTCATTCTTTAAAAATTTGATTCAACTTGATTTGTTACCAAGTTCGTGTTCTTTATTCCATGTTCTTCATTTAGCCAACTTTTATTCAGTTGTTCTTTCAGAAAATGGTGGATTTTGCTCCCGTAGAGATGGCTCTTTCTTGGTTTAAATATTGCTGACATAAATTCTAAAGCAAGCCTACTTAATTCGTGGATGCTAACCAGCAGCTCGGTCTTTGCGGCGGCAAACTAAACAAAGCTTTCCTTTGGTGCTGGTGGGAAATAATCAAGATCTTCACAGTAAACTAAGGAATTAACTCGTTGAAAACTCAAGTGAAACATAAAATGGGAAGTTAAAGCTCTGGATCCTTCTGCTGCGGATGGTTTGGGTCATGCATTCATGACAAACAGCCAGAAAGTTTCTGAGACGGGCAGAGCTCGGAGGCACCGCAGGCGTGGTTCCAGACTGCCGCAGTAAAGCGAGTTGTCTTTTGACAGATGGAGGGTCTTGCCTTCGATATGTAAAAAAACGCAACATCCGTGAAGCACAATACAGCGACGTGCAGGAAGGCAAGGAGTGCCTGTAGTTATTTTAAGGCTCAACATGAGACCATCGCTCTGACTTCTGGGCTGCACAAACGGAAATTCAAACATATTAAATACAAAAGGAGTCTACGGCCACGCCACCCTGAACAAGCCTGGTCTGATCCGATCTCAGAAGCTAAGCAGGGTCGGGCCTGGTTAGTACTTGGATGGGAGACCACCTAGGAAGACCAGGTGCTGTGGGCGTAAAAAATAAAAAATAAGGGATTGTAAGCTGACAAGGTCCTTGCGATCCGTGAGGTCAATCAAGGGTTGCCTCGCCTAACAAAAAAATAAATACAAAAGGAGCATGAACTACATCCTTATCGAGTAAGTTTTTGCTAAAATAATGTTGTTACAGATTTCGAAAAACGAAACATGTGCCTGAAAGGCGGCTTAAATTACACATGATGATAAAAGTCACCTTTACATAAAACAGGCTATAATAACCAGACTCCTACCGCAGGCTCCTGAGGAGACAGACACGCTCTGCCTGCCAATCACTCGGCAGGAGTGAAACTCTAATTTTAAAGATAAGGAATTGAGCCTTAGAGAGGTAAAGTCACTGGCCCAAGAATAAACAAAGGTCTCTCGACTTAGCCGAACGGGAGTGAGCGCGTCCCACCTCAGCAGACTTGTGTTTCATCCTACAACACACACCGATTTGCTTTGCTTTTCAAATCTCCTCCCTAAGAGGATCTGCAGATGAGAACGCACTGCATGTGAAGACTTCATCAAGACCAAAACTTCTGTGGCAAAGACAAGAAGCCCCTACAATCTCTACTTATTACAGCTGCGAACCTCGCAGGAACCTCTAACTGCGTGTTTCAAAAGGAGCTGTTCTCCCCAGGGACGCGGCTTCCTCCAGCTGCGGACAGGCGGCCCGGCCACCCACGGAACGTGTTTCATCAGCAAACTCAGCTCTGCTCTTCTTCGTTACACTGATCATTCGTTAACAATCAACTACGATGCTGGAAAAACCCCATGAAGATTTCGATTTTACAGAAAGTACCCAAAATTCCGCCAGTTTTGCATCACAAAGTGGTTGTGAAAAGTTTTGAGTAAAATGCCATGTGTGTGGTTTTTGTGGGTGGCTGCAGCTCAGAACTGACTACCGGGCCTCCCGGGTTACCTGCAGGGGAGCTGCAATGGCCATTATAAAGACGACAGTGATCATCATCATCACAAACGTCTTTCCATCTTGGGGACTGTGTGCCGCATTCGGCAACCCCGTGAAATCTAAAGGCTCATCGGAAGCACGACCGGCCTTCGTGTCTGCACCCCAAAACACACCGAAATGAAGACAGCGGAAGGGCAAAGCGCGGGCTGCTTTTCGCACGTGGGCGGCGCACGACGCCCGCGGGCCGTGGGCTCCCCGGCTGCTCGTTCTCAACTGGTTCGGTGAAGCGAATCCCGAGCTCACTGGGTACTTCCATTTTTTTGCTTTTTTTTTAATTACCAAAGGAGAAACTTACGATACTGAAAATGCTTTAAGGTCACGACGAACCAGCGTGAATGAGAATCCTATCACCTCGACGGGGAACTGCACCAGCCACGCAGCCTGGCAAAGAAAAAGCGAGCTCGAAGCCACTCTCGGGCACGACCCGCAGCTTGAGAAAACCCTCCGGTGGGCTCCGAGCCACGACACAGCCCCGCAAGGCGCCACGTGCGCACGGAGCCGCCCGGGGGAAGGGTCTCTGTCCCCCGCCTCACGGCCCCCGCCAGGAACGAACCTCCAGACGGCGCGGGAATCTACCCCGTCCCTCTGGGACGTAAGCGGCTATTTCGTCCTTTTCTTCACACACTTGTCACGTTTAGCACCTCGCGAGCCGGAAGCTTCCTGTGGGAGCGAGCGCGCGCCTGGGAGAAAAGCATTTCAGCCTTGGAGGGGACGGGGACGAGGCCAGGGTGCCGGTGGCCGTTTCCTTCACAGGCCACACGGAGGGACAGGAGGGCCCTGGACCTCGCACCGGCTCTCCCGCGCCGGTGCCGTGGCTGAGGGTGGTCTTGAATCCGTCCCTGTCACCACCCAGGCGGCCGAGGGCAGTAACTGCGGCTCAGGCAGACACTGAGGCAGCCCCGGCCCAGGCCGTCCCCACCTCAGCTCAACACGCGTGACCAGGGCCGCTTTCTGCTCCTCCGCCCCCGCGGGGGCCGGGTGTCATCACTGGGGGTCCTGTGTCCTCGTGTCTTAACGCGGCACATTGGGTCGTACTGTCTTTTTGAAAACCCGTATCTCTAGCATCCTAATTAGGTTCTGACAATCGGTTTGAACTGAGTTCATGAAGCGAGAAAGCGACCACACGGCTCGTGACTTCCAGATAATGACTCTCGTGTTGTGATTGGTGTTGAATTCAGATGTGACTTTTTAAAAAAATATTCATGAACAGATGTCTCGTCTTAGGGACGATGCTGTATCTCCTTGGTTTACGCCGCGCTCACCCCGTTAGGGAGACACTGCCCCTGACGTCTGCATGGTCCTGAAATGTACCACCTTTCATTAACAACCACATGCAAATTTTGGGCCACAGCTCACATCGCTAGTAAGCCCAGGACTCTCCTGACTAATTTCAAGGGCCCTGAGAGGGTGCTCACCACTTTCTAATGATGCCCTGTCACGTTTTTACCCTAAATCTGACTGAACCCAGTGCTCACCGCCTCCCCTCTCTCCCCGCGTCACCCCTGGTGTAGACACAGCTCTGTCTCCAACACATTTCTAGGTTTTGAGAAGAGCAGATCTTTACTGGAGGAAGATTATAACAACCAACAGGAAATTACTTAAAAGTGACAATCTGACATCAGACCGCTGCCTTTTGGGTAGCTGTTTATTTGTCTTGATTCTCGGCTAATGCTGAGACTACCCTCCTCCTTCCCTGCTTGAGCAAAGTAAAATCCTTCTACCCCCACTGGCTAGGTGAAACTACTTCTTCTGTCTTAGTTGTGCAGAGCAGTTTTAGCCCCGGTCTCAGCCACTCCCTCCCTAGGTTAGCCCTTTACCTTGACCCAACACACGAAGACTGTAACACGGTGTCTTATCTTCCAACCAAAGTGCAACCAGCTTTTACAATAGCGTTTTTTTTTTTTCCTTCCTGATGCATCTTATAGAAGAAAAAAATCAGTCCAGGAAGGTGAGGTGACTTGGCCGAACTAGATCATCGGGCCTGGGATTCAAAGGCAGATCATCCGATCCTGTGTCACATTCTCCCCTACACCAGTGCCTCCCTGTGCCAGGTCCTGTCCCGTCCGTCCATCAGGGGCTGAGGCCTCCGCCTCTGGCCTGCCCACCTGTCTGGGGAAGATCTGCAAATGTCAGATCAAGTTCTAAGAGACGCGAAGGAAAGTTAGAGTTCTTCAGGGTAAGGGCTGCCGTCGGTTCATTCCCGTGCCTGGCACCCAGCACAGTTCCTGCCAGTAAGGGGCTCAGTACATCTGCGAGGTGGGGGCGGGGGCGGGGGGTGATTCTTTGCAAACCTTCGCTTAATCTCCTTGAGGGCTCTGGAGCCACGGCCAGCCGGGAGCCTTTCATTAAGGAAGAAACATCTAGCAGTGGCCCAAAGGAGTCATGTCTAGAGCAAAGGGCCAGGCAGGCCGACTCTTTCTGCTACCGACCATTCAGTCCTCTAACTAACCGTCGAACATAACGCCTCCGGCTCAGTCACCCTGCGTCACGACTCAAAGCCATCGCCGTTGCTCCCTCTGACCAAACGACCCCAATCTCTCTCTCCCTTCTTGCAATTCCTGAGACAGACGACGCTGGTGTCTCTGTGAACGTGAGTTCCGACCACGTGCACCTCCATGCTCCGGCCACCCCAGTCCCTTGTCTAGCGATGCTAAAGGGCACTCCCTCCACAGCCCATGGACGGTCGTGGCAGTTCTCAGATTACACCCCAAGAGACAGAACACATTTTAGGTAATAGAAGGAAATCGTGGCTATTTGGGGTAATAAAGAATTATGGTTCATTTACACATGAACAAAGATACAACAGGGATGGATTTCAAAATCATTGCGTCGAGAAGTAAATGAAGTCGGATTCAAAAGGCCACACACCATGTCAGTCCGCGGATATGACATTCTGGACGAGGTGAACTGTGGGGACAGCAATCAGATCAGTGGGTGTTGGAGACGGGGGCATGAAAAGGGGATTTATCACAAAGGACTAGGGAAATGTTCTGGTGATGGAAATATCTTCAGGTGTTGGTGGTTACCTGGCAATACTAGGTTCTCGAAATTCATAGAACTATAACCTTAGAAGGGTAAGTTTTACTATATGTAAATTATACCTCAGTAAACTCAACTTAAAACAAAAATTTTTTTTAAGTGAGAGGAGACAAGGCCAGTCCCCAGACCTTGCCTTTGTAACCTGCTCCCCAGGTGATGCTGATGCACCGCTCCTTAGGGGCTGCGTCCCAGGTGATGCTGATGCACCGCTCCTTAGGGGCTGCATCACGACACCTTTACCCTTTAGCTCACACTGTGAACTGAGCGTCATCGCAGAGCCGGGCAGGGGGATGAGGGCAAATGGCCCGCTCACTAGGGACCCCAGTCAGGGCTGGCAATGAGACTTCTTTTCCCAAGGATTTTTTAAAAATTGTGTTTTAGAACCTGCAGATGGAACAGTCCTGAGATACAATGCATTAGTTTTCTATTGCTGCCAGAACAAATAACCAAATATTCAGTGGCCTAAAACACGTATTATCTGATACTTCGGCCCAGTCTGAAGCGGGCTGGCGGGGCCACATTCCCTCTAGGGGCCCACAGGGAAGATCGACCCTGTCACCTTCTTCAGCTTCCAGAGGCTGCCTGCGTTCCGTGGCTTGTGGCCTGCCCCCATCTTCAGAGCCAGTCACACCGGTTCTGATGCTTCTGCCCCGTTCCTTCCCTTCTTAAGACCTTTGTGATGACATTGGTCCCCCCTGGATAATCCAGGCAATCTTCCGATCCCAAAACCCGTAAGGTAATCACATCGGCAACATTCCTTTTGCCGTGTAAGGCAACACAGCCACGGGGTTTGGGCATCCGGATGGCACAGCTTTCTGAAGGCCGCTGTTCTGCCTGCCACACGTGCCTAAGATGACCCTCGGCAGGGACTTCAAGACAAAAAAAAACAAATCACCTGTTTTCAAGTTGGACTGATTTGAAGACAATTAGGAAGGTCGGGTTTTCTTACGGCCCAAACAGGCTGAACGAGGCAGCTCATTAGCACGGTCACATAAACCGACAGAGCCGCCGGTCACATAAACCGACAGAGCCACCGGTCACATAAACCGATAGAGCCACCGGTCACATAAACCGACAGAGCCACCGGGACTGCCTGAGACAGCCTTGCTTCCCTCTCCCATCACCACTGACACTCTTGGACGACCAGAAACAACAAAAGACGATGTGTTTGCTTTTTCAGACACACACACATCGTATCTCCTCGGGTTTTATCTGCAAGAATTAGCGCTTTAAAATTAAGGCCAGGTGAGGTCAAAGAATGCGAAGGCGGACCATAAACTTCCCAGAGAACCCGTGTTGGAAAAAAAAGCCACTACCTGTGTAAGAGTAGAAAATCGAAGTATATGCCATCCACGTCTCTTCTTTGGTGAAGTGTCTATTTCAATTTTTTGCTCACTCTTTTATTTTTATTATTGAATTCTGAAAGTTTTGTTTTTCTCATCGGGTTGCCAGTTCTTTATCGAACATATGTTTTGCAGATATTTGTTTTCCTGCTCTATGGCTCACTGTTTCATTTTCTTAGCAGAGTTTTTCAAATACTGAAAGGTTTTCATTTTGATGAAGCCCAATTTATCTTTTTTTTTTTCTTTTACAGTTTATGTTTTTTGTGTCCAAGCAAACTCTGCCTAACAAGATTTTCTTCTAGGTTTCCTTCCAGGACTGCAGTGTGCAAGGGCTTTCTGCAGCGTGCAAATGTGCCGCATGTGACCCAGGCTCACCAGCACACTACTACAGTGAGCCACGTGTGGCCGGAAACACCAAAAGGTGAATTTTAAATTGTCTTCAGTATTTAAGTATTTAAATTTAAAAAGCCATAAGTGGCCAGCTAGGGACAGGAAGTTCTAGAAGTGTTATAGATTTAGATTTTACATTTTGGTCTATGATACATTTTAATTTTTGTATATACATATGAGGTGTGAGTCAGGGTTCAGTTTTTGAAATATGACATCAAATTATTCTATGAGTTATCTCGGCACACTGTCCAAAATCAAATGACCATGTTTACAACTATTACTCTGTACTCTGTTCTGCTGGTCTATGTGTCTGTCCGCTACGTGATATCCACCGACATGACATTGTCTTCACACAGGTCGACTGATCTCCAACAAAGGCGCCAAGACCACACAACGGGGAAGGGACGGTCTCTTCAATAAACAACGTTAGGAAAACGTGCAAAACGACGTAACCCGACCTTTATCTTACACCAGTCACAAAAATCAACTCGAAATGGATTAGAAGCTTAAATGTAAGACCTGAAACTGTAAAACTCCAAGGCAATTTATAGGGGAAAAGCTTCATGGGCAATGACTTCCTGTATCTGACACACCAAAAGGATAAGCGACAAGAGCAAAACTAGACAAGTTGTGACTACATCAAACTAAAAAGCTTTTGCACAGAGAAGGAAGGAAAGAGTAGAGTCAGAAAGCAACCTATAGAAAGCAAATAGTTGCAAACTGATAAGGGGTCAACATCCAAAAATGCAAGGAACGCCTACGACTCAACAACAAAAACATAACCTTCTTGAAAATGGGCAAAAGATCTGAACAGATATTTCTCCAAAGAAGACAGGTGGCGAACAGACACATGAAAAGATGCTCAACGTCACTAAACATCAGGAAAATGCAAATCAGAACCGCCATGAACCACCAGCTCACACCTGTTAAGATGGCTGTTACCAAGAAAACAGAAAATATCAAGTGTTGACGAGGACGTGGAGAAACCGGAACCCTCGTGCCCTGCTGACGGGAATGTAAAATGGGGCAGCCGCTAGGGAGAACAGTATGGAAGCCCCTCGGAAAGTCAAAAGTATAAGCACCATATGACCCAGCGACCCCTTTTCCGGGAACGTATCCAAGAGAACTGAAGGCAGGATCTCAGAGACGGCGGCGCTCCCACGTTCGGGGCAGCGGCGTTCGCGACAGCCAGGACATGGAAGTGGCCCGGATGTCTGCTGGCAGTTGACTGGATAAAGAAAATGTATATGCATACAGTAGAATATTGTTCAGCCATGAAAAAGGAAGAAAATCTTATCCTATGCTACAAAATGGATGACATTTGAGAACAAATGAAAAAAGCCATCACAGACGAGTAGATATTGCATAATTCTACTTATATGAGGCAGCTAAGTAGTCAGTCATCAAAGCAGAAAGTAGGATGGAGGCTGCCCGGGGCTGAGGGACAGGGAGATGGGGAGCGGCCATTCAGTGGGTACAAAGTTCCAGGCGCGTAGATCAGAAAGTTCTAGAGGTCTGCCTGTACGGTACTGCTCTTAGAGTGACAACTCTGTACTGTACACTTAAAATTTACAGAGAGGGTGGATCTCACTTTATGTGTTTTTACCATAGTTTCTTAAAGTCATTGTCTTGACTACTATAACTTTATAATAAGTCTTGAAATCGGATAGTATGAGTCCTCTGACTTCTTTTTCAAATTTATTTGGCTGTTCTAACTTCTTTGCTTCTCTCTATAAATTTTAGCAATAGCCTGTACAGTTCCACAAAGAAGACAACTAAGGTTGTGGCTGTAGTTTCATTGTATCTATGTATCCAAAGGGCAAGAAATGGCATTTTTCAATATTGAGTCTTCCAACCCATAAACACAGTCATTTAGGTCTTCCTTGATTTCTCTCAACAATCTCGTAGTTTCCAGCACACGAATCGTATTCTATTGATCCCTAAGTATTTCAATCGGACCCTTTTCTCTCTCCTCTCGGCAGCGCCGACCTTCTGCGGGGACGGAGACCCCGGCATTGCTCTCTTCTCCCTTCGTCCAACCCGTCAGCAACCCCTGTTCCTTCTGCTCACACACGCTTTCCCAAATCCCTCCCCTCCCTTCCCCAGCTCATCTGCAACGCGACTCTTTTGCAGGCGGCCATCATCTTTCCCGGACTCCTGCGAGTCCCTAACGGCCGTCCCTCCTTGAAGTCTTGAGAGACTCACAGCACCCTCCTACCCTACTCTCCAAAACCTTCATTCACAGACCCCTCTGCCTCCTTCTTCCTTAAGTAGCCTCATCCCTAACAACTCTGTCCTTCACGGAAGCCACTGCCCCCAACACACATACGCACACACACGCTGTTCCTTCACTCAGAACGCCCATCTCTTCCTCCCTTCACTTGACTTTTACCTATCTTTCAGGTCCTAATTAAAGTACCCTTTTTCTGGGAAGCTTTATGTGACACCCTAATCTGCGTTATGTGTTCTTAATCCCTTTAGCATGTAACACACAGGAATTATTTCTCCTCTGTAGCTCCTACATTGTAATCTCCGTGAGAGCTAGGGCTGCTTCTCGTCTTGTTCATCACTCTTTTCCTGAAATCCTTCCTTTAGGATGAATAGAAACAGGTGCAAATCAGAACAGAGGAGCCAGTGGCAGAGGAGGAATTATAATTGTAGGTATGCTGACCGCCCTGACCATGACCTCAGTCAAAAATGTTCAATGCCCATCGTGTCTTATTACTGTGAGAGCATTAGACTCAGAAGACCTTGGGCAATTCCCTTCGCCTCTGAAATTTTGCTGCATTTCTGACATGAGTTAGCAATACGCGTATCATAGTATTAGAGGAGAATTAGATGAGGAGATAGTGCAAGCATTTTTGTAAATTGAACACTGGTACACATACGTACCTACCATTATATCATATGCATATATGTATCATTAAACCATAGTGCCTAAAGTCTAATAATTTATTTTCACCCATCAGTGCTCTCTACTAATTTCCTACCTTTTCAAATTTATTTTTACTTTAATAAAGTACAGAATAAATGCAAATCAACCTTTCCTGTTCTGAAGTCTAAAACTCTTGTTTTAAAATACTCATTATCTAATATCAACTTTGGGGGTAGATTTTTAAGTACTTGCTATGTGTTAAATTAAAATTCTTGATCCCTTTATTAAAGTAAGAAATGATCGGCTCTGGCAAAGAGCCACACTAACATTGTAAGATTTGCTTTTTTCATCTGAAACTTATTTCATGTGAAAAATAAATAAAAATGTTAAAGGAAACTAGTATTTCTCAGTAGACATTATATATATCCAGAATTTCTATCACCAAAAAAAAGCATAACCTTTCAGGAAGATTCTGTTCTCTTAAAAAAAACAGAGCAAACGATGTCATAAATATACTAAGAGGAAGAACATAAACACTGTTCTATTCCCCCGTGCCCAATACAGTGAAATGAAATAATGGATATCAATGACATACAAATATAGTAAATATAAATGGTACCTGCTCGACAAACATTTATTATGATTGTTGCAAATTGGTCAGGATTCTGTTACATGTATATTGAACTGAAATTGTGACTGAGACCAAGGCAGAATCTCTTTTATGCTTTCAATGATATATATTTTGTTATTATTCATTATGTTATTATTTTGCTAATAATCAAAGAGCTACCTTGTCCAACAAGGAGCTTTGTGTGCACAGAGCACTGACTTTAGCAAACACCTGCCAGTCACTCAAAGGGGCAGAATCAACCAGCTCTTCGTATTTTCCACGTACTGTGTGTAGTCACGGCAGGCTAACAAAAAGCTAGTCACATTCTGGCAAAGCATGTTGTATGATAAACAGATCACAAACAGAAACCATCACCAGCACTCAGAGACAAAATCCAGCTGGGTTTCTTTATCCCTAATCCCAGTTTCAGCGGCAGGTTTTTTCCAGAATGAACAGTAGTTTGATTTACTCAACACTATGCACAAGCCAGGGTGTGGCCATCTTTCTCTAAGTAATATTACAAATGGATTTTCCCTGAACTCTTGTAGCAACAGGATCTTAAAGTGGTTACTGGTAGGAAAAGGTGAGATTAAGGGCAAGATGCAGGTCTACAAAAATAAATGATAGCCTTTAAGGACCACCACAGCCACCAGAGAGGCAGGGGTATTATTACTAAACCCCCAAAAAGGGCGATACAGCCTACAACACGAGTATTTTTCAAGCTTTCAACATGGAGAACATCCGGTTCTCCTGAAGACCAACAACTTCATCCCAAATTATTCCAATACACCAATAACTGCCCCAATCACTTTTCCTTCTTGATCATCGCAATGAATTCAGAAAAAAATCAATGAAACGTTCCCTTTAGCCTCCTAAAACTTCTAGGGGCTGGGAATGTTGTTTTGCAAAATAGGGATAAAGAGAAACGTGCTTAATAAGTTAATAACTGCATTCCTCGTCCCTGGCTAGCCGACGACGACGTGGAAACCTACCTCTCATCTTGGGGCTCGCACGCCTGTGTCTGCGCTCCCCCAGACGCCCATATATGTACCCAGAAGCCCTGGGCGCTGCTTGACGCCCATAACGAGGGTATGAGGCCCCTGCGCGCCAGGCGATATGCTTAGCACCCCGCGTTTGCACGCCCTTCGAAAAGCACTCTAGGCCCCGATGGAGAAACTGAGGCCCGCGCTCAGCTTGGCTGCACGGGCGGTGCAGCCAAGCCCCTCGGGGCCCAGGCGGAGCCCTGGCAGCAAACCACTGGGGACCCCGGTCTCGCTGTGCCCGCACTAGGCGCCCGGATCCCTGAGGGCGAGGCCATGACCTAGGGGCTCTACACCCGCACCAGGAAGGGCGTGATTGCGACGTGAACTCGTTTCTTCCTGTCCACTCTAGAAGAGTGAGGAAAATGAGGCTCGGGCTAAGTGACCTGCTAGGGGTGGAGACAGGCCTGGAAGGCCGGTCTTTACGGTTCTCGACGCCTCTGCCTGGCGCGCCCGGGCCCGGGGTCCCGCAGCGGAGGGGGCCTGGGCCGGGACGCTCCCCTCCCGGAACCTTTTCCCGTCAGCAGCCTTCGTCGCCAGGGGAAAGCGGCGGCCAGCCTGGCGGCCCCACCCGCCGCCAGCTGCAGGGCACCCCGCCAGGCACAGGCCGCCGGTTCCCAGGCACTCCCTCCTCCGCCTTCGCCCCTTTTGCCACCTCCGCCTTCGCCCCAGCCCCGCTGCGCGCCTGCGCGCCCCGGCGTGTGGGCCGGCGAGGAGCCGCGGGCGCCTGCTGCTCACGTGGGCCCCCACATGGCCGGGCCGCGGCCAATGGCAAGGTGGGGCCGTACGCTCGCCACGCCCCCGGTGCTCCGCCCCCTCACGGGAGCGCGGGGGAGGGCGCGCTCCGGGCCCGCGCATGCGCCCCCCCGCCCAGCGGCGCCATCGGCCTGGCTGCGTGCTGTGTGCGCATGCGTGCCGCCCGCAGGGGTTTGCCTGGGTTTGGCCGCGGTTGAGGCCACTGAGGCCGCAAGGTGTGCAGTGGGAGGCGGAGGAGTTGGGGGTGTCCGGGCAGGGCTACGCGTGGGAAGGGGCCTTTCCCCGGGAAAGGAAGGAAGTGGGTGCCACCGGCTGCACACACTGCCCTTTTGGCCTTGTCGGGGAAGTCAGAACTGTCCCAGGTTTTATGGCGAAATGCAAATGAGCTGAACCCGCCCCAAGGCCTCAGGGCAGGAACAGCAGTTGCTTGGGGGTCGCTGAACACGGTGCAGCCACCGCTTGAGCATCGACTGCTATGACTGCTGTGGGCCAGGGCGCCCGTGGCTCGGAGATGTCTCACCTGAGAGCACCCACCTGGCCCGGGGCCTGCTCCAGAGTCGAGGCCAGGGTACGCTGAGGACTTAGAGTGACACAGACTTCCTCCATCAACGTAACCTAACTCCAGGAGGTCCACCGCAGCTTTCTCGGGGATGGTTCTATGAAGAAAAGATAGGGCTATCTCTAGGCTGCAAAATTGCATATTCTTGTACATATTCTCATGCCATGGGTCCCTCACTAAGCCACGTGTCCCTTTGAGAGCAGGAAGCTTTAGTTGCTGCTTTTAACACTGCTTAGAAGGTGTCATGATGGCCCGTGGTGAAAAGGAGCGGTACCTGAAAACAGGACTTGGCTGAACACGTGTCCCACATTCGTCTCACTGGGCAGCACAAAGTCCTGCTCCATATTGAGCTCCTATGAGCCGTTCTTTAGGTTGATACCTAGGTGCAAATACCATGGAAAATAGCCCCCTACCTGCTACTCTTCCCCCAGATTTTATTTTCTCGTTAATATAGACTTGTTGCTCCCTCTGCTTCCCCTTCTCTCTTCCTTTAGGGTGGGTAGGTTTACTGAAGATTGTCGGAAGGTTGGAAGAAGGATGGGAGAAAGATTAAGGCACAATGAGAATTGAAGAAATAACTTGAAAGAAAAAAAACTTTCAGGCGGACCTCGGAGGCGTTGCAGGTTCTGTGCCAGACTACAGCAATAAAGTGAGTCGAATCTTTACAGGTGAAAGGTCTTGCCTTTAATTTGTTTAAAAAAAAAAAAATCTGAAAAGCAATAAAGCCAGATGCAGTTAAAACAAGGTGTGCCTGTACTGATCTGAGGCCACGGAGTTCTGGTTCCTCTTTGCCACCGTCTCCCCAGAGTCCATAGAACTCAGTGACTGTTCACGGATTGATTTTAATCACATCTTTCTTCATAACTCTTGAAAGACTGTCTTTCCTACATTCGTATGGCCTAAATTGGAATCTTGACAGAATGAAAGCACTGGAAACAGGATATGGGGGAGACGGTGCCGGGTATTAAGGAAAAAGGGGGTAAGAAGATCCTGGTTAGGGGAGAGAATGGTGAGTGCTTAGAGAAAGCAGTAAAGACAGAAGGACAGGGCGCTGGGACTGCACCCAGCACAGCCACTGTGGAAAGCGGTATGGAGGGTCCTCAAAAACCTAAGCATTGACCCACCATGTGACCCAGCAATCCCTCTACTGGGTATTTACCCCAAAGACTTGGAAACCCATATCCAAAAAGAGATTTGCACACCGATGTTCATAGCAGCATTATGCACAGTGGCCAGGACATGGAAGCAACCGAAGTGTCCTACGATAGGTGATTGGCTAAAGAAGCCGTGGTACATACATACAATGGACTATTACTCAGCCATAAGAAGAGATGAAATCCTGCCATCTGCGACAACATGGATGGCCCTCGAGATAATCATGCTAAGAGAAATAAGCCGGACAGAAAAAGTTGAAAATCACATGACATCACTTATATGTGGGATATAAACCTAAAAGCAACAAATGAACAGGACAAACGAACAGAGACCCACAGACGTGGACAATGGACTAGTGGTTACCAGAAGGGAGGGGAGGGGGAAAATAAAAAATAAATAAAATGTTAAAAAAAAATTATGTATATATATATATAGTATGAAAAATAAATTTAAAAAAACTAATAATGTTTTATCTGTCAAAAAAACCAACAAGATGCAGCGGATTGTGCTACGTTGTACAAATAAGGACACGCTGCATTCTTGATCATAAGGATTCGTATACTGCTCATTGTGACCCCAGAACATGCTTACTCCATCGTTTGAAGAGTCCTGAGAATTCTGGCAATAAAGTAGGAAGGACACAGGTGAGCTTGACCGTGTAGTGCCAGAAAGGTAATCTGAGATCTATAGGGCTCCGTGCACGTTATTTTAGTGTCTCCACTCCAGTCCCAAATCGGAAATCAAAGACCATGGCGAAGGGCTAAGCGGCTAAGGTACACAGGACTGTGCTGGAATCGGGGCGACATTGCTGAAATTCTGGGAGCAGAGACAGCCAGTAAGGGCTCGAATGCTATAACTAATTTAGGCCCACAAATGGAAGGCACCGGGTCACTTACAGAATAATGAGGTCATTCAGGCAGAAACCCGGGGCACCTACCATAGGTCTTAAACCTGCTGAACCTCACCAAATAATGATCAGAGATCTAGTTAGGGGAGGTCTCGTGGCAACTTGCAGCCCTCCTAAAATAAAGATTTTTAGAATACTTGCTGAAGGAATTGTCTATTTCAAAATTATCAAGACCGCGGTTGGAGATTCTTAAAAACACACCAAAGATGTTTCATTTCACTGTAGGGGGTCTCATCTTGCAACTGATGTAGACTGTTTGGCTCAGCGTTTACAGACGTGTTCAGTTGGCTGGATTATTTTGCCAAATCCTAGTTCAAGGACCCCTACCCCAAACACCTGTGGAGCCCTAGGCTTCCTGCTCCCTGTGAAAGATAGTAACTTAGCTGTAACATTGAACACTATTTTGCTTCCCCCCAGGAGGCTAAAGAGGAAGGAGATGAGGAAGGGGAGGGGAGATTGTATCAGGACCAAAGTCCCAGAGACAGAAGAACAGGCCTCAAAAGCTGAGCTCATCCGATGATTGATTAGGGAGATGTCACAAGGATAGTTAACCAGCCCACTTTAAACACAGGCCAACAACAGCCCAGAAGAGAGCAAATGGATAATTCGTTCGCCGTGTTTCTGTTTACATTCTCCCCCCGCCCCCCACCTTCTAGGCCAATGTAGGTTCTGCTGTTGATTAGAGGCAAATTTGGGGAACTAGTCAGGATCTTGGAGCTCGTGGCTCATTCTCCTCACCTGGCATGTGAGCAAGCAGGTTAAGCATTAATAAGCTAGTTAGGGGCAGACCCAGAATTAGAATCTCACTTCTAACCACATCTTCAGGGCCAATGTCTCCTCCCACATATCTACGAAATATCAATCGATTTCTTCGCACTCTGTACGTGCCTGACACGCCATCCATCGGGAGGCGGAGCCTCCTTTGCCTCCTCTTGACTTGGTCTGTGACTTCATTTGACCAATAGGATGCAGCAGAAGTGACTCTAAGACTTTGAGCTCAGGCCTTTGGAGATCTAGCAGCTTCTGTGTCCCCCTCTGGGAAGCCAGCCTCCATGCTTTTACGGAACTCAGAGCAGACGTCTGAGTGACGAGACACAGCATGTGGAAAGGCAGCAGAACGTGAGGGAAGCCTTCGTGGGTGCAGCTGAGTGGGTGACCCCCACCAAATCACACGGAGCAGAGCGACCCATCCAAACTCCACCCCAATTCTCGACCCAGAGAATGATCAAAATTAAACAGCCGAAGGACTGCTACATCCTCTGTCCTACTCTATTAATTTGAACTTGATTATCATAATCAAGAAATCGGAACATGAAATCATGGTTAGGTTTCAGAAATCTTATTAAGGGACCTTAATAACCAACACTTTCGTGTATGTCGACAGCTCTTATCAAGACGAGGTGATTTTCTGCCTTCAGTTAACTCCGACCCTAACGCTGTAATTTCAATTTATTCATTTGCTGATCAACCAACCCCACTATGGGTAGATTAATTTACACTGAGCATCGACTGTAACAAAATTTTCTCCAAGTCCTCATACTCTGGTTATCCGATGCTGCGTTTCAGACCACCAGAAAATCAGTGGCTCAAGACGACACTATTTACTTTGCTCCCTACTTTGCATTTCGGGCAGGGTCCCGATGGGACATCCGTCTCTGCTCCACTTAGCATCAGCGCGGGCTGGCGTGAAGGCGGGCTCCCTCACATCTGGAGGTTGGCAGTGGGAAGACCCCGACAGCCTGGGGCATCGCTATCTCGATGGAGCCTCTCCACGTCTTCTCTCCAGCATGGTGGCTCGGGCCGGCTGGTCCTCTCACAGGTCGGCTCAGGGATACTCAGATGTATTCCCAAGAAAGGGATCGCGGCAGACGCTGTGTCACTCTGCGTGGCTTGGCTGTGGGCGTCAGGTGCTGTTCCTTCTGCCCTGCCGACGGCACGTGCTTAGCGGAGCGTGGCAGAGTGAGGCTGGTGCTGCCACGTTTGGAAAACACAGTCCCGCCTCGCCCGGCGCCTAACCTCTGCCTCTGAGTTTCATGCTAGGGGAAAAACTCTTGAAAAACTAATTCCGAGAGCTTTTAATATATTTTTTAAAACATTACTGTTCATTGCAACACCTACGAAAGTTCCTTCCTTTCCCCCGTAGATGGCTTGGTTTGGGGCCGTGCTTTATCTCCCTCGCGCCCGGTGATTTCGATCTGAACTGAGAGGAAAGGGGACTATGAATAGTCTACTGTTACTGCTGTTTTGTAAACCTCCCTTCTCTTAAAAAAATAAAAAAATAGATTCGCTGCTTACAGTTGAAACAAGCAGTGTATTCATAGCAAGGTTGAGACATTCTGAATTTAATCTGGCTCTGGCAACTACATATTCTAAAGAAAATTCGTTTTGTACGGTCTCTAACAAGTTTTGGATGAATACGAATCACTTACATTTCCACATGCACACGCACGCACGACACGCACCGCGGTCCCTCAGTATCTTTCATTCCCAAGGGATTTCCGGCTTCTCAGCCCAGCTTACCTGGTATCACTTTTTTTAAACCTGGCAATGACACACCAAAGGTATGTGGTGCCTTTTTAACTGTTGCCTGGCAACCCTCGAATGCCCAGGACGCGAAGTAAAGTGTGCAGAATCTCCCCGTAATCCTGGTAGGAATTACATTGTGCCTAAGACTTAATTAGCCAAATTGAAGTTTTCGTGTGAACAGCAAAGTCAACATTTCATCTGATTGCAAAAACGTGCCCCAGGCGGGACACATACCAATCAGAGAAGAGCTTCTCTCTTTCTGTAGCATTTTTTAGTCATTTTGAAATTGTTACAAGTAAAAAGATATACCCAGTAACAATCAGCCATATAATCCTCGCAAGTGATTGTACCTACATTAAACACTTCTCTATCCGTTGTCTGACCTCTAACCCGCCAGCTTATTTTCCCAAACTATGTTTTCAGCATAATATTTCAGAATATTTAACATTGGCCTCTCAGACTCCCTGTCTAGATTCCTCTTTGAACTTCACGGCACAGCCGCACCACCAAAAACTTCGATATGTGTCAAAAGTTGGCATTTTAAATTGTCTTCTAAGCAATGTGACTTCAGAGATTTCGCTGGTCGACTGACTCCTGACATTTCATGCCTGTAAATTAAATGTATCGTTAACAGACTCCCTCGGTGAACAAAATATTCTTTAACAACTTACGTATGGGGGATGTTTCGCTGCTCTTGAAGCCCGGCAACCCAAGATTATTTTTGCAAGAAGCACGGCAACGAAATGAGAAGGGAGATTGTTCTTGGCCAAAACATTTTACCGTTTCAGTTCATTTTCAGAGGAATGAGTGTGTTTTCAAAAGCGTTTCTTAAAAGAAAATCAGGTTACATGTCAGGGAGGGGTAAAGCGTGATACGAGGTCATTTTAATAAGAGACATCTAAGCGCTAAGAAGAGAGCCCGGAGAGCATCTTTGTCACAAGCCGACGAGCAGGATGACTTTTCGAGCAGTGTAGACAGAGGAGTGCAGTCATATAAAGACGCCCTGTCATCCACAGGTGGCCACATAAGGCCGGGGCCAGCCAGCGCCCCGCCTCTGGGGGCCCCTTCTACAAAGCCACAATAACCTAGGGCGCCGAATTTTGAAAGTAGCTGCACACTCACAGAAATCCTCGGAAAAGTCATTTTCAAGTAGAAATGAGAAAGTTACTGAAATTAATATAAATTATTCGCATCATCCCCTCCCCTTCGCCCCCAAAGAAGTGAAGATTTAAACCCGCCTTATTGATGTTCAGCTCAAAGTGAACTGTACGCCCTCGGCTCTGTGACTCTGTAGACTATCGGGCAGTGTCAGATCTTCGGGGTGTCTGTGAACCCCGCGAGTGTGGTTCAGCGGGTGTTTCGAGTTCCCTGGGGAGAGTTCGCTGTGAACTCACCCGGGGGCCCTTTCCAGTCCTGGCATTAAGACCACAGGTAAAGCTCGGTTTAAAAACTAAAGAATCGCCTGTCATTTCACCTCACCTCTCCGTGTGTCTCTTGAATAAAAGGAAGGTGATGCCCCACGCTCCGCCACCTCACGCGAGTGTCGTGGGGGGAAGAAAGGGCCGGCAAAGAAGTGGTGTGGCTTGAACACTTCCCACGATCTGGACTCCTTCAGCGCATTCCATGCGCTGTGCCACCAAAGCGTCCTCGTAACTATGACATAGGTGCAGAGGGAGACCCAGCGCCTTGTCCAAGCCATACCTAGCACGTGGCAGAGGCGAGACTGGGCTTGTCCGATTTCCAGCCACTAAGCGACCCCACCTCCGACATCAGATACAGAAACGGCTATTAAATGGTAAAGCAATAGGTCAGATATCACTATGACTAAAACTTCTAACAATGAATCTTTATTTAAAGTTACATTTGTATGTATTGATGATATGTCGTGTATTGTGTGTGTGGTGATGATATTAATGGCGCGTTTTGCGCTCCACATATCGTTTTCAAAAGTTTCCATTTTGTTGAATTCCGCGCGTCTTTTTTAGCCAGACTTTTCAATGGTAGAAAATCGGAAAATACAGTCTAAACTAAAGAAAAAGTGATGTGGCGAACTAACAACCCATTCCAGCCCCCCCAGAGAAAGTCAGGCAATTACAGTGCTTTTCCCAGACGAAGAATGGAGCGTTTCAATGGCAGCACGTAGCTACAATTCCGATAGTTGTTCGGTGAGGGTCAGGATGACACATTGATCACAGTGAGCTGCCGCAACGGCTCAGCCGTAATCACAGAAAAATCAAAAGAATGGCTCCCCGCGCAGCAAGATGCCTGGCAGAGGTAGCACTTGGCAGATACCCTGAGACTCTAGACCCGCTGATGGCCCTGGAGCAACATTCGCTCCTGAAAGGTCCAGATCTAGAAGAGAGATCGTGGCAGTAGAGCAGCCTGCATGGGCGGTTTAGGATGGGCTTCTTCGCAGAGAAGGACCTGGGTGTCGATCCCGGCAAACGTTCATCCCGGGGCCAGAGCAAAGGGTCAGAGAAGTCCTAGAATTCGGAGCTGTACCCTGGACTTGAGAGGGACGACCGGAGGCAGAAATGGGAGCTGGAAGGCGGGAGCCTGGACTCTGAGCGTGAGCCGCGCTCCCGCAGGGGAGGACTGTGCCCGCAGAGGAGCGGGGCGGTGTCTGCTGCTGCGCCTCCAGCTCGTCGCCGAGGGAAGGAATTCGAGAGGAAAGCAGAGGACCCCAGAGGGCTGGACAGGCTTCCCGCGAGCCCACCGAGAACGCACCCAGAGATGAAGGACTCACCGTGCCGTGCAATGTATTTGCCTCTGTCTCCATTTCTATCAAAAGCGGAGGCGTCTTTTGTCTTTCCCTGAGCTGTCTTGAACTCCCTTGTGATGCCAGCTTCACTCACGCTGAGAGGAACTACGTTTTCATACTGTCTTCCTGGACAGGTGGCCTCCTACGAGGCCTTTCCCCACATTCGGGGACTGAGAAGGACCCTCCGAAGCCACTGCTTTTTCGTTCGAACGACTGGGGTGAGGAATACACACACACACACGTGCACACACATGTGAGCACGCACATACAAGACACACATGCACGTGTGAGCGTGCATTTGAACACACGCATACACAGACACACGCACACATGTGAACACGTGTGTGTGAGCACACATGCACACGTGAGCACGCATGAGCACATACAAACACAGGCTCACAGCACACATGTAAGTGCGCACAAGCACACACGCACACACGCATGTGAGTACACATGTGAGTGCATGCGAACACACATGCACACGTGCATGCGAGCACACACAGACACAGGTGCATGGCGCACTGTCAGCACACATGTGAGCACACGCAAACACACCTGCACACATGCACATGCGAGCACTACAAGCACAGATACGCAATGCACATGTGAGCACACGCAGACACACATGCACGCACGCGCATGTGAGCGCACGTAAACACACCTGCACACACGCACATGTGAGCACACATAGACAGACACACCTGCACACACACATGTGAGCGCACACAGACACACTGCACGTACACGTGAGCACGCACTTACACACGCAGGCACACACACACGCCGTGCCCTCAAGGGCCCCCAACAACAGGTTAAGCAGTTTTCCCAAGACGAGGTACAGAGCTCTCGAACCCCATAAGCCCTGCCCTTTTTTTATTTCTAAGCATGAACAACTCAGCTCCAAGGCTCCTGGCCAATTACAGGCCACATGAGGAAGTGGACAACTTACTGAGCTAATAGTTCCTGTAGTTGTCCCCTTTCAGAAATCCTGTGACTTGAATCACCTCGACACTTCAGATAGACTTAACTATTAGATATAAGGGAGTGCGAACTTTGTCACTCAAACGAAATAATGCACTTAAAGGGTAGGGACCAAGCCTTTTCTGCGTAAGCATAGAATGTGCTTAATAAATCCATTAATTTAAACACACACACACACACACACACGCACAAACCCTAGAATGGCTGACACAGCAGAAAAGGAAACTTTAAATTCATGTAATTATATTCCATTATACACTAATCTAACAGTAATTTGACCTTATTCAAGTCTTATTTTCCTTTCCAAAAAAAAGCCTGTGACAGGCGTCAGACGGTTGCCGAGCTATCACGGCGATCACTTCTCCAGGGGTGTACGTGCTGAAGACTACGGCGGGCACTGGAAACTAACACAGTATCGTGCGTCGGCTGTATTTTCATAAAAGTCTTTAAAAACAAATAAGGAAATACATTTTAAAAAGCCTTTTCAATTTCCATTTCTCACATGAGGTTTTAAAGGAGAACCACTCAAAAGGAATCAAATGGGCGGCAGAGTCAGCGCGTGACGAAATCTGTCCCAGGCCCTGAGGCCGTCGAGAGCCGTCTAAGGGGTAATCCTTGCCTTGCACACTTGACCACAAAGCAGTCGCCATTACCCAGTTTCATTTGCTCTTTACGGCTGCTCCCTCCCTTCTTCTCCTCCCAATCATTTCTTCATCCATCAATAGTAACTATTTGCTTTCTATCGACGTATAGTGACTATGTAGTCATCCCGAGTTACCTCCTGTAGATCAGTGCCCTACGGTGTAGGCGGGCCCGGCGAAGTGCTGTTTTTAGAGCAGAGTAAAACATTTCGTTAGACACAGCATTTAAGTCATTCAGCTTCCCAATCTCAACTTTGACTTGCTCGTTTCTTTTTTCTCAGGAAAAAAAAAAAAAATTCACGCACTGGTCAATCATGTCACACAAGAAAGTAGCTCAGTGCTCATATTCCGTAAACTTTAAAAAATTTTAGATATTTTCTTAGTAATTCTTATTTTCAACTCCTCTTAGATGATGAAAACTATAGGGCTAGACATTTACCGAGCAAGCTTAACATTAATTTTGGTTTCATGTGTTTATGTTTATACGTGTTGTGATTTATGGGAAAAAAACTAACAGTTTATACATTTAGTGAGATTTTTCTCAAGCGATCGTATTATGTTTCTGATCAGGAGAATGAATTTGCATTTTTCATGTGTTTATTTTAAATTCAGGATCAATATTCTGAAGAAAGATATTCCAATAAAAACTTAGGAAGAACTTCGATTACTTTTTTATTTCCATTTTGTACATAAGATCCAGCTAAGAATAAGCTCTACTCCATGTTTTGATAGTAATGAAACTGCTTTCTTTGGGGGGGATGGGGAGCATACTTTGTAATGCTTCCCCAACTGTCGAATAGCCATTATTTTCTTATAGATAGCCATGTCTATATTAAACTCACCATACGTTTTGAAAATAATTCAATAAACCCTGTAAAACACGAGCGTCGACGTCTTCCCCAGGAAGAGTCAGAGAGCTGACTTAGGTTTGGGCCATTTATGATGACAAACTTGCAAAAGAATCGAGAAAAAAAAGAAATGTATTTTCCTGTTCTATTGACTTCATTTACAGAATGCCAGCTGGTTTCAGCATTTCCCTGTTTATACGAATGCTAATTTCAAGCTTTTCGAACAGGCTTTATTTGATTACAGAAAGTCAGGGACGGAACAGGAGCGAGCTGTCCAGAGTCAGTTGTCCTCGTCCTTACGACTGGCTCACGAGATTGCGGGGTCTGGAGGATCGCTGTCTGATCTCTTATTCTCAGTTAGGTAATCTTCCAGATTAAACTGTTCCTGAGACAATCCGCTTGTACCCCAGAGAGTAAACCATCAGCAGACGGTTCCCTGTGCCCTCACTCTCACGCTCAGCTTTGCATGTGATTATCTGAAACCTGCAGGCCTGAGATTTTCGCCAAAACCCATCCTGCAATTACAAGTATTATATAACCAGCCGCTGTGGTTTCCAACTTAAAAATATTTTTTAAAAGTGACACAACCAGCCTACAATAAATGTGATTTAAGGGCTAAGCAAGTCCACCGAGGGATTCAGAGGTAGGTCTAGAACACTTTCTTCCAATCCCTTGCTCACCGGATCCATCTTGCCCTTTAAAATTCATTACGTATAATCGAAAAATGTTTCTGGCCTGAGTCTACGCAGGTTCCCTGGGATGGAGAGAATTTCACTTGAAATAGATTTTTCGTTTTCACAAGATTTCAGCTTTTGCAGAGTTAGCTCTGATGTGAACAATGTTTTCACATAATTGCAAACATATTTTTCATTCTGTGTCACTTTCTAAAGATGTTGCTCAAGGAAGCAACTAACAATGCAAATTTCGTTAACGGGAAAAAAACATTTAAAATTAAAAATTAAACAGTGGAGTTACTTCAAAGGAGTTTAAACACAAACAGCATGGGAACACTTTTAAGAGTTGAAACGTGTAAAAATATGCATATAAAAAATGTTCAGAAATTGATCCAAATAGATATGGGATAAAAATGACATCACAGAACCGTGTAGAAAAATGGACAATTCAATACTCGATACTAAGATAACTGGGCAGTATTTTAGGGAGAAAACTCCTCTCTTATACCAGGACAAATTTCAAATGGATTAAAAAAAATGTTTTAAGACAAACAATGAAAATTACTCAAGCCCTGGAAGAAAAACAGGACACTCTTAATGGTCTTGGGGTATAGTTGTCCTTTTCAGCTGCCGAAGTCAAATCCAAAAGCCATAAAAAAAAATATTGATAAATCCAACTACATAAAAGTAAAACTTCTGTGGCAAAAGCCACCACAAGCAATTCAAAAACAAACGATAAGGTGAGACAAATTTTTGCAACTCATATTGCTAATGAAGATCTTATCTCCTTAATAGAAAACAGCTTTTTCAAATCGAAAAGAAAAAAAGACTAACAGTCCAATAGAAAATCTTAAAAGAGGAAAACAATAAAAAAATGGGGTGCCATTTTTCTTCGATCATTCATAAAAAAAAAGTCTAAAAGACTGATAGTAACACATGGAAAATCACCGATATTGCTGGTGGAAGTGTAAATTAGTACAACTTTTATGTAGGACGTTTGACAATATCTACTAAAATGACTAATGATTACACCTATTGACTAGCAATTCTACCTCTGAGGATATACTTGTGAAATGGCCATGCTCAAAGCTGTTCACTGTTTAATTGTTTATCGGAAACGGCTCAACTGTCTATCAGTAGGAGACCGGTTGAATAAATAATGATACATCCATACAATTGAATAAATAATGATACATCCATACAGATGCAGGAAAGAAAGTAAAAAGGTTTGCGTAGTGGTACAAAAAGATCTCCAAGAAATAATGTTAGGTGGGGGAAGGGATAAGGCACAACAGTGTCTACACCGTGCCACCTTTTGTGTGAAAAAGAGACAGTTCAGCCTATATCGAGATTTTGTGGTATGTGCTGAAGAGCCTGTGTGTACACGCACAGGTAATAACAACTCCTAGTGTGTGGGTGTCTCTGTGTGTGACTCAGGACAGGATTGGGAGAGAGATGTTAAAACTTCCGCATTCCTAATTTTTTTAAATAATGTACATGTTACCTGTTCAAAAATTAATTTTAAATTAACATTGTTACCTAATCTAAGCCTAGTAGATGATTATATTTACTTCTGATTATGTATCTTATTAATGACACCCTTTCTAAAACTGCATGTTGTGCTAGAAATTTAAGATCAATTAGGTTTGGTTGAAGTTCATTATCGAAAGAGTAAATTGCGAAAACCGTTTCAATCATGTACCTGACTTTGCTCAGTCACTTTAGGCTTTCTTCGTACAACTCCGTCCTTATGCTTCAGCTTCAAATATAATCATTCCACTTTGCTTAGAAATTTGTGAGGGCGTTCCCTGATCGAGGAGTCCAATCTCGTCAGTGAAGCATTTTAATCAATTTGAAGCTTTTATAGGTATATAAGCATGTTAAAGTTTTTTATGTTAAATTTTCCATTTTTAATCACGTGCATGAAGTTTGACGAAAGAAGTTAATTGGCCATCTGCCTTTCTTATCCATTTTTTTCTTTCTAAAGTGGAATATGATCTCCTAAGTTTGAAAATCATTTCTTCGTGGAGTAAGATGTTGTCTTCAGGACATGCAAAGATATTTGCCTGCCTGCCTAAAACCCTCGCCAAACAACAGATAAATTCCTCCTCGACATCTTCGGCTCTTTACTCTTGAATACAAGTGCATTCCCCAGGCCTACAGGAAGTATATCGAAGTGCCTTCCTGTGGCAGATTCTCAGTCCATATTCGTGAATCAACGAACAAACGAATGGCCTTTGTGTCTTCCCAGCATTCCTCCATCAGCTACAAATGCAGGCTCCTAGAGATTAGCCGCAGCTTCGAAGGAGTCGATTAGGTAGGTATAGCTAACACAGCACCGGACTGGGCACCTTATTCATTTATCGGCAGTAAAGCAGTCGTATATCTGTGGCAACATCAAAACGAACAGACCCAGTCATTCAACATCCTTGAAGGACTAGAACGTGGTCGGCTTTGTTTTAAAAAAGAATAATCTTTTAAAAATATGTTTTGCGCCAATAATCCCAACAACTATTATTTCTTACACTTTACTAGCAACTAGAGCAGCGAGGCACTACCCATAGAGATGAAATCGGCTTACCGTCAGCAGGCTGTAGTTTCAGAAAGACCAGCAAAACTGAGCCAATGTCGGATATTAAAAATATTTGCAGTATGTACCAATGGGAAATCTATTTTCCATTCAAAATGGTTTAATTTTTCCTCGGGTTGTCATACAGACAATTTCCTCAACCTGATAAGATTACAGATTTTTAAAAATGTAATCATGTATTTATTTTATGGTTTGCACAAGATGTACCTTTAGTACATCCAGATTTTCTTAACCCATCAAACAGTTTTTCAGTATGTGTTATGGCAGGATATTCTAGAACTGCCAAGAAAAGTAAATTCACAGAGCTGCCTGCAACTCACTAACTATGACAAATTAGCATAAGCAGCCCCATTTTAGAAGGAATGGCTTTTACAAGTTACAAGAAAAATAATGTGACTTTTGCATTTACATCATTAAAAACTGTCCATGAAGTATATGGTTTCATCATGAAAATTAAACACAGCCCAGACAATTTAACACATAGTCTATTTGAGGTGGAACCGCTTAATAAACAGACTTGGGTATGATCTTAAGACTAACTAGGAAAACTAGCTAACAAGTACCTATTTTTACGGATTTTTTTCTACTAAAAAAAAAATGCATATCAAATAAAAAAACCTCTCAACACTTGTCAGCCCTCCTGTGAACATACCATATAAACGGACTGGCACTGACTCCAGGAAAAACGAAAGGCCAAATTACTCTCTTCCACCCATGCTGTGAAGTTCAGGCACAAATCTGTCCTAGGCCCGTGCCACACAGCTAGCATACAATGAGCCACTTAGAAAGAAGCAAAGACGGGATAAAATTCTTCAGATTTCTCTGCACAGCAGCAAAGATCTCATTTTTGTGGTCACTCTCTCAATTCAAAATGCCTCTGGCTGCTCGTTCACAGCACAAAACCAGGGTGCGCATTTTCAAATATCGGATCTGCTTACACTCTATTAATTCCGGCAAACGGAGTCAGTAACTCCGAAAGGCAAAGAAAACCATGGCCGCAGGTTTACCTTATTCCAAAAGTATCCGCGGTGCAGTGCTAAAGAGGCATCATCGGCACCCAGAATAAATTAAAAACCGAAAGGACGCCATTTGGTACACGCGGAACCATTCGGGGGCTCCTAACCCGGCGAGTATCACCTTGCCACAGAACCCGATGCGCCACTGGCCAGCTGCTGAGGTTTGTGACCACAGCAGCTTATGACGCGGGGCCATCTAGTCGCTCTCTCCACGCAGAGGGGTTGGAAGGGCCGGCCTCCTGCGGAAGGGGCAGGAGGGGGAGGGGAGGGGCAGGAAAAAGCAGGGGTTCAGGTGGGGGGGAGATGCGAACTACAGAAGGTTTAGGGAGAAATTTGGAGATGCCCGAGCTACTGCCAACGGACTCTTATTTCTCGGTGGACTCTGGACGTTAATGTAACTCTTCGATCTCTCTTTCTCCAGTTTAAAATGTCAGACTCACCCCTCACTCTGCCAAGTGGCTTTTCCCAGAGCGCTTTCCCACCTGTGTTCCCTGTCAAAATGACAAACACCCGACTGCCCATGCTAGAAATGTGCAGGGGGCCCGGCTTACATCCCCTTTCAACCAAGTCCTAAGAACCTGCCTTTTAAATGACTTCAAAATATTTCCAGTTCTTTTCCATCCCAATAATGGCCATCTCCTTAAGGCCATTCTGGTCTTTTTTTCTGGATTTTGACAACCACCTCGGAAATTATCTCCCTACCTCCATTCTTACCCCTTTCCAATCCATTTTTCTAAATCAAAATCCACTTTTTTACATTGATTATACTATTCCTGAACTTAACACCTGACTTCCAGAGCCGAAATATTTTTCCCATCTTCTTTCTACCTTAGGTTACTCCCTCTCCCTCCCGCAACCGCCCCCGCTTCCCCCTCCCCCGGTTCATCTTGACCCTCCCCCGCATGCAGACACCAAAATGCTTTACTTTTCGGTTGCCTGGGAGCAGCATCCTGGATCGAAACTTGGGACCTTGGCATTTTTCCTCTTCTCTCTGCCAGGAATACTTTCCTGCTCCAACAGCCCGCTTCCTACCACTTCGCATCCTTTTTCTGTCCTCATCGGTGTGGAAGTCGCTCCCTCCCAGAAGCCTTCACTCACCTCCAGAGCCAGGGAGCAGCTGTGGCGCCCTAGGCACACCTGTCTCACACACAGCACGTGGGCCGAAGGGGGCTGTTTCCTCTAACGACTGTGAGCCCCGTGGGCTGCGTGCACTGTTCACCACTGACCAAGCCTGACACACAGTAGGCCTTTGAAAATAATGGTGGAGCAAATGAATCTAAGTAGAATTTCCAGGAGAGAATCCAACGAAATGCATTTCATACAACTCGCGTGTAACCAAGTGACGTTTTCTATGTTTCAACTTGTTAAGTTAGCTTGGAGTGTCTCAAATACACCAGGTTATAAGAATGACCCATCACTTGTTAAAATGACAGAGTCCTATCTCTGAAAGAGACACGGAAGAAATTGGCAAAAGTGTTTGCATCTGCACAGAGCTGGTGATGAGGACCAGGAATGAACTTGCTTTTCTCTGTATACGCGTTTGATTTTTGATTTGCCTTTAAAAATGTATGCATATTTATATTTATATACACGCACACATATATCCATAAGATAAAATTATTTGCCTCATATGTTTTATATATTCATATGTTATTGGATAAATACTACACAGGAAAAAAAAAACCGATAACACTGATCACCTCTTCTAGGAAGGCGAACTGGGTGCTGGAAGGACAAGTTTGGGAAAGAGATGTTTCAGTGACATTCTCATACTTTTTGGAGTTTCCAGTCATGTTGAATATATGACCTGGTCGAACATTTTTTAAATTAAGCAGAAATACAGATTTTTAGGCCCCTCCCTGGCAATTCTGATTCACGAAGCTGGAAGTGGGGCCAGAAGTAGATATTTTTAACAAACTCCCTGGGTCGCAGCCATGATCAGGCCAGTTTGGGGAACAGGATGAAGGTTGGACCTGACTGCAGAGCTCATGGCACCCAGTAGTTTCCAAACCTGGGCATCCCCGGATTTAATCAGAATATCCGAGGATGGGGCTCGGGAAAGCAGTGTTGTTTAACGTTCCCGAGGTCATTCCGACCCGGGCAGCTGCTCACAGCTGGCGCTGACACCACTGACTGACCCAGCGCGATCAGTGTATGAATTCGCTCTCAATCTTGGTGGCCAGCCCCCAAGGGTCCCCGGCGACACCCGCCTCCCCGAATCCTCACCTATGTTGTCCCCTCCCACAATGAATAGGACTGACCTGTATGAACAATAGGACACTGTGGAAATGACGGAGTATCCTTCCCAGCGCTAGATATAAAAGACACCGTGGCTTCCGCCTTGCTCTCTCGTGGACTGTCCCCTCCGGAGAAGCCAGCTGCCATGTTTTGAAGACATTAGGAAGCCACGTGGTGAGTAATTAAATCCTCTCGCCGATAGCCAGCACCGACTTGCCGGTTACGTGGATAAACCGTTTTGAAAGTGGCTTTTCCAGCCCCAGTCAAGCCTTGGCTGTCACCTTAACTGCAAACTCATAAGAGGTCACAAGACAGAGCCAACAACAAGCCAAGCCACTCCTCAATTCCTGACCCATGGAAACTGCGCGAAGTAATAAATCTGTATTGTTTTAAACTGCTACGTTTGGGGAGAACTTGTTACGCAGCCTTAGATGACTAATACAATCTTACCAGTGGTCCCGGTTCCACTTCATTTCACCTCCCGACTGGCCAAAGATTGGCAGTTCTTGTTCCTAAGCCTCCGACTAAGGGAGCGCAGTGTGCTATTTGCCTTCCCGGATGAGTCAGCTGATGCTGGACCTTCTCACTGCGGCGCTCTGAGGTGTAGCATGAGCGGGTGGGGAGAAATCAGGGGACCTTGTTCGTAGTGATGAAGGGCTGTGCGTTTGTCCACGGGAGGCCCGATGCTGGCATTCTCCTTGCCTGGTGACACCTCTCTCTGACCTCTCCCTAGAAGCAGAGGGCAGGAGGACTACAAGTGACTCTGCTTCGTGATTGGGGGTCCCTTCGTTGTACGCTGCTAAACTCAGGCCTGAAAAGACTGGTTTCTATGTTGACAGAGGAGATGTGCGCTGGGTTTTCACCTGGCCAGTCGTACGTGTGCGACATCGCCAGTATCAGAGAGAGCATTCCATAAACGATCCCCTCCAGGTCCTAGGGGCGCTCTGGCAGGAAGCCAGCACCCTCTCTCCCCTCGATGTCGCCCGCCAAGTCAGGACGGCAGGAATTACATTAGATCTCACTAATAAATTATCGGCCAAAGCTTTAAAACAAATATATGCATCTGGCTGGTGCCAGCTCTTCTTTTCTGCCTGTTTTCCACAGTTATGGTCATTTGGCTTTCATCTGAGTGGACACCGATCGCTTAAAAAGCCCAAAGCCTAAGCCCACTGGTGTTATCTGCTTGCATGTAAAAGCAGACGTCCATTTGCGAAACATCAAACGAAATTAGGAAAGTGTGGGATGTGTGTTGCTTGGTGTTGCCTAGCAATATGGTTGGGGCATAGGAATCACAGAGAGGACGGAATTCACACCCACGAGGAAATCATATTATTCATAAACACGGGCACTCGCACGCACACACACAGACACACACATCTGACACCTCAGGAAGAATGTTATAAACCATGAACACAGCATTATGGCCACAAGCAGACTCGTCTTCAGAGCACTGGTGAATAAACATGCTAAGTGATCTGTCATTTCTATTTCAACGACTATGTGAGTATATCTAGCGCTTAAAGGAAAAAGTGTTCTGTGCCTCTGAGTGGGCTTTACAAAAATCCCTCACACACATGAGCCCTGTCGGTGTAAGCAAAACCCACATCCTCGGAATGAATATGCTAATATGTAAAATTATACGGAGAGGTATTTAATATATAGGAGTAACTTTAAGCCCTTTGCTCAGCTTTATTTCAAAATACGGTGGTTTGCCATTAATTTCCATAAAAGCCAAGTGTGGTGGTAAAAAGCATGACCATCAAGGTCGGACCCTTGATTGCAAATCCTGACTCTGTCTTGTGCCATGTTGCTTAATTTTCCTGCACCTGACTTTCCTCGTCTATGAATCGGAAATAAGGGTAGTATTTAACTTCCAAGGTTCTTGTGAGGATTAAAATGAGGGAATCCACGTAGAGGACAGAGACAGGCCTCGGGACCCCCAATACAGCAGCCTTTCTACTCCTTGTTAGTGCCGTAATGCAAAACACCTCTTGACTGCCTTTTAATACTTATAGAGGCCAGTAGTTAACCCAAGCGCTGTGACCATAGGGATTTTGCAGATAGGAAAGTTGTTGAGTGTCAGGAAGAGGAGAATAGGCCTCTAGTCCCACCTGCCTGAAAGGAGAGGTGCGAAGCCCCCTCCCTTTTCCCCTCCTAGCCCAATCAGTGGCTCTGCCAAAGTCAGAGAGGCAACCAGCTCAGGTCCCTGAACGAGACCCCAGACTTTAAAATGCCAGTCACCAAAGGAAACCCTGAGGTTACTCAGCCAGCATCCTCCCAGAGCCAGGCTCCCCTCCCAGGACACTTACTCCTCCACCCACTGTCCTCCCGGGTCACAAAGCTGGAGGTCCTCTAACAGGACTTTCTTCTCTCCAGCTGCCCCTGGACATGACCTTGGGCAATCCTGTTCCAGTAGAGCTGTGATTTCCGGGATACATATCACTTTCCCAGGCTACGTGGAGGGAGGCAGGCCGCTGGGGGAAGATGGCGGGGCATCGGCCATCTCCTCTGCTGAGCTCCAGCTCCAGTTCCCAGCAGCATTTGTCTCTTAAGCTCTAGGTGAGACGGACTCAGAGGCTGAGCCGCCAGCCCTCCCTGGGGGGAAGGAAGCAATTAGCAGAGCGCCTGGGAGGCACGGAGTGAAAACAAGACGTGTGCTCTACTAGGAAAAGGTGAATAGCGGGTTTGTGGGAACGAGACAATTGTATGAATTCTATTTTAAGAGTAAAACATTAATCAGAAAACAATTTTAAAAAGATCCCTAATATCCTTCCTTGTATGAATTTGGGGATTTTTTTTCTTTTGAACTATTTTGAACAGAACTAAATTACAAGTACTATGGTTACTTATTACGGTTTAGAAAATTCCATTTCTTGAGATAAGAACGATTTTTTTCTTTGACTTTTAAAAGTCCTTGAGACAACGATAAGTTAGAAAATATACTGAAAGAAAGGATTCCATTCGTATTCGTGACAAAAAAGGTCAGATTCCTAGGAATAAACTTAAGAAGTGAAGAGGTCTATGAAGAAGACTTTTCAAGCTCCTGAGGGTCCAAAAGAAAACTTGAACAAATAGCAGGATATCCATGTTTTTAGATTTAAAAAGACTTTATAAAAATGTCAACTCTCCCTAAATTATCTATAAATGTAAAAAAAAAAACTCAATAAAAAAACAGTTTTTAAAATGATATAAGCTGATTATAACATTAATATGGAAAAATAAAAAAGTAAGAGTATGCAGAAAAATCCTGAAAAACAAGCGTTGCCTAGCTGTATTAGATATTAAAACGTGAAGCCGTAATAATTAAAAGAGTACAGTACGTGAATAGACAGGCAGCTGGATGTAACGGAAACGGACTCAAATACGAAAAGAAATTTGGTTTAGATAAAATGGTATCTCTTGTCAGTGGATAAACAGTGTTTTAGCAACTGCATGGCCCTGTTTGTTGGGGGAAAGTGGAGAAGGCAGGAAATCAAAGCTGGATCGAAACCTTGCACCCTTCATAAATTCCAAGTGGATTAACATTTGTAGAGAAAGAAAAGATTTTTTACTGCACATCCAGGGCATGCCAGAACAATCGTTAGATAATTTTTATATAATCTTGAAGTACGGTAGGCCCTCGGAAGTATAGAATAAAAGCCAGAATCCATTAAAGATTGATTTATACATAAAATCAAACATTTCCGCGTGGCAAAACAGCAACCACGAAACAATCACTAAAACATTGGCGAAGTCGAAAAACAAACCTTTTTTAAGAAAAAGAAGTGAATGGAAAAAAGCTCCAGTTCACTTGGAAGATGTCATTTTCACCCATCAGACTGGAAAAGGTCACGTCAGAGTCCCCGTTGGAGAGAGCGTGGTTAAACAGGCACCCCAACTTTACTACCGGAAGTTTAAGCTGCTACAGCACCACCACGGGCAATTTGGCAACGTATATCAAAGTCATAAACAGACATATCTTTTGATGCATCGATTTCACTTACAGGGATTTATGCTGCATATGTTCGTGAGCACGTGTGAAATAATATGGGTACTAAGTCACATTTGATGCATCATTTTCTGTAAAAGATTAGAAACAATCTAAATGCCTCTCAATGGGAAATGTGTTAAGTAAATTGTGCTACATCTAGATGATGGAATATCTAGAAAGGGTGAGGAAGCTCTTTATGTACTGATGGGGAATGATGCTCATGATCTACTGCAAAGTAACAGGTAAACAAGGACCTGTAGTCATCAGTTATTTTCGGAAGAGAGACACCTGGGAGAGAGATTTTCGCCGCGCGTCCCTTTATCTTTGGGAATATGAACCTGTAAGTGTATTACTTTGTCCAGAAAGAAACAAAATTTGAACTAAAGAAAAGCCTTGGCCACTTTGCTCGCTTTCATGTAAAGTGTACTTTACGTGGCATTTTGACAATCCTGCCACAGCGAATAGCTGGGATCTTTCAGGACTTCCAGCTTACCTGTGCTTTTATGCAGCCGGGATTTAAAGATAAATTCTCTGAGCCAGGAGGATGCTAAATAAAGCCTATTTCTTCCTAATGTGTCATTTTCTACTGTGATATCACCTGATTTAATTTTTCAGCTGAGAGCTGGTGGTCAGCAGGATTCTGAGACGGCCTCCAAGTTCACTGAAGTTTTCCGAGGACACAGCCATGCCCCTTTGTTCACGATTGTCCGTGGCTGTTTTCAAGCTACAGCAGAGTCCAGTGGTTATGACAAGAAGCCACGTGGTCCGAATAACCTACAATATTTACTATTCGTCGCTACGTAGGAAGTTTGCCAACCCCCGGCTGAAATGTTTTGGGTTGGATCTCCTGTTATTTGCAGCTTAAACACGTTTGCACGATTTTGATCTTTCATTCCGAGGAGAAATGAAATAACCCTAAGCCAAAACTGATAACGGTGGCGACGTGTGTTTTTAAGTGAACCTTGCCTGAAGCATGCATACGTGTATAACGGTTTATCGCCACTGTGCAGCTCAGTGAATTTTCACAAAGTGAACATACTGTGTAACTATCACCAAACCCAGAATTCCCCTTAGCTCCTCTTTAGTCACTAAATCCAGCACCCCAAAGATACCCATTGTTCAGATTTCTGTCGAAACAGAGCTCCAGGGACTAATGTTGACCGTTTATAAGCTTCATGTAGATGGATTCAGAGGTATGTGTCCTTCTGTGTCTGGCTTCTGTTGCTCGGTGTTTCGGTTCTGAAACTCATCTGTGCCGTGTGTAGCGGAGCTTCCTTCATTCACATTGCTGTGCAATATTCCATCGTACGCATAGGTCACGATTCACCCATTCTACAGACGACGAACATTTGAGTTGCTTTGACTATTATGAATGTAAAGAATGTAATGTTTGGTGCACGTATATTCAACGTAAATGTGTACACGTGTTCTATATATAAATACATAACGTATACGCTGTTGGAGTGGGATCGTGGGTTGTTCACCTACGATCTTTACTGTGCATCTGTTGATGATTCAATGTGAAAAAATCCATAGTTCCGCTGAACAAAAATTGGTCTTTTTTCTCGTTTTAACATCGAGATTAATTTAGCGGAGTATCAGGCTCAAAAGATCACACAGAACCAGACGAATAACTAATTAACTGAACATTTAAAACAATTACCGACAAGCTGGTTTCCCCTTCAGAACTTATGCTGTCACTTTAAGGAAGTTTCAAGCTGCCTGCTTAGAGATGAATTGTTTAAGCAGCTGAATTCAAATCAGTGCTTCGCTCGGCAGGCTGAGAAGTCTCAGAGGCGCGTATTCTGGGGCAGGTTCCTTTCTCTGAGGAAAAAGTGATGAAAGCCGATAGACAGGTGGAGGGGATGGCAGGGCGCCTCAGTGGACAGAGAGCTCAACGAAGACGAGAAAGGCCACTTTGCCGCCATCGAGTCCCAGCGACTCTGGACTTAGCAACCCGGTTGCAAAGAAAAGCCACAGAAAAATCAAGGTCCTGGGAGACGGCACTTTCTCCTGTTCCGGCCACCTCTGCCTGGGGCTTCGGCCTTTCCCTGCCTCACGCAGACAGCATTCTCCAAGGGCCCGAGGGCACGTCATCTGTGTTTGCCCCAAGCAGCACCCCAGGACTGATGGGCAGTGGATGGTCTGATACATACCAGGAAACGTCAGAGAAGCAGGAACGAGGATATAAGGGAACCGATTATCGGGCAGGCAGACTCGGTCCAAGTTCCCGCATTGGCCAGCTGCGATCAAACCAGGAGAGAAGATTCACCCCGACAATTATCAGGATGAGTCGTCGGTGGCCACAGAGTGTCCACAGGGTCACACTCAGGGCTTCGTGGTTTTGAGCTGCTGCCCTCCCAACGAGTGAGATAGCAAAGTGGAGATCGAACTGTTTCGACCTGTCTCTCCTAGGCACAGAGGTCTTAAAAAGAGAGAGGAAGAGGGGGAGGGAGGGAGGGAGGGACGGGGAAGGAGGGAGAGGAAGAGGAGGAAGAGCAACAAGGATGAAAAAGGCGAGCGTCGTCGGCGGGACCCTAAGAAACATCTCTCCCCCGCCAGGCCTCCCAGAGCAGAGGTGACGGTCTTCTCCCCGGTGGTCTGCTCCGGGCGGGGTGCGGGCACAGGTCCAGGTTGGTTCTCCAACTTCCTTTAGAAAGTTGGGGTCACCCTCAGCCTCCCAAGGGCCACCGACAGACTGCTAGCTCCCAGGCAGCTGTGTCGGTGGCCGCGGCACGGTCCGCGTCCTGGACACAGCGAGAAGGGCCAGAGGCGACAGGGCGTTTTTCCTCTGCGCCGCCGGTCGCCTTGCCCGGGCCGCGCCGTCTGCTTTGCCACATTCTTCGGCCATTGAACCAAGACGACAGGTGTCCTAGAGAACGCTGTCGCAGATGCTGCGGGTCGCTTGCGGGCGCCGTGAGCGACCGGCGGGCCCCGCATCATCCACCCGTAATCATCGCTGTTTTGCAAAGCTCTTGGCTCTTAGAAGCTGTAAACGGCGTCCTATTTTAATGTTGAAAATCTGATTTTTCCCTTAAACGCCCCTCCACCCCCCACAGAGTGTCCAGGAGCACTTCTCTCAAAAGCCTCCGGCAGACGTTTATTATTTATTACTCTCTGTCACACTCCCGTGAGGTGGCTAACGTCTGCATCCTCATTTTATGGCCAGGGAAACAGATAGCGAGCCGAGCGCTTTGCCGAAGGTCATGGCCCGAGTCGGGCAAAAGCACAGGCAGAACCGGCTGTGCCCGGCGGCCCCGCCACCCGCCACCCGCCACCCCGGCGGCCGCGCCTGTCTGAACCGCCTTCAGACTGGGACTTTCACGAACTGTGAGGAGTGACATGGAAGCCTGTCCTGCTTTAGCGGGTAAAGGTGACTCGGTAACTGCACACGTTAATGTTATTCACTGACTTTCTGCCAAGAGCCATTCATTGACTCAACCCGAAAGGAGCTATCTCCTTAATTTTTCACTGATTATAATCAGACACTTCCCTGTAGCTCTGTGAGAGGGTGGTTACATCAGACGCCAAAGTACGAGCACGGGCTGTTGTCCTTTAGGCCTCTCGGAGAATGAATCTGTCCCTCTGCACGACTCTCCATCATGGCCTCCATTATATAACTGTCCCCTCACGCGGAAGCCACCCAGGTGCTTCCGAAAGTGAATCACCCTCTGGTTCCAGAACATACCCCTGGGTTCTCCCTGAGCCCTTCTTCACTCCGCCCACCTCTATCCTTCAAAGTCTCTTGTTATCGTCAAGTTTCATCTTAAAACATCACCTCTCTAATAGGCCACATCCTACTCACTCCAGCTCTTTCTGTGAAGCCCTTATCTGATGCCCTCTTCTCTTCGGTCTAGCTGACTGGCCTTCTGCCCCTTCTGGGTAAGATCATCAACCGTTACTGACAGGCAGGGCAGGTCTTACTCATCTTTGCGTGAGCTGAGGTGGGAAATGCAGTCCCCCTCCCCCAGGATGGGACGCTCGCTCCCCGATGGGAAAGCTTTTTCTGCCAAGAGCAGTTTAGTAAATATTTTCGGCTTTGCCAGCCATGAACGGTCCTCGTGGATTCTTCTTTGCTTGCTTTGTTTCAACCCTTTGAAAATACAAAACACGGTCCTGAGCTCCCGGGTCAGCTAAGGATGGATTTCGGCCCCGCCATTTGACCCTCAGGCCCTAGTCTGCCTGACTTCCGGCTTAGTAACTATTTCTTGGATTGTCATCAGTGGTCTTGAACTTCGTTGGAAATTACTTGTGTGTATTTATAGAAAGTTTAGCATAATTGATGACTTTCGTACCCGTTTAAAAATAGCAGTATTCTCCAATACTGCGAAAGACCACTTGTGGCACAAGGCCCAAAGGAATTTTATTATAACTGTTAACTTTTTGTACTTTTAAGAGAAATTACATTCTATAGTATCTGTATTTATCGTATCTTAAAAGTCCAAACAGTTAAAACGTAGGCGAAAGCCAGCTTTTATCTAGGTGAAAGCATGAACTTGCAAAATCCATGCATCGTTTGGCGTCACTTAAAGGGCCAAATCCCGTCACCTTTGCAAAGCTTCCGCCAGAGCGATGGGGCCACGTGGCATTTTTAGAAGGTGGGATCGTAAAACGAGCTCTGCAGCGCTGATAGGATTGTTTTTTTAAGGTGTTGCAAAATCTTCCATTTGTTCTGTCAATGATTGCTCTGGGACATGATCTGGAACAAGTTAATATTTATAATGCCTGAAACTCAAGGAAGGACAAAGAAACAGTCCCTTCCAGGTCTCGCCGACCTGGATCAGCGTTCAGTGCCCACGCAAGGCCATTGTCACCACCTCTCCGGCCCCAGGAATACTGCAAAGTAATAAGCATTAAATGTTTAGTCATTTCCTGCATCACGTTTGTGAGACATTGTAGCTTCCTCATCAACATATCTAACCGAGTTATAGTTCAAACAGCCGGTTTCCATATCAGCAGCTGTTTGGTTTAATATCTTTTCAGCAAAGATGCCATAGGGAGCCTTTCAGAAAACCTTATGGCACCATTTCAGCCTGTTTTCCTGAGGAGATGCAGCTGAGAAGAGCGTTGACTACCCTCGCTGATAATTTGCCAGCGTGTGAGTAGTGAAACTTCTGCAGATGAAATTGCCTTAAAGATGTCACATCTGGAAACCTCTGAACTTCCGTGAAATTTAATTGTGTGTCGAAGGCATGCCCTGATTTTATTAGTGTGCCGAAGGTCCTTCATCTGTCTAGGGAGAGTGCACATACGCCATAAAGGATGGCCGCTCCTTCTATACAAAAGACAGACCGACAGTGCAATAACTCAGTCCTGAGACGGCAACAGTCACACTGTATTGACCTCTCCCTTTTTGGCAGAAAGGACATAATGTTTCAAATAGAAAGTTCTGTTAGCTAGGTGACTGATTAGGGAAGCCGAAGACAGCAAGAAGAAAGGTATAAAATGTTCTTATAAAAATTCTCTTCAAAATTTGAGCTATTTAACACATGATAAGAATATATAGTCTAAGACAAGAGAGAATTTTATTTCAAAAAAACTTGTCCTGTAAAAGTAACTCTGAACTATGATAAACTTTTAAAGTATCTTTGTCTTCTTAAAAGATAGTGGGTTTTCGTGCTAGAAATAGCCACGATTTTTTTAAAAAAATATCATTTGATGTTTACTTATATTTTATATTTAGAAAATGCCGTTTCCTATATCTAAATTGGCTTTTGAAGGTGGAAAATACAACAAACTGAAATTGTGCTGAATGAGTTGTACCTTCTAAACTTTGAACAACTCTGGTTTGTCACTATTTCCTATTCTAGTGTTTAATTTTTGTTATATGTTTGTTTTATATGTTTTGCAAGTAGGTGAGGGGAAATGGTAGAAAACACATTGTCTGCTTGGGCTTTTAATTCATAGGCTGGATGCGTCTGGATTCAGGGTCTATCGAGGAATCACATGCAATTGCCACGTATTAAGGTCAAAAATCACCAAATCCTGGCAATTTCATGTAAGTGGTTGCTGGCTACCACGGTAGTTTCTTGGACCCCTGTCTTGGCCCTTTGTCAGCTGGCCATGGGTAAATGAGACAGTTACAGGATAAAAATTTATTCTTGCATAGTAGAATAATAGATAATAATAGGTAATATATAACAGATAGAAATAGATAATGATAGATAATAGATATATAAATGATAATATATACAGATAATAATAGATATACTACATGATAGAATTTGTGTGTCTACAGAAGAATATTTTAACCCTTGCAACATTTTGGAAGAAACAATAAGAAACTTTCTCTCTTTCAAAGTAAACACCATATTACAAGCATTCTCTCAACCTGTCCTGACTGAGGGGTTTTGAAGTTCTCCATTTCTTTTTTCTTTGTGAGTCGATAATATCAGGTGACATTTATTGAATACCTATGAAGTGCCAGTGTCTGTAATAAGGTCTTTACCTTTCTCATTTCCTCTTCGAAACAACTCTATGAGGTTAAGTGTTAGTATTATAATCCCCATTATACAGATGGAAGTTTTGGGGGAGCAAGACAGCTCAAAACTTGTCTCTGAGCCTACATTGTATTCGATTAAGCGGAGGGAAGACCAGAGAAATAGAGAAAAACCTTAGGCAGTTGACCTGATATCTTACGTCAGATCAACACAGCCTTGGTGTTGAAATCTGAGAATCTCTATTGATGTGGATTGGTAGCAAATCATACTTCTGATCCTTGAGACTGAACTTTAAAATCATACTTTGGGGCACGGGGATATAACCCCACTTAGCCTCTCAAGACATCATTATCCTTATCTATAAAATAACCTGAGGTTATCTACCTCACAGGCATTGAGATTTCCATTGATGTTTGACACCCTCCTGATGAAGATGAATACAAAGTAGTATAACCTATTTCAAAACTGGAAAGAATCACTCTGGTTATTCTAACTTCAGAGTAATTGCTATTTCTCATTCGTAAGTTTGTGGCAACAGATGGAGAAAAAAAAAATTAGAATCCATAGAAAACATTCCGACAGATATCAGTCGTATAGATTTACAGTTTCTTTTCCTAAATTGTGTTGATCAACAAAACTAACAGAAATATTTTAAGTAGGAGATGCATTTTAAAGGTACAGAGAACTTTAGAAATGTATAGCCCCTGTACGTCCCCCACACTTTATATTACAAAGACTAGAAAAGAAAAACAGACGCATTACTGCCACTCTCTGAAGGGCATATGTTCACGGGAACCTTGCTACAAAATCCGATCAGCCACAGGAAAATCATTTCCTTCTCTGAAGACTTCACATGAGTCAACAGCACCACTAGACAATGTTGGCTTAATCCTCCAGGTTGCAGGATTATCCAAAGAAAAGACAGCTGATTTTTAAAATGATAGCTAAAGACAGCTTTGAAGACAGTGGGTTGGCAAGGCAAAATCAAACAGCAGATTAAAACAAGAGAGGAAAACTGTGACTAAAATAAAAGTGATGATATATTCATGTAATTTAAACATTCCAGTCTGTGTAAATGAATTAAAGACTTTTCTTTGAAAGGGTCTGGTAATTTCTCACCAGTTGTTTGATAGACCAAATAGATTGAAACGATCTATAGAGGTTGAATTAAGGTCCTGATTTTAAAAACAGTATTAAGGCGGAAGATGACTTAAAATAAAAATGGCCACGAAGTAACGATTATGGACACAGTTAACTCAAGCTGCACAACTGGTAGTGCCCATTCTTTGCCTACTTTGTGTACCTTAACCTCACTCCCATGCATGCCTATTGTCCTGTCAGTTCATAATTCTGTCAACAAGGAACAAAGTTGTTTTATATAGCGCCGCTGTCAAAAAGAAACACCTGGAAAAGGAAGTCACTTCAGAGGGATGGGAGGCGAGGACAAAGACCCATTTCTAAAATTCCGCAGCCACCTGTGTCATTCACGTGTACAACTCGACTCTAAATTAGAGAAGCACTTTTCATGAAGCCATTATATTGTGACCATTTAAACACTTGCTTTTTCCAAATCAGCTAACTCACTTTTCTTCAGATTAGCTAGTTGACAAAAGAATATAATTGATTAATGAGAAAACGGACTTGATTAATGAGTGAGCTATGAGAATAGGCTTCTGGGCATCTGAAAAGCATTAACTCATACAAATAAGTCGGAACAATGACTCCAGCTGGGAAAAGAACAGAGCTGGAACAAGCTATTGCCTTGAGCGGTGACCTACCCAGGGCAGCAGACTGACCAAGTAAGTGGCTGGGGGGGTGCAGTGCGGCAGACACAGACTTTGAATTTGGGAATTCGCACCTCACCTGGGCTAGGCGAAGCGGATGATCGGGTCCTCACTGGAGAAGTTAAGCAACGACTCCACTGAGCTCGGTGGGTGGATGACAGACGGATGTTTTAAAAGTGAATATTCAGAATTCAGGGTGCCATTTAATGCTTTCACTCGTAGCGATGCAGGGCTCTGGCTGTCAGCCCTTCTGCCTCCCGTCCAGCCCAGCACAGGCTGCTGAGTGTAAGCCAAATGCCAGTTCCCAGGTAGCAAAAGCTTGACTTTGCTCTGGCCTTTAGGAGGCATAGAGTCTTTCTTTTTCTTTTTCATTTCTTTTTTATTTTTCCCTACTTCTGGCAACTGAGCTGGGCTATTGAGCAGATACATCTGGCAGCTTATCATACTTCGTTACCCACCTGTTTTTCTCTCCGCTTTATTTTATGCTTGGACAGAGCTTATATGTGTACGAACTGCTTCAGATCCCTCTGTGGAATGTGGCAAACAGACAAACACATAAAGTATGGAAAAAAAAATGTTCGTTTGATAGATCGTAAGATCTCTGAGTCCTTTGGGCTAAGCAGAGGCCTCAGTCTTGAAGCTGTTCGCTCTGGAGACTCTAGCTAAGTGTTTGCGAACACCTCAAGCGTTCAAGTCGCCAGGCTAGCAAACTCAGGGAAAAGGAGAATCTAGAAAAGGTCTGGAAGGGAGATTGGTTTGGTGAGTGGCTATAATACTAAAGCAAATCCACGAGGAATAGTTTCCATTTCTCCGTCTTAGTCATTCTTTGAACGTTTTTCTTTTCGTTAGCTAAAAAGCAAAATGGTGCTGGAAACTGCTTTTAAAATGGGCTTCATCCGGCTAGACTGTTCAGACCGATCTCTTCCGGCATTTTATATAATGTTTTATTACATTTGGGGCATCATTTTAAGAGAGCTGGTAGAATCCACTGTTCACCTCCAGAGGCTGTCAAATCTACAAATCTTTTTGTGGCATTTTGAATGCAATTTGGCATCTCTCTACTGGAGGCAGGCTCTCTCCATTCTCAGGAAGGGTAGGGCTAACTGTCTTTAACACACCTGAAGAAATCTCTTGGCTGCTCCTGACTCCTGATCTTGAAACCGAGGGGCATAAGTCGGTCATAATGACAGGGCTGTGGAATTCACCTTCTGCTTTCGCAGTTGGTGGCTCTTTTGATCTCCACAGCACCTTAAAAGGTAGGCAGGGCGCTCGTTAACAGGTAAGGAAATGAAGGTGCAGAGACATGTGTTTGAGATCTTAGAGCAGTTAAAATAGGACACCTGAGGCCAGAATACCATTCTAGATCTAGACCCGTTTTATTGCACAGAATTATTTCAGCAGAATACAGTAAGTTCTCCCGGAATCTCTGGCCTTGCTGAACACGTGGAAGAATAAATAGAAAAGCATCCGGTGGTGCCAACGTTAGGGAGACACCAGGGTGAACGCACTATTGGGCCGACCCCTCCCGGGTGAGTTTCCGATCTTGTAAAAGGATGGACCGTCCCGCTCTAGTGAGAGCAGCTGACTGACAGCTCTGGGGGGTCACAGGCGTGGGTGAGAATGGGCTGAACCAGCTTGCTTTAGGCGGGGCGCTTAGCGACACTGCTACCCAGGTGGTTCCATGCTGCAGCATATGCTCAACCTTTCAGTAAAGGCCACGGTCTTATTTAAAAACAAAATAATCCAAAATTTCTATTATGAGCTTCCTAAATCCCCGTTAAATGAAAATGCGGTATTTTCCTCACTCTTCTTCCTAGGCTGACATTTTTAAATACCATTTTCCTATTTCATTTCCTAACTTGAGAGAGGAAACACGATGCGACGGAAAGAACCCCGTTTGGAATTCGAGAAAACGGGGTGCTCGACCTCGCTCGACTCAGTGCTGTGGCTATGGGCAAGCGACTTCACTCCTCGGGGGCCTATTTCTGCACAGGAAATCTAGGGGTTTTCCTATCAAAGCCTCGAGATCTCTTCGAACTCTCAAACTCTATGAATCATCTCTAAATGAGGTTTCTCTTATTTAATGTTTGCTACTTGTTCTGTTGGGTGTCAATTGATTCTTGTCAGCCTAGTTTGATTTCTAATTGATAATATTTTTATTACTGCACTCCACAATTACTCCAGGATCCCATCCCGGATGGAGCCGGCTTTGTTCTTTCTGTAAATTTTACATAATTTATCATATTCCGACAAGTGTTGTAACTATCAATGTGCTTATCACCTGCATTAGCTAGAAAGAGAAAAGCCAACTCACGTTGCCTTGAGCAATAAAAAAGATCTATCAACTCATATAACTAGAATTAAGTAGATCAGGCAAAGCTTAATCGGGATCTCCATTTATTTCTCTGTGATTTTGTTGATGGCTGCCAACCTTCGTTCACAACTTTGATCCTCAGACAAATAGCAAGAGACCGCGGCGGTGCTGGGACTCTAGGAAGAATAACCGACTCTGTTTTAGAAGCCAGGGAACATTCCCAGGAACCCTCAGAAAACTCTCTTGTGTGTTCTTTGGCCTAAACTGAGTCACATGATCATTCCTGAACCAACCGCTGAGGCCTATTTCAGGCTTAGACCTGGGCGTCTGGACCAATCATTGGGGAGGGGAGGGGCTACCACGGCAGGCTCAGACCAATCAGAGCCCACGCTGGAACGGAAGTCCAAGCCCTAAACTGCACTGTGGCCCCCTGTGGTGCCGGAGAGGGTGCGGGAGAGTCAGTCCTGCGGGTCCGTAAGGCCCTGCCTGTTCAGGTGGAAGCACGTGGGGGCCGAGGTCGCGTGTTCTGACCTCTGCGTGCTGGGCACCCCGTGAATGTTTGTTAAACCGAACTGAATTTCAGGTAGTGGAGAAGCCATGAACCAAAACAGAAACAACACGCAGCCCTCCTCACCTCTTCCTCTTCCTTCTATTCTCGTAATGGCTGCCGTTCATGCTCCCTAACTTTTCCCACTATTTATATGTTACCCCTCTTATTTTTAGCCATAGTTTTACTTAGTCTGATGATAACCAAATATTTCCTGAATAATAAGTCTCTGAATATGCATATTCTCTAAATATGAATATAAGCTTATTTGCAAATCTAGCACTTACATTTAGAGTGTTGTTGGCAGGACTCTGAAAACCAGTTTTTCTTTCTTTTTTTTTTTTTAATGGAAAAATGTACTACAGCAGAAGGATTTGTTTTCCACCAAGCAGAACCAACTTTTTTGATTTCAGTGATTTTGATAGTTCCATATATTCTTATATATCCATAAAATATTAAATAGGCAAATAACGAATCAGACCTTACTAATTAGATAATCCTCTGCCACTAAAGACTGAATTGAGGACGGACAGGTCCACTTCAGAAAGGAGAAAGCGTCCTAGGAGGGGGTGGGCATGTTTTTTTTGTTTTTCTTTTAAAAACCCTGTAGCCGACCAAGCCCGCAGCACCTGGGTTCACTGACCCCGCCTCTCCCATTTCAGGCCGTCAGGCAGTCCATCCTCACGGAAGGTGCACAGGGTACTGGCGTGTGGCAGGAGATAACTCTGGAATAAGTAAATGACAAGGAACGGGAGCCCCCTACGTGGGTTTAGCTGTGCCTCTCTTCCACGCAAGCCCACGGCACCCGGCCGATGAAGGCAGACACCAGAGGGTGCAGCGTGCAGAGCCACCGACTTCAACAGCTCAGCTCAGTCCTGTGTGAGATTTTCCTGAGCACGTACATCTGTCCAGTTCAGCCTTATACAATACAGATCCGCCTTTGAGGAGGAGAGGAAGACGAGGACTCAGGCAGGTGCCATTCAGGGGGAAAGCCGGTGGAAGCGGTGAGCCCAGGGTGCTGTGAGGCACAGAGGAGGGCACGTGGGAGGGGCTCCTCATTGCCTGAGCTCCAGGAGGCAGCATCCGCTTAAAACACAATGGAAACAGCACCCCCAGTTGTGCAAGGCAGCAGCCCTGACCCAAGCCTTGCCTTAGGCTGGGTGAGAAAGGGTTCTCAGGAGAAGGGACATTCAAGCCGAGATGGATGGAGGAAGGAAAAAAGAAAGGAGAAGGAGGGAGGAAGGAGGGAGGAAGGGAGGAGGGAGGGAGGAAGGAAGCAAGGAAGGAAGCAAGGAAGGAAGCAAGGAAGGAAGCAAGGAAGGAAGGAAATATGGGACATTTGGACACTCCACACCAGGTTCAGAAGGGTGTGTGCACACACACACTGTAAGCGTCACCTAATCCTCAAAGAGAAGTACAGACAGCACGTCCCCAGGTGAGTAGATGGGAGAGGAGCACCCCGTCCTGCCCTCTCCGATTGCTGGGTGAGACGAAGGACATGGTTATGGGCCGCTTGGACATACAAAAGCCTGGGGCCTTTGAGGTGTCAGCCGCTACTTTATCAACAATTGTCATCCTGCGTCCCGTCACACCTGCTAACACTGGAGAGTTTAGGGGAAGAAGAGTCCAAACTCAGGGTGCGTCTTGGGGCATCTTAAGACAGATTGTCTCTGTGAACAAAACAGGGACACTTGACTGCGTTAAACAGTAAATCCTTCCCCCGGCTCTGAAGTCTCAATGAGCTTGCGTTTGGCAGCCCAGACTGCCTCTCACATAATAAAGGAAATGGATTAGTACATATCAAATAATTGTGTTTGCCAGGCGCGTGAACTTCGAGAAGCTCCCCGTCATAACTCAAGAACCCTACGCTGTGCGGGTTTTAATAGAAGCAGTCGGATCTCGGCAAAATCAAATCAGTGGAACAACAGTCAGGGACGCCGATGGGTGTCTTGAATAACCCAGCTGACGGATAGGCAATGAGAGCATTAGAAACGTTTGGCATTTTTAAAATGTGTTATTTATGTAACTCTGGAAGCCAAACACTGTAACGCCATATCATTATTAGAAAACCTGGAATCGAGTTCAATTCAATCACCAGTGATGATCATATTTGTGACATAAGTCACAGTCCTGCTCGTCTCTCTTTGGGTTTTAAAAATGGAAATGCTGGAGTAGGGCTCTTAGGATGCACACTTGAAAGATAAATTATGAACTGTGGAGTCATTTCCAGAACGATTTGTGAGATAAATGCTGATAGTTCCTGAAACATGCCTAAAGAAAAGACAGTGGTTATGGAATAAATTTTATTCCTGGATGAATGCCTCCTCGGGTGCTTATGAGAACTTCCGTGAGACTAGGTAAAGGCAGTATTTTAGGCTGATAGTGTCAAAGTTCTGTCCTTTGGGCTCATAAGAGTTCATTTCGGTTTTCATTTGTTTGTCTTTATAAAATTGTCCATCTGGAGAGGAAAATCTGAAGTCTCCATTCTCCTTCTACACTACAGAAGTTGTGTATAAAGTCTGTGGAATGATTCCTCGCTCCAAATCATGTGCCTAAGCAAACCACTCTGATTTCAACCTCAAGTGTAAGCGTTTTGTTGTGGCCGGTGGCATCTACCCTAGTCACGAACCATAGGAGCCCTTAGGGTGAACACAAGTTCCTCATTTATCACCCGTTTTTCCAAAACAGAATTGTTTTCGATCTTTTGCAAGACGATCTTCCTCTCAGGCAGATAAGTGCATTTTGCTTAAACTTACGCAGCGTCTTAACTGCAGACATGCAGATATATGGGAACTTCTACTCACCGTAAGTATAAAAATCCCATTATTGTCCCTTTTCTGTTCATGCCCATCGGCTCTCTGGTTCTGTACTCTGTTCTTACTATAGGATGAATCAAAGACATGGACCGTTTAGTTTTTTATAGCAAAAGCCAGACTTGGTTTTTGCCAGGCGCCCGGCAAACATCTAGGTTTGCAAGATGATGTTGCCGTTAAAAATCACCGACGAAGCTTTATGTCAGAATGGCAACCTTAAAAGGTCATATTTAAAAAAATCATGCTAGCCTCGTCTACTCAGGCCATTCCTGATGTTAGACTGGTGCCATTTTATAAATGGTAGGGACCGGGCTGATCATCGGGACACCGGTGAGGCGATTATTCCAAAGCACAATTTACACGGTCCGAATGGATGAAGCAATGCTCGTAAAACCACCAGAGCCACAAAGCTTCCTGAAGACACTCTTCAGGAAAACCATTTTTGCACCCGTGTGCTCTTTAAACTGCCTATCGAAGTCTAATGTGTGTTGAGAGTTCCACGTTCTAAAATTATGGCAAAACTTAGAAATGAATGGAAATTTGTACCAGTTCCTCTTCATTCTTCAGAGGTATTTTCTACTTAACTGGGCCCCTTTATATCTTTCTGTGGTTATCTTGCTGTATATCCGTAGAAGAAGTATGAGCAGTTATCGAGATATTTTTCTCAAAAGTCTGATTACGATTTTATTGTATCGTAGACGTGATCACGTGTGCACTAAAATAACTAAGATGTTGAAATTCGGTGAGAAACTGATGAGTTCTCGTTGGTCTCTTTCGTATCAAGAGCCAACTCTATCAAAAGGTCGAGGTTAGCGGTCACGTACATGTGCCTGAGAACACACGCACGCACATGACCATGTGCACAAGCCTGGCAGAGACACGACGGCAGCAGAGTGGCCCACGGATGGTTTTGAGAACGTGTCTGGCCTGAAATAGAAAAATAGACCTTTGCGACCCGATCACGGTTCTGACATCTACACAGGAGAAAGCCCGCGATTCCCTCACTTCCTCGACAGATGACTACGTTTCCTCAAGGAGTCGATGACCGGGCCAGGGAAACGAGCTCTATCAGTTTGGGAGGGCCGCCATGACAAAATGCCACACACGGAGGGGCCGAAACAACAGAAATGTATTGTCTCACAATTCTGGAGGCTAGAAGTCCAAGATCAAGGTGTTGACAGGGATGACTCCTTCCAAAAACGATGAGGGAGAATTTGCTCCAGTCCGCCCCCCAGTTTCGGTGGTTTGCCGGCAACCTTCGGCATTTCCTGCACGTAGATATGTCACCTCAATCTCATCTTCATATGGCGTTCTCCATGTGTGAGTGTCTCATGTATCCAAACTTCCCTTTTTTATGGGGACACCAGTTATAGTGAAGACCCACCCACATGTCCTTGTTTTAACTTGACTGATTACATCTGCAATGACCCTATTTCTGAAAAACTTCACATTCTGAGGTATTGGGAGTTAGGATTTAAATGTGAATTTTGTGGGAGGACACATTTCGACCCACAGGACTGAGAAAAAGTAACTTAGCTGCCCAACAATTTTCTTGGGAAAAATACGAGGAAACAATAAAAATAAAATAAAACATAATAATATAAACAAAATAAAAGTCCGCTCATCGAAACCAGTATCCTGGTTCTCAAGAATGCTTATTGAGCATTTCCATGAAGTAAGCATTCCCTAATTACGGGATTAACTGAAATTCCCAAGTGTTTTGATTATTGAGAAAAATAAAAGGCCCCACACTGAGCATCTCATAAATGTGATCTGTTACTTTTCACTAAGTGAAATGGAGTGAAACCATAGACTCATGAACTGTCAGAATGGCATGGAATTCTAAAAACCTTCTCAAGTCATACATGAAGAAACTGGAGCCCAGAGAAGTTACATTAGCTAAGGTCAAATGGCTAGTTGGTGGCAGATTAGAGACTGAAATCTTGATCCCTGATTTTGATTTCTCATGCAGTGACCTTCCACTGACCTCCGAGTGAGAAGCTGACCGTGCCCTACTCCAAGGTACAGAACGTCACATGATCTATTGCAGGCTTGTTTCTAAATTTCTATTTCTGCTTAAAAGTTGCCTAAACCACTAGCCAGAGTTGAGATATATAAGGAAGAAAATAAGCAAATGGATGTCCAGCCCGCTCTCCCCCAAACCCAAGTCTTGGATATTCTATTATGGTTAAAGGAGTAGCTATTTCAGAACTCGAAAGGGGACAATGTGCCTTTTCAACGGAGAATTCTGGTGGACGCCACTTAATAGAAGTGATCAAACGTAGGATCTCTAGTAGGGGAAGAAATAGATTCATATGTCTCCTGATAAGATGCAATAAGTATATCGAATCACTCACTAAGTGTTCTTCTAAAGCTGTTTAACCTGGATCTAACCAAACCTTTAGAATTAACCTCCAACTTCACAGACAGTACTGGGAATAAAAGAACAGTGTAGACAATGCCATGAGGAAACAATCAGACAAATCTAGAATGTGGGACATTCTAAAAGCCAATTAGCTTAGTCTCTTCAAAAAGTCAATATTACTTTATTTATATATAACTGTTCTAGATAAAAGACTCTTAAGAGATAACCAAAATGCAATGTGTAGACCTTGACTGAACCTTAGTTTTAAAAAAAGATAGCTAAAAAAGATACTTTGGAGACCCATAGAAAAATTTAAATATGAACCAGATATTTGATGGTATTTAGGAATAAAATGTTACATTTCTGTATGATGAAGATATTGTGGTTAAGAAGGAGAATGTCCTTATTTTATGGGTGAAGTGTTAAGAAATCTTCAACTTTTACATGATTCAGCAAAGCAAGTAAATATATGACCATAAAGATGGCAAAATGGTAACAATTGATGAATCTAGGTAATTATTATTTGAGTTTCTTTGTACAATTCTTTCAATTCTTCTGTGTGTGAAGAAATGTTTCTTTCTTTCTTTCTTTTTTTTTTTGCTGGAGTATTTCTATAACAAAAGTGAGAAAATGAAATAAATAAATTTAGGCCTTATTTTCTTTAATAATTTTTATTGTGTCCTACACAATAGTAGGGGTTAAATAAATCATAAGGGTTAAATAAATGTTTGCTGATTTTTAATTCATATAACCAATATTGATATAGTTAGATTATCCTCCAACAGGGTACGGATTAAATAAATTGTGGTCCATCCATACAATGCAAAACTAAACCACTTAAAAAAAATAAGGAAATTATTTCAGTACTAATTTAGAAAGATCTCCAAGATATCTTGTTAGGTGGAAAACACAAGGTGAAGACCAGTGTATATAGGCTGACACCTATGTTAAAATATATTTTCTTATATATACATAAATTATTTCTGAAAGAACACACAAAAACCTCTGTGCTGAATCTATGAAAAACCCACAGTAACATCATACTTAATAGTGAAAGACAAACAGCTTTCCCTGAAGATCAAGATCAAGATAAGCATGTCTGTTCTCGCCACTTCTAGTCAACATTGTACTGGAAATTCTTAACTAGTGGAATTGGGCAAGAAGAAGAAAAGACTTTCAGATTAGAAAGGAAATAAAACTGTTTCTATCCACAGGTAACATGATCATATGTTTTGAACCCCATAAAAAAATCCCACTAAAAAACTATTAGAGCTAATAAGCAGGTTCAGCAAAGTGTCAAATACAAGCTTAATATACAAAATTTAGTGGCATTTCCATACACTAGCAGGGAGCATACACCAGGAAGGCTATAAAAAATAAAAATAAAAAAATTACAAGTGTTGTTGAGGGTACAGAGAAATATATAACTGTTCTAGATGAAAGACTCTTAAGAGATAACCAAAATGCAATGCGTTGCTGGTTAGAGTATAAAATGGTGAGCCACTGTGGAAAACGTCTTAGCAATTCTTCAGAGTTAAACAGAGTTGCATTATGACCCAGCCATTCTACTCCTTGGAATACACTCAAGAGAATCAGAAACATATGTTCACACAGGAACGTGTACACATACATTCACAGCAGCATTGTTCGTAATAGCCAAAAAGAGGAAACGACCCAAATGTCCATCAGTGGATGGATGGACAGACACCGTGGTCTACCTGTAGAATGGAATATTATTGAGCCGTAAAAAGGAATTGAGTTCTGATACGCGCTACAACATGGATGAACCTTGAAAAGATCATGGATGAACATGAAAAAAGACAAGCATACGAGTTGCCACATATTGTATGATTCCATTTATATGAATTGTCCAGAATAGGCAAATCCACGGAGATAGAAAGTAGATTAGTGGTTGCTAGGGAACAGGGAGGAGGAATTGGGAAATGTACAGGGTTTTGTTTTGGGGTGATGGAAATATTCTGGAATTAGATAGGAATGATGATTGCAAAACACTGCGGATATATAAAAACTGCTGAGTCACACACTTTAAAATGGTTAAAATGATGAATTTTATGTTATGTAAATATGTTTTACTTCAATTAAAATTTAAAAAAAAAAAAAGGCCCCAGAGAAGGAAACTAGATGGCTGGGGACAAGAATATAAGAACAGGAGAGAAATATTTTACTATATACACTCTAGTCCCTTTTGAATTTTGTACAATGTGAATTTGTAAAACACAAGTAAAAACACATTTAGAGATTAAAAAATAAATTGCTGGGCTTTAAACTTTACCAACAAAAAGTAGTAAACTTCCAATGTGGGAATTAATGGATGATTAGACAAGATGTTTCAGTTGCCTACTTTGAGGGCCTTTAAAAATAAGGTAAATCTAGGTGGACACAAATGTCTCTGCCTTTGGATCAGATCATTCTCTCAAAGCCCCCTTTCCATTCTAGATTCTAGAAGGTCTGCATTTCTGAGAGGCCAGACTGGAACAGACACCACAGCCTTCCTCCTGAAGGACGTTATGATTCTCTTCTTCCATTCAGTGACAAAAGCATCGTAAAGTTGAGCCCATTCGCCTCTGCCACGTCACTATGCTGAGTGAGCACAAAATGGTATAAAAATGGAGACAAAATGAAGACTATTAGTAAGTAGAGACCTTTACAGTCTATGAAAGAAACTGTCCCCAGTCCTGACCAGCCGGCGATCTGTTTGCACGTTAATCAATTTGAAATTGATAAAAGCTTGAACTTCTTTAAAGGGGAAACCGCTGTCGTAGCTTTAACAGAGCGGGGCTCATGCACCGTCGCGGGCCCATGGAAAGGACTTGAATTAGGCCATGTTTACCTTCATGCCTTTGCATCTGCTCTTAGCAATCTCTCCCTCCCCTCCCCGACATCGAAGCCTCGTCTCTGGATGTCCAGGGTCCTTGTGCTGCCTCCGAGGAGAGAGTGAAAAGCATGGCAAAAATATCTTAACGGCTGCTCCTATCAAAAGAGAGTGTCGTCCCCATGGAATAAAAAAATGTTTATAGCGTGCTCCCAGTTGGCAGTCGCTGTTCTCCGTGCTTTGATACGTTGCCTTAAAAGATTTGTGTAAAATACCTCCTGTTACTATCAACAAGGTAAAGAGACAACCGTCCAAATGGGAAAATATATTTGCAACCAACGCCTCCGATAAGGGCCTAACATCCGAAATATACAAAGAAGTCATACGACTCAATAACAACAAAAAAAACAAACGATCCAATCAAAAAATGGGCAGAGAACCTGAACAGACACCTCTCCCTAGAGGACATAAAAACGAGCAACAAATATATGAAAAGATGCTCAACATCGCTAGCTAATAGGGAAATGCAAATCAAAACCACAATGAGATACCATCTCACACCTGTTGGAATAGCTATAATCAACAGGACAAGTAATAACAAATGCTGGAGAGGATGTGGAGAAAAAGGAACCGTCATACACTGCTGGCGGGACTGCAAATTGGAACAGCCACTATGGAAAACAGTATGGAGGTTCCTCAAAAACACTGAGAATTGATCTACCATATGATCCAGCAATCCCTCTACTGGGTATTTACCCCAAAGACTTGAAAACCCATATTCGAAAAGAGATTTGCACACTGACGTTCATAGCAGCATTATTCACAGTGGCCAGGACATGGAAGCAACCGAAGTTTCCTATGATAGGTGATTGGCTAAAGAAGCTGTGGTACATATATACAATGGAATATTACTCGGCCATAAGAAGAGATGAAATCCTGCCATCTGCGACAACATGGATGGACCTCGAGATAATCATGCTTAGTGAAATAAGCCGGACAGAAAAAGTCAAAAATCACATGACATCACTTATATGTGGGATATAAACCTAAAAGCAACAAATGAACAGGACAAACAAACACACTCAAGGACATGGACAATAGACTAGTGAATACGAGAGGAGAGGGGGTGATGGGGAATGTGGACGGGGTAAAGGGGGTCGAATATGTGGCGACAGAAAGAAATCTAACTATGGGAGGGGAACACACACTGTAAATATATTTATGCCTTACTGTTAAAGTGTACAGCTGAAACTTATTGGATTTCGTTAACCAATTTCACAATAAATACATACATACATACATACATACATACACACACACATACATACATACATACATACGTACGTACATACATACCTCTTCTTTTCCTAACCATACCCTGGAAAACTAAAAGTAATTTGAAGATAGGTTTCACAACAGCCAAGCACATTTTTAGCAAACTCTGGCCACGTAATCTTGAGAAGGTGTTCCCTCTCCCATCATACCGATCAGAACCGTTTAGCCATTTGAGAAACAAACGCTTCTCTGAAAGTTTAATAAACAAACTCTCTCGATCCTTTCTACCCACCCCCAAAATGAAAACTTCATTAGTACTCTGGGAACGCCAGTTTACGTGGGGACAGACACAACAGTTCGGGGACAGAAATAATTCCAGATCCTAAATCTCACTTGAAAAACTGAAGGAACTAAGAATTGCAGTTATTGGAGAAAAACTTAAATAATTATGGGGTTTTTTAAATAGCTTTCAACACTTTAATTCCCTTTAAAATAGAGAGACTGGGAGCCTTTCAAAATACAATTGTCACAGATAAAGCAAGGCATGTCAGCAACATGAGGACAGGTTTTCCCTCCCATTCTGTTCACTTCAAAGGTTCCAGCTTCGGCCCAGCAGAACTCCTTTATCTTCCGGAGACCATTAAGTGTTGGACTTTATCCAAGCTGCTGATGAGGAATTTTTACACAGTATAAAGTTCACCCCTGTCAAGTGTACGATTCAATGATTTTTAGTAACTTTACCAAGTGGAGCGACCAGCATCATAAATCGGTTTGCGCATATATATAGTGCCATCTCCCCTGATACGATCCCTCCCGCCCATCTAAAGTCAACCCCTGTTCCCAGCCCTAACTTCGAGCGATCGCAAATCCAGTTTCTGTCTTTATCAACGTGCCTTTTCTGGCCGTTTCGTATAAATACAGTACGTGCTCGCTTGTGTGTGGCTCTTTCACTTTGCATAATGTTTCTGAGGTTCGTCCGTGATGTGACAGGTGTCAGTCATTTGCTCCCTTTGGTGCCGAAGACGATTCTGTCACAGCGATACACCAGGTCATGTCTCCTCGTTCATCAGTCGGTGGACATTAGGTTGTTTCCAGTTTGGGGCTGTTATGAATAAAGCTTCCATGAACACCTGCGTGCAGGTCTTCCTGAGGACACATGCCTTCGCTCTCTTGGATAGACACGTAAGGGTAGAGCTGCTGGTCGTATGGTAGTTTTATGTGTGACTTTTTGAAAAATTGCCAAACTATTTTCCCAAGCGTTATGGCTGGTTTTTGACACAAGAAAGATCATTTTCTCGGAAATGGTCTAAAAGCCAACCAAGTGCTTCACACAAACACACACACACACACACACACACACACACACACACACACACACACGCCACACCCCAGAAAGCAGCAGCCTGTGCTCGGGTTGGCTCCTGTCTCCAGCTAGATCACAGGTGCTAGAATAAGGAACAGAAGCAACGGAGCCACCCCCATCTATCTAGGGAGACTTTGTAAGAAATGTCATAATGGGTACACAAAGTTTAAAGGAACAGAAAATAATTCCCATATAAGGCAGCCTGCTGCAACTGTTAACGGGGACAGAGTTTCTGTTTGGGATGATGGAAAAGTTCCAGAAGTGGATCGTGGTGATGTTTATACAACATCATGAATATACTTAATGTCCACTAAATCGTATACTCACAAATGGTTAAAATGGTCAATTTTATGGTCTGCATATTTTGCCGCGATTTCTTTTAAAAAGCAGAAAACAGCATCTGCTCACAGCATTCCTTTCCATTAACCCTCCTGCGAGCGGCCGCCCCAGGTCTGTCTCGCTTCGTCCACTCTGTTTACTCCCTTCCTTCACAAGCAGTGATTATTTCTTACTGTTTCAAGTCTGCCTTCCGCCCTGGAATGAAGCTCCACGGTGGCGAGCACCTTCTGTTTACATTCTCTCTCCAGCACAAGCACACTGCCCGGTACAGAGCGAGCCTTTGATAAACATTCGTTAAATACGATAAATAAACAAAAAGAGCTTTCGAGTGTCAAGGAATGAGACTTAATTGCGTTTCTAACTACGTTAAGCTCACATTTAAACATTCGTTTTGGAGTCGACTTTCTAACAAAAAAATTATAGCTCTCATTGGCCTGGTTAGTTTCACATTAATTATCTTTACAAGACTCTTTCCCATATGTAAGTAGGATATGGAAAAATATATTCTAGGGAGACTGGTTCCTCTCGTATCAATTATTACTTTCAAAAAACACTTAAAAATAAGTGTCAGACACAAAAGCTTAAGATAACTTCTTAAGCTCCTGTCCGCACAAATTATAAGAAACAAAGATCATGGAAAAAGGAATCACACACCCTTCTGACTAAGTATTTTCCAGAGCGAAACGACTTCCTTTGCTAAAAGTCAAAAGAATGAATGCTACATTCTAAAATTATAATGGGGAGTGAACAAAAAAATCCCCGAGAGGGATGGAAGAAAATTAAATTCACATATTAAAATTCTGTGATCTATACGAAGCTTTAGCTCTTGCATACTGGCTACATGATAAATTTATTATTTGTAACAAAAACCACAATTTCAGAATTATGTGTCTCTACATCACCCAATGGCAAAACTACAAAATGTAAGGAATTCACTCTGAAATTCCCATCCTCTATCCTCAGAGACCCGCCGACCCGGCTCCCCGGCCTGAACTGTCTTCGAAGGCAGCATTCCATCCTCCCGTCCAATGAAAACCTGCCTATCCTGCATCCAATCCTTCCAACCACCATGACAGGCAGAATTTCTGATAAACTAAACCGCAATAATGTGTCAATGGAGCCCAAAGCATCAACGGGCCAGCATGGGTGATCCACTAACATAAGTGCGAGCAGTGGCTTCTTAAAGAGAATGACTCAATAAGGTTTAGTAGTGACACAGGAGGAGCGTGGGAGGGGACTAAGGCTTTAGAAGAAAGAGCCACAGAGAGGGGATGAGCAGTAGGTCTTTGCACATGTGAGCCAGAAACTCAGGAGGGAGACTTGGGCTGGAAAAAATAGATTTGGGGTCAGCGGAGCCGTGGCAGCCTGCGAACCTCAGATTGTCCAGGAAAAGTGTCAGATGAGAAGAGACAGTCATCCCTTGGTTTCCGCTGGCAGCCTCCTCGTCTGCCTGTCCCTGCCACCTCCATTCTCTTCTCTATTTGGAGCTAGAGTGGTCCTTCTGAGGGCTTGATTCTTCTCTCTTCTTCAGAGAGAAAAGACAAACCCCCAGCAGTGGCTCGCCAGGCCCTGCGGGACCTGGGGCCCTTCGTGTCTGAGACCTCGTGGCCCGGGGTCCCCTCCAGTCCACCCCGGGGGGCGTCCTTCCTGTTCTCCAGCACCCCCGCCAGGCTCCTTGTCTTCCTGTCTTCGTGCCACCGCTCCCTCTGCCTGGAACGGATTTCTAGATTTCCACTTATCAGTTCCTTTACCATTTTTTCAGACTTTGCTCAAACCTCATCATCTCGAAAAAGCCTATTCTAAAAAATTCCTTAAATCCTTTATTCTTTAAATTCCTGCCTCCTCCCACCCCATGTTCCCTAACCCCCATTCTGTTTATTTTCTTTTCTAAAGCGCTTATTAACTTCCGGCTTTTGAAATAACTTATATCATTATGTATATATTTAAAATTTTCTCCAAGGGCAGGGATTTTTGTTAGTGTTGTTCGATAATGTATCCCACGTACCCAGAACGGTGTCAGGCATATAGTAGGCTCAATATATATTCGTTGAAAGTCAAATGAAATCTAAGAACAAATCCCAGGGAACTCTTACATGAAGCGTTAGGCAGATCGACCCCCCCAAAAAGAAATTCATAAAGAGCTTCCTATAAGACAAAAGAAAGGAGATTGTGGTTTAAAGGGCTAAAAGGGAGATGTTTCAAGAGCAAAGAAGTCAATCAATGACCGAGGGTCAAAGAGATGACCCAGAGTCCAACAAGATGAAGACTGAAAGCCCTCCATTGGAGGGTGCTGACCTTGGTGAGAGTCTTAGTGACACGCAGCTAAGACAGAAAAATCCTATAGATCTTACTAAAAGTTAAAAGAAAAGATAGAAAGTTAAACTATTGTCAAGCTTATAAAACACAAATATCAGATTTTACAGTTTGTCGCTGGATAACAAACCATCCCCAAACTTAACAATTTAAGACAGCAATCATTTGATTATTGCTCACGGTTCTGTGCGTTGACTGGATTCAGCTGGACAGTCCCTCTGCTGGGGCTTCGGACATTTAGGACAGGAGTCTCTCCTGTAAAGAGCCAAATAGTAAAGATTTTAGGCTTCGTGGCCCATAAGGTCTCTGCAATGACTGTTTGACTCTGCCATTGTAGTGAGAAAACCGCCATAGGTAATATATACAGAAACAGGCATGGCTGTGTTCCAATAAAACTTTATTTACAAAATCAGGAGGCAGTCCACTTTCGAGTGAAAGCCATAGTTTGCTCGATTTAGGGGCTGAACTAGGGTGGCACATCCCACACGGCTCACTCCTGGAGTGGCTCGGTACTCCTCAGCGTGGCTTCTGTGAGGGCATGGGCTGTTCACAGCATGAAGGCTGATTCCAGGAGTGAAAAGCAGCAGTTGACAGGGCTTCTTAAGGTTTAGGCCTAAACTTGCACGGCGCCTGCCCGGATTCGAGGAAGAGGACTATTCAAAGGCGTAGATGCCAGGCGGCCTGGTTCACTGGAGGCTACCAAATGTAACAGACCACCACACGATTCTCAGGGTTTTGCTTATTAAAACCGTGTCCCTTTCCACAGTCTGTGTAGAGACCCTCACCTAAGGAAAAGATTCGGTGACTTGTGAAGCCATCCTTGCCGTCTAACACGACTCCTTTCTGTATCATCAACTGAAGGAGTATATGATTTATTATTTTAAGACAGCCCAAGAAATAAATTCCTTCCCACTACTTAGCTACGAAGCACCATAACCCATTAAACTTAGATTATCAGTGTGACAGAAAACGGGTTATTAGTAGTGAAATTTAAACATCCCTGTGTAACTACCTGATGATCTCTCAGAGAGATATTACTTTGCAAAAGTAAATGAATTATAACCTATATGTAGTAGATTCGTTTATTCCTTCATCAATTTAAAAAGTATTTATTGACCATTGTTTAACTATTAGGCCTTGTACTAGGTTGCAATGGATAGAGCCATCGCCTTATTTTTAATATAGGACTGTAACGATTAGGTGACCTTGAGCCAACAGTAAGTTAGTTCTCATAAAATTATTGAAACACAAGAAAACTGAGTGTATATAAATATTTTTACGTTGATATTCTAGTGAACCAATATGGTTTCATTTACCTGGACTACTTTAATCAAATACTTTCATTAGATTAATGAGAAAATAATACTAGACCATTGTGAGAAGAATTAATGCAACTCTTTAAAAAGTGCAAAACCTATTGTTGGGGATGTGGGTTGCACGCAACAATACACCGCCAGATGAACTTGGCACATCTGGCCAAGTTCAAAAAGTATCAATTTTACTTTAATATTTTGGGAGGAAAAAGTGTTTTAATTGATAAGTCCTTTAAAATATAATTCTTATCGTAACGCAACAAAACCACAAAATATTGTAAATTTCTTTACAGATGAAATTAAAACAATCTCTATTAAACAACACTTAAGTGAACATGCAAACAAAAACCACAATAGCAGTATTTCTAGAAAATAATAATAATGTAATAAGTAAGAAGTAATTTTGATATGGAAGAAATTTTTTAAATCATGAGAGACCATATTGCATAATCTTACAAAAATGAATTTGAAAATTTAAATGAAGCGGATCGTTTCCTAGGAATGCAGTTTTACAAAATTGACCCCAGTAGAAAGAAAATGCTTAAACAGACAAAGTTCCATACAAGTATTAAAGAACATTTCAAAAAACTAACCCGTAAAAACTCAACACACTCAGATGGTTTCACAGGGGAATTCTACCATTTGAAAATTGAATAAACTCAATGCTACATGAATTTTTCCAGAGCATAGAAAATGGAAACTTTTAAATTCTGTATAAATCAAGATTAACATTCGTTCTTAAAATAAATATAGCACACACACAAAAACCTAAACATCACGTCTGAATATTGATGCAAAAAAAAACCTCTAAATAAAACATTAACAAACAAGAATTCAATTTCGTAAAGTGAAATTTATATCAGGAACACAAGAATGGTTTGATATTAGGAAATCCATTCATATAATTCACCGTATTAATTAATGTAAGAACAGTTGTATGATTGTTTTAATAAATGCTGAAAAAGCTTTGTAAAAAAATGCAACGCTCACTCCAGTACTAAGTGAAATAAGAAGGTGGATATTTCCTTAACATGATCAAAAACAAAAACCAAAAAAACCCTAAGTCCAAAACCCAGCTTTCTATTTAATTGGAAAATGTTACTCAGCGCGATTAGGCAGGAGGAAGCAATTTGAGTCACAAGAATTGGGAAAACATAAGTGAAACTATCTAGAATTGCAGATGATCTGATATACCTGCAAAACCCAAGTGGTTCAAAGATAAAACTAACTCAAACAGTGAAATCACTCAACAATATAGCGGTACATAAAATGAACCGTACGGAAATCAATAGTTAGAAGGAATAATGGGAGCTAAACTCCCACTTACAAAAGCAGCGACAACTACAAAGATAAAATGCTAAAGTATTAGCAAGATATGTATAAACGTTATATGAGGAAATTTCATATGAGCGTTTCTGAAATATATAAAAGTATACTTCCTGGAAAGACATCCATTGTTTTTGGAAAGTGTGACCCATCACAGAGATGTCACTTCCCCTAAATTACATGTAGCGCAATTCCAATAAAAATGCCAGTAAGTTTTCGTTTCTGGACCTAGACAAGTTGATTCTAAACTTTACATATGTTTTTAAAATTAAAGCACTCGGGAATAGCTAGACTAACCCAGAAAGAAAGGCAAAGAGGGAGGACTAAACTTACTAGACATTAAAACATACTATAAAACCTCTATAATTAAAATTGCGGGGTACCGGAGCAGAAATAGATCAGCAGAAAAATAGGAAGTCCAGAAATAGACCCAAGTATACATGGAAATTTAGCATTAGACTATATCTTCAAGATAAATACCCAGAAGAGAGATTGGTAGGGCAAAGGATAAATATAGCCATTTTGAGAAATTTCGATATTTTTAGGTATTCTTGCCTGTTTCCTCATGGTCTCACCAACAGCGTGGATTGTCAAGCTTTCGAATTTTTGTCATTTACGTAAGTGAAAGTGGCGTCCACTGCAGTTCTGTTTTATGTTCTCTCATTATGAGTGAAATTAAATGTCTTTTCATTTGTTTAAGAGCAATTTTGCATATCTTTATAGCTTTCTTTTTTATTAACGTATAATTTACATACGACAAAATGAGCAGAACCGATCGTACCAAATCCCATATATGCGATGTTTTCTCCAGCGTGTACACACCTGTGATTAATCTTACCTTATAAATTAGGCACAGTAAGGAATTAATGGCAATAACTAATAATAAAATAGAATAACTAAAATAATACTCTCCAGGAATTTTTCTATTTTTCGGCCCAAACACTTTCTGAATCCGGGTAACCATCCCTTACGGGCAGTGATGACTTGAGGTCACGCGTTTCGGGGGGGCCCTTGCTGAAGTCCTCATACGAGCTCAATGCTTTCCGTGGGGACATGTTGCCATCCATTGAAACACGTTCTCAGTTCATGTCTTCCACCCACAAATCTCCTGCCTTTCCATCTTCACTAAGCAGTTATCATTCTCTGTGGCCGTAACTTTTGCAGTTTGCAAAACTAGCACAAATTTCTTTTTCCTTCTGCGTGATTTTCACAGATAAAAGATTCGTTCTTTCCGGGAAGCTTAGCGACCTCTGCATACTATTTTTCTTTTTTTTCCTTTTCTCAATAAGTCGAGAACTTTTACCTTTTCATTTAAAGGAAGCACTTTATGGCTTCTCTTTGACACGCCCAAATTGCCAGCATCACTACTCGATTTGGAGCCATTATTAAGTAAAATAAAGGCGACTCGAACACAAAGAGTGGATCTGCTAACTGAGATGGCTACTGAGCGACTAACGGGCTGGGAGCATCGACCACGTGGAGACACTGGGCAAAGGGATGGATCACGCCCTGCGCTGGACGTGGCAGGACTCGCGAGATTTCATGAATTATTTCTGGAAATTTCCGTTTAATGTTTTCAGACCACCGTTGAGCACGGGCAACTAAAACTGCAGAAAGCAGAATCGCAGATAAGGCAGGGATGCTGTTTCTTGGTTTCTAAACACCATCTTCCATGAAAAAGAGTCCGTCTCCTTGAAGAAATGGCCGACTTCAAGGCTGAGGCCGAGTACAAGGTCGGTCTGGAATAATCTCTGCCAGACGGGAAGGACCCTTTTAAAAACTGGTGTGGTTCTGTCGAAAGGACAGAGAAGCCAGCACGAAGGGACTTTCATTGGCCAAATTTCAGACAAGATGAGCATCGAAAATTAATAAAAACGGGAATGGATTGTAACACATGGAATATTTAAAAATCCATGAGCCTGTACTGTTCCTAAAAATAAAAAATTAATGCTGGGTAGAGGGAAAGCTTTTTTAAAAAGACAGTAATACTAATTAATAAATATAGAAGAAATAAGAGAAATAGAAAATGTATCACTTTACGATCACCATGGTAATAACTGACTCAGACGAAAATCACCATAAATGTGGAAGGTTGTTGGAAAACAGCATAGTCATATGATCTCATGTGAATTACTTATTAATGATACAGGAGAAATGTACTGTTAAAATGCAATTTTCACAGAAATGCACCAACTGATCAAAGAGCGCATTGCCAATAATTGTGCACACTCATGTGTGCACTGAAAGTACATAGTATTTTGTCAACTTTTCTGTAGGTTCAAAATCAAAGTTTGGGAATAAAAACATTATTTTTACATTAAATGAATACAATTCACGAAAAGTTTTTCATTTGAAACAGGAGACTTCCAAAAATGTTTAGACTGACTATGCCCGCTTTGAAATCTAGACCACAGGAAATAAAAACTCACTGTCTTCAAGGTTACTTCAAGGTGAAAGGTCCTTTGGGGAGAAGTTTAGGGAGTTTTGCCAGGGGATAAGATGCATCCCTTTGGGGCTGCCTGGCTGCCTTAGTTCAGTAGAGCAGGTCAAGGTCATGGCTGGGAGTGGACATGTATTTCTTCCCTACAGCCATCCCTTCCAGTTCTGGCAGTGGCCACCGTTCCTTAAGGATCCGCCCATTCCCACTCCACATGCTTCTTTGGGGTTGCCAGTCATGGGACTCTGCCCTCCGGCCAAAGGATGGGCAGGTAATGCAGGACTGGCTGACAATATACCCCAGCCTTCTGGCCACAGAGATTAGCTGGAGATGGAGTACGTGACCTAATGACCTAAGCTGGATCCTAACCTGATTGTAAGAGAGAAGCTTTTACCTTCCTCCGGTTTCCCGGGACAGGAAGACGTAAGTCTGGGGCTGGCAGGAGCTGGCAACCAAGAGTCCAGACTCATGGCCAGCAGCTGTGCTACAGGGTGAGCCGAGCTGCAGGCGAGAGGGGAAGGGTCAGCTTTGCTTCAGGGTCCTTCAAGTCACCGCAGCCCTGTGATACCAGTTCCCTCATGGTGACCTTCTGGCTCCTGGGTCACGCGGTCCTGGCCCTATCTCATGCCACAGCCAACGCTCTGTTTAGTCACATGGTACATATGCATGTGTGTTCACGTACTGACACGCATACACAAACTTCTCTGCAAAATGTCTTCTCGTGTGCTCAAGTCCCTACCCCTCTCATAGGTCATTCATTGTTTTATAAACGCAGCATGCTGACCGTGAGCAAGGCCTGGAGCTCAGCACCGTGGGACCGTGTGTCCAAGCATCTCCCTGATTGCCTAAAACCCCTCAGAAGGCTTATAAACACAGTCCCTGGGCCCCACTCCTAGAGATTTTTGAAGACGATCTGTATATTTAACAAGTCGCCCGAGTAATTAGGATGCCTATCCCAGTCTGGGAAGCACGGCAGGGGCGGGAAAGGCCGCTGTGGCTCGGAGCCTTCTCGCAGGCAGCCTTTACATTAGTGAGGACGATGACAAGGCAGTTCAGCTAACGATACAAAGCGGCCGGGATCAGTGAGGCATCCAGAACACAGCGGAGGGTCAGCTGAGCAATCTAAAGCTGAGCGGACCGAGGCGACACGGTCTGCTGCGTCATGCCTGCTTTGTGTCTCAGAACTGTGCCCTCACGTTGGAGGCTGGGGAAATCAGGCCATTTAGGGAGCTGCTGCTGGTGCCTTTTACTGGGGTCGGGGGTGAGGGAGAGGGAAGGGAGAGTGTGTGCGTGTGTGTGAGTGTGTGTGTGTGGTATGTGTGTGGTAGGTGTATTGTGTGTAGTATCTGTGCAGTAAGTGTGTTGTAACACATATGGTGTGTGTGTTGTGGTGTGTGGTATGTGGTGTAGTGTGGTGTGGTATGTGTGTTTTGTGGTATCTGTGTGTGTGTTGACAGATACGTGTGTGTTGCAGTGTGTGTGTGTGTTGCGGTGTGTGTTGTGTGATGCATTGTATTGGTATGTGTGTGTTGTGTGTGTTGTGTTGTGTGGGTGTGTGTGTGTGTGTGTGTGTGTGTGTGTGTGTGTGGCCTTACTCAGGGCTCTTGGCCTGCATATTTTCACCCCAACCTTTCCAAACTATGTTCTCAGCAAGAAGAGAATGTTGATGGAACCATATAAAGTTCCAAGTGACCTTTTTGTCAAATCGGAGTGTGCCATTTATGGTAACATTGTGGATAAAAAGCACAGCATATTGTAGTCATAATAACTGTAGTTTATCAGCCACTTGTTACAGGCCAGGGAACATAATAGCTGCTTTTTATACTTTCTCACTTAATCCTCTCAAGAACCCCATGAAATTAGTGCTACTACCCTTACTTTACAGATGGGAAAACGGAAACTTAGAGGGGGTAAAACGAACTTTTGTCTGGGTTTATTTCTGAAGCGCGTTTGCAGGCAATCGGTAATAGATATTATAACCTAGTGTGCATCAATTCAGAGTTGAGATTTTCCCTCAACTATCATCTATTTGACAAATACTTACCGAGTGTCTCTCGTGTGCCTAGTTTCGCTGGGCACTACAGGAAAAATTGAAAAATATCACATATAGCTCTTCCTCCGAAGGAGCGGCTAACTTGTTCTGAAGGCATGACTATAAAAGGGCATTTTTGTGAGCTCCTTCCTTATTCCTGTTGCTCTTTTATAGCAATGATCAAATCGTCTTTGAACTTTTTGTCCATGTTTCCATTTCTGCTCAGCCAACCAGGGGTAAGGCTCTCCACTCCACTCCACTTTGTATTTCTAGCACACAGTAGGTGCCTAATCAATGTTGGTTGAACCAATGAACTGATCATGTGGGAGCTGGAGGGTATGATAAACACTCTCGCCCTTTCCTTATTCAGATGCTGGAGGGTGTAGTGTGACTTGAAAATGAAATCGAACCCAAAGTAGAACATGGTATTATTCAACAAAGAGTTTTCGAAATCATGAGGATGTTCCACACGCTACCGTTTGGTCTTAGCTCTTAACCAGCTTCCCTGAATGGCCCAAGAGACATTAACAAGTTTTTCTTAAAAAGGAAAAAAAAAAAAAAAGAATTCCACAGTTAAATACATTTGGGAAATCAGAAATGCAGGGTTCAGCGGGGTTAGGGACCTGGGGACCGCAGGACTTCTCAGGGTCTAGAGCGGGCTGCTGTGCGCTGTTTACGCAGACGGGGAAGTGTGCGTGATAAGCGATATTTTCCAAATTGCTTTGACGGTGGATTCTTTGGGGAAGGAGCAGAGGCAGCCAAAAAAGAAGCAATTGCAGGGCCGGAACAAGGGCGAGGCCGGCGCGCAACACTGAAGAAGGCGCCCGCGCGCACGAAAGCACCTGCTCGACCTTGAGAGTGAGCATCCTTCAAGTTCACAGCCCGGAGCATCACGCGCCCCACCCCAGCCCCACAGCAGAGAGAGTCACGTTACCACCACCGAAACGAAGCGTTCAGAACCGCGTTAGAGAAATGTCCTGTGGCCACCCCTCGCTTGGCAGTTATTAGTCAGGGGTCATCATTCTGAAGATGACGACAAAGGTTTCCGGACCTTCCTCGCCACCTGTTAGACGGATTCTGCGTCAGCCTTAGCGACGTGAAGCCCTTCCCTGGCCCTGCCCTGGCCACAGAGCCTTCCGCGGACATCCGGCCAAGGGCGGTGGAACCCCTGGCGTCGTCGGCAGAGCCAGGGTGCCCCCCGGCGCCGGGGCGGCAAAGGGGAGCCCGAACGCGACGCGTCTGTCCCACGCCCCCGAGGCCGCTGGTTGCTCCCTTTCTTTCGTTCTTGAAAACAGCAGAAATTAAGAAAGGACTTTGTAATGGCCAGAACACCGTCCAGCACTCGAATGAATGAGTGAGTGAGTGAATGAATGAATGAGCGAATGAAAGGATGGAATCAGGTAGCGTCTCATTTCCCTGCCTCGTCTTTGCTGTTTGCCATTTGCTCCCCGTCTTCTCGGTGTCCCTCCCAAAGTCAAGTCCTGTTTGATCCTGGAGCTGATGACTGAAGCCGGGTGGGACAGGAAGCCCGAGAACAAACTGTCCAACCAAGAAAGTCTGAACCCCACTTTCTTCTCTCTGCCGTTTTCTTTCTTCCTGTTTCTTTAAATCTGTGAAAACAATAACCACTCGAAGGTTCATGGGCATGCAGGCTCCCACGCTCTGAAGAGACTCACGGAATTCACTGTCACTTTAACTCAAGCCTTTTTTTTTTTTTTAAGTAAAAGGTCTTCGGGTAAACGCAACCCAGAGAAATGCAGTAAAACATATGGCCTTTAACTCTCACATGGGCATGGTAGCCATGCCCATTCAGATGGTATGCTGACATACTAGATGGAAAACAAAGCTTCATTTGTTTGGTTATCGATCTAATTAGACTCTAATACAAGAAACTGAGGATATTCTGTAATTCTACATTATAGTCCAGTTCATGAGCGAATGCAAAAGCAGAGAGGGCCTGTGTGCAGAATTAAAATGGTCACTGAATTCGCTAAATGTCTGCTTGCTCCCTGGGCAATGATTTGGGTTTCCTGAGTATTGCCACCAGGAATCCCACACCCAGCTCGAGAGAGCTGAGAGAGCCGTTCTGTGTTTCTCGGGGCCTGGCCTGACTCATTGGTGTGAACGGAGGCTGTGCCCGCACCATCACGAAATGGTCCATTTGCATTTCCAGGACCACACACAGAAAGGCACTTGCTGTGGACTAAATCGCGTCCCCCCAAAATTCGTATGTTTTGAAGCCTTACCCCCAATGTGAGAGCTTTCGGAGGTGGGGCCTTCGGGAGGTAATTAGTGTTAGGTGAGGTCATGAGGGTGGCCCCCACGATGGAATTAGTGTCCTCACACGAAGAGACACCAGAGCCCTCCCTCCTTCCCTCTCCCCTGCTGCTACTTGAGGACACAGCGAGAAGGCAGCTGTCTGCAAGCCCGGAAGGGAGCACTCTCCAGAACCCAGCCCTGACACCCCGATCTCAGAGCTAGACAGCCTCCAGAACTGTAAGAACATAAATTTCTCTCGTTTAAGACATCCGAGCAGCCTAATACAGCATTCAGTAAATCTCTGTTGAATGAACAAATGTATGATCGCCTGTATGTCATCAAGAGTTAGCTACGTTTTATAATGAGTGGTCTTGGATGATTTTTTTATAGTATAGTATACTATTTTTTTATAGTATACTGTATTTGTCAAGCCATTGTGATGTGGAGTTTATTAAGCACAACTTGTCTATTTTCTTGGCTACTCTTATCACAAATCCCTATTATTGGTAAACTTTAGTAAAAAAGATACATCCAGGCAAGTGCATATGCACGGCTAGCCACCAGATCAGGTTTCCTAACCAACCAGGCTTATAAAAGCTGTCAGACAGCTTTTATTTTATTTAAAAAAGAAAATACTGGCCAATTATTCGAACTGTTCAAAAGTTTCAGCACCATACAGGCAGAACCACAGAGCTCTCAACACCTCCACAGAACTGCGCAGTTCTTTGTAGAATGAATTTATTCAAGTTAATTCTAAAAATTTCCATGACTTTTTTAGATGCTAAAGGAAGATATTTTAAAAAGAGGTCTAATTTTTTTCAGTCATCACAATTCTTATAAAGATCAAATTCACATTCCTCACAATCATCTATTTATCTTTTCATATACTTAAAAGCTAAAACTTAAGATTTTCCTTATTTATTTATTTAAAAAAAAAAAAGTCTATTAGGTTATCTGGACAACTTCATGTGCCGGGGACAGGCAAATAAGGTCAAAGTCACCTTTTTCTGGGCATCAAGTTCAGGACTCTGAAGTTGTTTCTTTGATTGGTGGTCCCAAATCGCAATCTACAGTTCGTATAAAAAGAGAAAAAAAAACCAGTGTTGGAACCCGAGATTACCCTCAGTACATTTTAGATAAAATTCTGATTGTATTACTAATGTCCAAATTACATCTACATGCCTGAATGCTCAGATACGCTAAGTAATTACTGGCATTCTACTAATAAATGGTATTGACAAATATTGAGTCATTACTGTGTGTCAGGTACTGTGATAAATATTTTAAACACATTATATAATTTGATCCTGGCAAAGACCCTATGAGGTAGCTACTATTGTTACCCATTTTACAGCTGAGTAACTGAGGCTTTCAGTAACTCCCAGGAGGTGCTCACTCGCTCATCACTCGTAGCCCATGGTATCTGTCTTATAGTACCATAGCACTGGTTCTAGCTTCTCGCAATATTACCCAGCTTTCTTGGACCTTGGAACCTAATTTACCAATCCCCATTTAATCTTCATTACCCTTTCAGAACATTGTGATCATTAGCTAGCGGTCAGCCTCAAGTTTATCCAGTGAAAATGCCCTCGTTTGCAAAAAAAAAAAAAAAAAAAAAAAAAAGATTTTGAATTATTCTTATCTATGCATGCAACAGTTGCCCTAAGGGAATAACATGCAATAATCATTTAGCCTAGTCTCAGTTACTTATATGCTTCAAAGTAATACAATTGCCACCCACCAAAATTGTAAACTCCATGAGAATACAATCATGAAAACGTTGTCCACATAACATGTGTCTGGTACACAGAAAACTCTCAGTAAATGTTTCTGATTAAATAAATACTGCAAACCTTTAAGTTTTCTTTAATTAAATGTCACCGGAACTTTAGACTAGCTCCCTCTGCATGTCTTTGAGTGGTAACGTTTCATTAAATTGAACCTTTATCTTCCGCTAGTTTATAATTACAAGGTGGTCGGGACCAGAATCATCCTTGAGATTAGTGCTGCATCGCTGAGCACAGAAAATGAAGGACAACATATCCTCTCTTCCACTGGCGCGGTACAGAATTAGCTCTGTAAATAATGCAGGACCAGTAGCTGACATCAGAGCCATAAAATTCCGATTGGTAAATCTCTTCCGCTGAAAACCAACCAACCAACCACCCTGGCGATTGGAAGGAGAAGAGGGGTGGTGAGGTTCGGGTACTAACATATAACCACTCAGGGAACGTCCTCTGCACTGGTGAGCGCCACCCAAACCCTAACCCAGCGCCGTCCCCTCCCATCCTCCCCCCCACCCGTGCTCCAGGATCTCAGGCAGGCTGAGAGCAGAGCCCTGAGAGGCCTTGTTCCTTGTGCCCCTGACCCCAGCTCCCAGAATGGCAGCTTCCCGCTTCGAGAAAAACTTAAACTCCCACCAAAGAAGCCAGTTTGATGAATTACAGGCCTGCCTCTCGCTAGATTTCCTCAACGCTAAAATATCTTTTTTCTCTATACCTTGAGTGACTGTAAGACACATTCGAGCTACGTCTTGGGTGTTCTGGATTGTTGGTTTCAATTTAGTTAATTCGGTGAAAATCTTTCTGCTGTTTCCTTTGATTCTGTAAAGCCACCTTGACTTCCGTTGCTTTTAAACATCCCTATTAGAGGATGTACGAGGGCGAACTTGCTATTCATCATGCATGATCTGGAAGCTTGTTAGAGACGCAGATTCTCAAACCGGTGCCCAGACCTAATAAGAGAGCATCAGAACCTCTGAGCCTTAACCAGACGTCCAGGTGATTCATATGCAGAGCAAAACGTGAGAATCACTGCCCCGGGCAGGAGACATGGGAGGGCGTGGACATCTTCCAGGCAAGAAAACGACACACTTGGGTGGGCGCACTGTCCTCTCTCTGAAAATAAATGCCACTTGCTGGATGTCTCTTATTTGCCAAAGGCCTCTTCCCCGGCCCCACCCCCACCGCCCCCCTGATCTGCTCCCCAGCTCCTGTCCCACGGACTGCAGCGCAAACCCTTACGGTCCTCCATTTTGTCAGTTCCCTGCACGGGCTTCTTCTTTCAAAGTTTCAGTTCCTGCCAGTTGGCCGCCTCCTTCTGATCCCTTACACACTCTTTCATCTCCAGTAAGAGATAATTAATGATCTAGGGGATTTCTGCTTCTGGTCACGTGTACAGGTTTACAAGAGACTCGTTCTCACCCTAACGACCAAAACAGGCCAGGGTAAGGCAAACTACTCATCGACATTTAAGACTCGTCGGAGAACTGAGGGCACAAAGAAACCTGGACGGACTGAACTTGAACGGGAGCAGCTCTGCGTGGAGAAGAGACCCATGGCCATTTTCGCCTCTGGTGGAATGGCAGACACCTGAGGAGTCTGTGACTCAGCTGAAATGTGAACGAACTTGTCAGGGCTGCCTGAGGGCCGAGCGGCCTTGGCCGCAGGAGCACGTCCCTACCCAAAGGGACCCAGCAGCCCTCGCGTAGGGCTGGGGTGATCCACCTGAGACGCCACCAAAGGAAGGGCTAGAAGGACGATCTGGAGCATTCTGGGCTTTCTCAGGGATAGAGGGTGGGAGGAGATCTCCAGGGGCGCAGAACGCAGGGGCAGAGGACAAAAAGAACTCAAAAGATGCCGTCAGCTGGGCAGAAAGCAGGGCGAGACCGCCCACGGTTCTCACACCTGTTAGCTTGCTTCTGCAGTACAGGCAGATCTCAAGGATCTCAGCGGTGCTCAGACCCCAGGCTCTGCTGAAGGGAAAGTCCTAGAGCCACCCTCAAAACATCTGAAAGCCACAGGGACCTGAATCAGACTAAAGCTGACAAAGCCGAGATCCAGACTGATTACGATTGACTTTCGGCCTGCCACAGAAAACGGAAACTTTGCTGGAAGCTTTAAAGTGTTATTTACTGTTATTATTTTTACTTTCTTTCTAAAACATTTGACATGCAATAAAAAAAAAAAAAAAAGAATTCAAAACCGACGGGAAAGCGAGAAAATGTGTCTCGTGGTTAATATAGAAAAGAAGCAATAGAAGCAGATCCAGAGATAAGTTAGACGTTGAAATGATCGAACCGGGATGTTAAAATACGAAATACCGATGATATAAAAATGTTACAAGATCTCGTGGAACGCGAGGCAGTGTGCACGAAGAGATGGGGAATTTCAACAACGTAGTGGAAACTGGAAAAAAGAACCATATGGAAATGCTAGAGATGAAAAAACACAATATCAAAAATAAATTCATTATATGACTCAACGGCGGAGCAAACTGAGCATCTGACAGGGTTTGGGCTAATTTCAAACAACCCAACATACGTGTAAATGGTGTCCCAGAATAAGAGAAGAGAGACTCTATGGGACAAGAAATCGTTGACGCTTTATTGGCTAAGACTTACCAAAATTGTCGGAAAATATCAGCTTGCGGAACCAAGAAACTCAGCACACCCAGCAGAATAAATACAGAGAAAACCACACCTAACTTCATAGCCAGACGGCTGAAAAGCACGGGTGAGTGGTAAATCTGAAAAGCAGCCAGAGAGGAAAAAAAGACACAAATACGAGGGATTCATGATACAAATAACAGGTAAATTTCCACCGGAATCGGTGGAGGCCAGAAGGTAACAGAACATCTATAAAATGAGAAAAGAAAAATACGGCCCAACTAGAACTCTGTTCCCAGTGAAAATAGCCTTCAAAAACGAAAATGAAAGAAAGTCATTTTCAGACAGACTGAAGTTGGGAGAATGCACCCCCAGACCAACAGACCAACGCTACAAGAAAAACTAATGTAAGTTTTTCGGACTGAACAGAAAGGACACCAGGAGGAAAACTTAGATCCGCAAGGAGATGTGCAAGGCGTCAGAAAAAGTAAATAGATGGGTCGACGTTGAAGACCTTTCAAAGGGATGTATCTACACCTGCATCTCTCTCTCTCAGCATGTGTCATATTTTAAAGGACTATTGATTATTTAAAGCATCTCCCCCCGCCCCATATTATAGCATATGGAGAAATAAAATGTAAGATAAGACCGAGGGGGAACAAACAGTCATATCATGAGCTTCTGACACATCTGTGAAGCTGTATAGTAGTATTTTTTAGCAGACTATTTGTAGAGAGGCTGGGATAACTTAAAGATACGAAGCATAATCTCCAGACCAGAGATCCCCAAAGCATGGTTCCCAGACATACATCGGCACCAGCATCTGATATGCGAATTTTTTTAGCTTTATCACAAACCTACAGAATTAGAAACCCCGGGGGTATGGTGCAGAAATCGGTTTTAAGAAAACCTCCTGCTGTTTCTAATGCATGTTAAGTTTAAGAACCACTGTCCTAGAACAGCCACCAGAATATACCACAAAGAAGCAGAGCTAAAAACGGGAGGTAAAACGAAATGATGAAAAGTTGCAATACACCCAAAAGGAGGCAAGAAAATAGTAGCAGAAACAAAGACTAAATGGGATAAGTAGAAAATAAGTACCAAGATGGGAGATTTAAACCCAACCATATTAATAATTGCCTCAACCGTAAAGGTATAAAACTCTCCAATAAGAGGCAGAGATCGTCAGATTGATACCAAAGCAGGATCTAACAAAATGCTTTTTTCAAATATACAATTCAGTTATAAAGACACTGATCGAAAGCCCAAGAGTCGGAAAAAATGTAGTATGCAAACATAAAATATAAAAAAGCAGATGTGGTTGTGTTAATATCAGACAAAGTAGACATCAGAAGAATATTATCAATCCTAAATGTGGATGGAACAGAATTCCAAAATGCATAAAGCAAAAACTGACAGGAACCAACAAAAATCTACATTCATAGGTGAAGAGATTTAAACACCCCTGTGTCCGTGATCATAGGCAAAATAGACTACATTCTGAGCAACAAAAGACTTCTCAATAGATGTCAAAAAATAAAACCTCATAGAGCGTATCTTCTGACCCAATAGTAATAAATTGGGAATCAATAATAAAAACATATCTGGCATTACACATCTATTTGGACAGCTAAAATAAAAAATAGTGACAATACCAAATGCTGGTAGGGACACAGAGAAACTAGATTTCTCACACATTGCAATTGGGAGGGTGAAATGGTCCGGCTACTCTGGCAAATAATTGGTCAGTTTCTTTAAAAAACAAAACATACATTACTAAATGACCCAGGAATTATACTCCTGGACATTAAACCCATACAAGAAAACTTAACGTCCACACAAAAACATGTACACATATGTTCATGGTAGGTTTATTTCTAATAGCAAAAAAATTAGAACAACTTAAATGTCCTTCAGTGTGTGAATGGCTAGACAAGCCGTGGCATGTCTACGATGGGATACGATTCATCGATAAAAAAGAAACACACCATTGATAGATACAACCACTTAGATGGATTTCAAGAGATCATGCTGTGTGGGAAAAGAGCCTCAGAGGTTATATACTATAAAGGTCCACTTATATAACATTTTTTAAATGGTAATATAGAGATGGAGAACAGATGAGTGGTTGGCAGGCATCATGGATAGGGGAGGGGGAGGGAATGGGTACAACTATGAAGGGGTGGCATGAGGCAACTTTGTAACAATAGGACAGTTTTTCATCTTGATTGTGGTGGTGGTTACATTGATCTACACATGTCATCAAATTGCATTGAAATATCCACACGCATCCACACTTGAATGAGTGAAAATCTGAAACCTGTGAATTGTACCAACGTCAATTTCCTTGTTTAGTTATTATTACAGTCATGTAAGCTGTCCCCATTGGAAAAAACTGAGTGAAGGCTACATAGTACTTCTCTGTATTATTTTTGTAATTTCCTATGACTACAATTTTTTCAAAAGAAAAAGAAAAAAAGTTTTGGAAAATTCACAAATATTTGGAAATTAAACAACACTCCGCTAAATAACCCTTGAGTCAAAGAAAAATCACAAAGACTATTGGTTCCTATTTTGACATGATTGAGACTAAGGAAAATACAAAAACCAAATATTGTGGAACGCTGTGAAAGCAGCGCTTCGAGGACATTTTTTAGATTTAAATACTCATATGGAAGAAAGGTTTAAATCAATGATATTACCTTGCATCACAAGAAACTAGAAAAAGCAGAGCAAATTGAATCCAAAATAACTAGAAAGAAGGAAATAAAAGAAAAGAGAATGTTGAAGAAAGATAAGGTGAACAAACAATATAGAAAATCCATAGAATCCATTTTTAGATCTTCGTAAAGCTAATGAAATGATCAGTACCTTAGTAAGGTGATTAAGAAAATAACAAGGAAACAAAGAATAACAAAAAATATTTTAAAAGAATGAAAAAGGCTTACCACTATAGATTACACAGACAATAAAAGGATAAAAACCTTATACCAATATACTGACAGATTTAAATGAAACAGACGAATTTCTTAAAAAACAAAAATCGCCAAAACTGACAAAAGAATAAATTTAAAAAATTTTAAAGCCTGATAACTATTAAAGAAAATGTATTCGTGGAAAAAACAAACAAACAAACAAAAAACAGGAAAAAACCTCCCCCAAAGAAAAGTCCTGAGTCAGGTAGCTTCTCCTACTATTTGAGAAAGAAACAGTAGCAACCCTACATAAGATCTTCTAGAAAAGAGGAGAAAGTTGTTTTATGGGCTTTGCTCTGATACTAAAACCTGACAAAGATCACAAGAAAAGAAAGACTACAGTGTATACCCTTCACAATCACAGACATGAAAATTCTTAAATATTAACTAATCAAATCTAGCAATAAAAAAAATCCGTTACGATCAAGATAGGCTTATCTCAGGAATTCAAGGCTGGTTTAACAATCAAAAAGTTGTAATTCATAATATTACCAGAATGGAAGAGAAAAAATATGATGGTCTCGTTGGATGCAGAGAAAAAACATTAGATAAATTCAACACCTTTCATGATGAACCCTCTCAGCAAACCAGAAATAGAAGAAAATGTCCTCAACTAGATGGAGATACATTGCCAACACGTAACATCACACGCGTCAACACAACTCTAAATAGTTTACCCCACAACTGAGTGTTGTCTGCCAAATGGAGATTTCTGTACCAGTGAATTCGACCAGGACCAGCAGCCTTTACAAGCGCTTCGGAAGATCTTCTAGTGTGCAGACGCCACCGATTTCTTGCTGGCGGAGACAAGCCAAAAGCACAACACTCTCTAGGGGAGAGCATATTTTCAAATTACAGGTCAGGATTCACTGGGGAGTGTGACATCAATTCAGTAAGTCGAGACTAGAATTTTTTTTTTAATAAAATTCATTCAACTAGACTAGAAAATATCAGAATATATCAAGGGGAAATATTGTTTAGTGAAATTTTTGCCTGAAATACATTGTATTCACTTCTTCCTAAGTGGCTTAACTTTTTTTTTTAAGTGATCAATGGTTACTCAGGAGTATAAAGAGAGGGTAGTGATTGATCATTGCTATGGCCCAACAAAGCTTTCTCTGTCCTATGCTTAAATAATCTTAAGAGGTGTGTGTGTGGGTGTGTGTGTGGGTGTGGGTGTGTGTGTGAAATAGCATGTATTTCTTACTGTGAGCTGTGATACAAAACTTTGAGGCTCTTTCTCATTTTACTAGGGATAGATATGCAGCCAATGAATGTAAAAGTTATATTTGTATTTCGGAGGGTTTTATAATATATTTAACAATATTAAGCTATGTTTATTCATGTGTCTTTTCTGGAGACCTATTTTAAAGGGAAATGATTTTCCCAATTCAACTATTCTATAGATAAGATTTTAAAGGAACTAATCTTGACTTCGAAATCAAATTCTCTAAAGCTATGTCAAAATAAAATATTTTAGAACTATACATAGAAAGCAGCCCCATGAATTCTAATAGCTGGGATAAATGCACTAGGATACACAATGTTATTTATAAAAAATTTTTAAAAGTTCACCGGATTACTACTAGCAGTAGTTGAAAATCCAAAATATTTCCCAGCACTTGAATTCCTCCTCTAAAGAACCCTGTTTTATAATCAATAAATCTTCATTACCACGTGCTAATTGAACAGTATTAGCCATTTCGGCAAACTCTAAATAGAGAGACGAAATAATAACAAGAATTATCACAACAGTGTCTGATCGGGGTATACAGAATGAACTACATTCTCTGAGTTCATTGACAAAACCTTTAGGAAATGAAGGGGTTAAAAAATTGTTGCGGTTCCATAAACAGGCAAAAAATGATATCTGAGCGAGAAGTGTGGGTACACGTCGAGGGCTATAACAGCAACAGTATGGACTACCCAATACACAGCATCCACCCCCCGAAATGCCGAGCCCTCCTAGGAAAGAAAAGAAAAATCTGTCCTTGCCTGCTACAAAATTAGTCTCTCTCCACACCTGTAAGACACAAGACAGAGGGAGGGCTATAAAACGCCAGGATTGCCCAGCGCGGCTGCTCAGTGCTACATTGCACAACTCCAGAGGGCGCTCTCACACCATCTGCAACGCGGATGGCTTCCACCCCCCACCTCCGCCCAAAGTTGAGCAGTGCACAACCCGAACAACCGTACCAGGCAGCCATGAGTATAGCGATTCAGAGCACAGGCTTTGGAGCCCAACAAGCCTGGGGTCTAGTTCCAGCTCTAATTCCAGACTGTACAACCTGGGGCTGGGTATTTAACCTCCCTAAGCCTCAATTTGCCCAAAAAGACACATTCTATGTCCCTAGGACTTAGGCACACACGGTGGCTCTTCATCTGTGTGATAGAAATGTAAAAACGAGCCTTATAAGGTGATGGAGAGGAGTAAATGAAGCAACATACAAAATTTTTATGTATAGTCTAAAAACTAGCACGCCATAAGCACTAAACAAATATCTATTTAAAAAAATGACAAACAAATATTGAGATTCTTCAGGATGGAAAGATGTGTGCCGGGAAGGAATTACTTTGTTTAAGAAAAATAATCATAAGCTATTGAGATAAGGAAAACATGAGAATAATACAATCAGGATAGGATCGAACTTGGGTACGGTGGGGATAATGCTTGAAGCTTGAGAGTAGTTGGCACAAATAAAGAGGTAGGAAATGCATATATTTTGTTATTTTCGATTGTAGGTCAGGTAATGGCAAGAAGCATTGATAACTTCGACCAATTCTAAGAAAGATATTGTCATGAGCCCTGAACCACGGAAGCGGAGAAGTCTGGGTTCACTCCTGGCACGGGGTGGGGAGGGCGGACAGGGGACAGCTGAGGGGACATGTGTTCCTTCCTCCCCACAGCGCTTATTTCCTGGTGGAATTGTGGTTCTGACGCAGTCGTGACAACTCTTCGCCCTTAGCAAAGTAGCACAATGGAGAAGGTCACCCTAGATTGTAAGCACAAACGCAGGACCGGCTCCTGTCGCCTCCTTGGCCTGCGGTTCTGCTGCGCGCCCCCCGGCGGGAAGCGGCGGTGCAGGCGTTCCCTCGGGAGAGGTGGTCGGTGACAACAGCCAGCAGAAGCACAGGGAGGGAGGGAGGGAGGGAGCGCTGAGCCCCGGCGAGGCCGCGCCAGTCAGCAGTTAGAAAAGCAGGCATTTCTCACACTTGCTAATGAGCTTGACGCTCGTGAAACATAAACAGGAAGTGGGAGCTCTCCAAAGCGGCCTGAAGGAAATCCACTCCCAGCTCGGTCAAGGTGTGAAGCCCAGCTCTCTGGGTTGTCAAGGTCACTGCCAAGACTGACCACCGCCCGCGCCCCCGCACCCGAAGCGCATCTGCGCCCAATCCCAGCAGTGACCCCCTTTTTTTTCCTTTTTCTTTTTTTTTTTTCAGTCCTTCCCCGCAGCCAGGTCACTCGGCGGCGGGGTGACTGACCCAGGCGGTGGGAAAGGCTGACAGTCATCTCTCAACTCCCCGGCGGGTGGCGGGGCGGGGCGGGGCAGCGCAGAGGTCAGTGAAATCCCCGCCGGGCTTTATTTTAGTCACGAATTTCCACTGGCTCCCTCCTCCGACTGCATCAGTGGGGCCACAGCCTTGGCCTTTGAGCCGTTCTCCCTGCTCCAGGCTGAGCGAGAAGGTCACAGAGGCCGGACATTTCCGGGGGAGGTGGCGGGGTGGGGGCCTGCTCCGGGGCGACCTACAGGGGGGGCGGCAGAGACCCGGGGCGCGTGGAGGGGGCCTTTCTGCCCCGGGCCGTTCCCCTCCTCCTCTACCCAGGCATCTCAGTGCATATGAAACAAAATTAAAAAACAAAACCACAAAACCGCAAAAAAAAAAAAATTTTTTTTTTTAAACCTTATCTTTTCTCTCTGCCAGCCAGCGGCCCCGATATAGTTTTCTCAGGCTGCCTTCCCCTCGTTGCCCAATCTGTCTTCTTCCCAGAGGTTCCCGTAAAATCGGGGGGCAGAATCTGTGTCTCTACCACTGGCACCGCGCAGGGCGCAGAGCGGGGGGCTGCGCGCCGCGCGTGGGCCGCATGAGCGCTGCGACTCACGGTGACCGCCACCTAGGACCGCGTCCTGCTCTGCGCGCGGACCGCAACGCGGCGCGGCTGGGTCCCGGGCGGGCGCGCAGCTGGCCGACCCCGCGGGGCGCGCCGCCCCCCGGGTCTCGGTGCCCGGGCCGTGCACAGGGCGGCGCAGTCAGCGGCGCGGCGGCCCGAGCCCCGGCCACGTGAAGCGTCCCGCCCCGGCCGCTGCAGGGCAGGCGTCGCCGCCACGGTTGTGTAACGCTGCAGCCGGAGGGGAGGCGACCCGAACGCCCCGTTCGGGAGGGGGCAGAGGCGGGAGGGATCGCAGGGCGCCCCGCCCGGTGTCTCTGTGGGCCCGACTAGCGAAGAGGGTGGGGGGCCCTCGGGGGTGCGCACGTGGGATGCCTGCCGCCCGCAGGCTGTGCGGGCCGGCGGAGCCCGGGGGAGCCGGGGGCTGCGCCGCACACGCTCCGCGGTCAGGTGCGCGCAGCGTGCTCGCCGGCGGCCTCGGCTGCCCCTGCGCTTGGCCGCCAGCCGGCTTCCCATGGGGTGACATCCGCCCCGCCCCTCGGCCCCTCCCCACGGCGGGCAATTCCTGGACGCGGGGCCGCGGAGTGGGGGCAGGGAAGCCGGGACGGAAAGAAACCCCAGCCTCTGGGGAAGGCAGGGGGCCGGGCGACTCCCTCGGCTGCGCGCGGGTTCCTGCGAGCGGCCGGGCGGGGGAGGAGGAAGAGGGCCGGGCTGGAGCGAGCGAGGGGATATTCCTCTCCCAGCTTGAGTCAGACGCGGGCGGATCCGTCCTCCCCCGTCCCCTCCCAGGAGACGGGAACTTACTTCATTTCCCTGGGGCAGGTTCGCCCACGTTACCACCACCCCCCCCCCCCGGCTCCCCTTCCAGCTTCCGCGCCCCCCGCCCAGCTGGGCAGGACCTAGGCCGCGCTGCCACCCCCTCTTCGGGGAAAGGCAGCTGCACCGCAGACACCTGGGGGCCCGGGCTGGGGGTGGGGGCCCCTCACAGCCACGGGAGCGTTGTCCAACACGTGAGGCTCATGTGATGAAGCCGGGGGAGGGCGGGCAGGTCGCTCCTTCCCTCCCCGGCAGCGGCCAGACGTGCCTGGAGTCACAGGGTAGAACACGTAGCTCCAACCCACCCACTCGCTCCCATTTAACCCAGCCCGCAGCCTCTCCATTACACCAGCATCGCCCCCCCTGACCCCCTTCGCCATTATTCCGCTCCTCCGCTCCCCCGCCCTTCTCATTCATGGCTCCTTTGGCTGGGGCTGCACAGAACACCACCCACCCACATCCAGGCTGACTGCACCAAATCAGGCCAGGGCCGCCGGGGACTGCATGCACGCCCCCAACTGAAGCAGCAGCGCCTCGAAGCTGCAGCTCCCACAGCCAGCGGATTTCAGGGAGCTCGGACTCAGAGGAAGCCTTACGGAGAGAGCTCCGCGGACCCCTCCAGGATAGTCCTCACCCGACGCTCTCCTGCAGACAGGAGCGCATAGTGGCCCCGGCTCGCGGTGCCATGGAGCGGATCCCCAGCGCGCAGCCGCCCCCCGCCTGCCTGTCCAAGGCGCCCGGACTGGAGCCCGGAGACCTACCAGGGTAAGTGGGCGCCCCTGGCCCCTTGAGCCTCAACAACAGCACCGCGTTTCGCGCCGCTCCTACTTGGAGCAGCTCCCGGCGCATCCGGGGGTTCTCGCCCGCCAGGCTCCGCAGCCGGGGCGCACGCAAACTCACGGCCATCCCCGTCCCCTCTCCCTGCAGGATGGATTTCGCCCACATGTACCAAGTGTACAAGTCGAGGCGAGGAATAAAGCGGAGCGAGGACAGCAAGGTAAGAGCCCCGCGCCCCTGGGGACCCCGGCCCCTAGCTCGTGCCGAGTTTCCAAGAAAAGTTTTTCTCACTCTGAGGCTGGAGGGGGGTCTGCCAGGTGCGGGCTCGGCGACTCTACCGAGTGGCTTGGCGAAGAAGGGGCAGGAGGAGGTTCTGGGTGTGACTCTGCTCCGCCGCCCGGACTCCTTGAGCCGTGGGGTGGGGAGAAGAGGGGCTTCTCAGCCCCTTCCTTTGGCGCCCACCGCCTCCCCGTGCGCCTTGCAGGAGACCTACAAACTGCCGCACCGGCTCATCGAGAAGAAGAGACGTGACCGGATTAACGAGTGCATCGCGCAGCTGAAGGATCTGCTACCAGAACATCTCAAACTTACAGTAAGTGAGAAGCTGGCGGCTCTCCAGGCCAGCTCCTCTTCCAGAGGGCGGGCGGGGGTCACTCGCCGCCTGCAGGGCCCGCGGGGAACTGCAGAGCAAGGGCTGGATCCGAGCCGCCGTGGCTCTGTTTGCGGGGTACGCTTCCCCAATCCCGAGATTTTCTGGAAGCCTCATGAGAACCACTGGACGTCTCCAAGTTGGCTCCAACACCAGCTGGCCTTCCTTTACAAGAGTTTTAGACTTTCCTTCTGATGATTTTCGGGGTTCTGGAGTTTTCCCGACTTGAGCAAACCAAGCAACAGAAATTTTATTTACCCTCCCTTTTCCCTTTTCTTTTAATTGTTTTAAATAAGAGGACTTGTTTTGATGTGCGATTTTTTTCACATCCTGTCCTTTCTTGGCAGTAGCCAACAAACAGCTTACTAGCTTGGCAGCCCTCGGTTGGGGAAAGGGGGAAAAAATAGTATTTGAGGAGGAAGAAAAAAGCCTGGATGAGCAGGGAGTTATGAAAGGGTGTCAGGAAAGGAACAAGGGGAAGCCTCTTGGCTGCCAGACACAGGAGAAGTCCCTCCCCGGGCTGACACCACTGCAGAGAGCTGTTAACTCGATTCCCCTGAGTTAAGGTCAGCAGCGGCTGCTGGAGAAATTTATCTGTCAAAGCTTTTTCCTAAGGTAGCAGCGGCTGCTTCTAAAATGCCTCCAAAGATAGGTGGCACTCATTTTTTCTTCTTTAATCAGAAATTATATATATATATATATGTATTTTTTAATCTGTAAATTTCAAATTAAATTTAGCCAACCAGGAAAAGCTATTTTTTGTTTCCTTTAGAGACATTTCTCGCTGCTAGTCAGTGTCCCAGAGCTGGGACTCGTCTGAGCTCAGTGCTGACGGAGACTCTTTTGATTGCAGACTTTGGGTCACTTGGAGAAAGCCGTGGTTCTTGAACTCACCTTGAAGCACGTGAAAGCACTGACAAACCTAATCGATCAGCAGCAGCAGAAAATCATGGCCCTGCAGAACGGTTTACAAGCTGGTGAGTGCCTGCGTCTGGGTATCATCTCGAGAGAGTTCTAGCACAAACAGAGAGCCTGTGGGCTCAACATCTGCTCTAGGAAACGTTCCTGCAATGAATCGCTTGTGCACATTCGTTGTGGGAGATGCTGTTTTGTCGTTCCTAAAAGGTCAGGCTTTTCATTTGGGATGCCGCTGTGTGCCACCTGGCATAAATACAATTAGTCAGATGATCAAATATTTCTGTGGCATTTTGGCTGAAGAGTTTCTGGGTTCTGGGAGTCTTCTCCCCCCTCTCCCCCCCCCCGCTACCCCTTTTAAAATTTTAAAATGCCAAGGCACCTATAATTTGCATCGTGGGTGTTTCGCAGTTAGTCTTCTTCGCCCTGTTTCATTGGCGAATAAATGAGGGGTATGCCCCAGAGTTTTCCTGTTTCTCTACTTCCTTATGGCTCGGTGTGTGGTACGATCCTGGCAGGGTGACAGGAAATGCAGGAGTTTTTCCTGCATTTCGTGTGGTTCCCCGACTAGCCACTAGGTATCCTGGTGATTTGCACAATCTAACGAAACCACTGAAGTTTCATCATCCGCTCTACTCACAGAGACTCACACTCACCTTCTAACCGTCTCGTCTCACTGCTCCCAGAGAATACTGTACAGACCGGGGGAGAAATTTTTCCGCCCACTCCCTCATTCCATTCTTCTCCGCCCTCCTTTCCAAGGCTAGTGGGGTGAGAGTCACGCAGACCTAGCACGTGCTGCTGTCGGGTTCCTCATTGAAAATTGAAAGATGGTCATGCCCGATTTTGTAGGGGTGGGGTCGTGGATCGAATCCATGGAAAAGGCTTAGAAGTAGCTTCTCTATATAAGGATGATGGCATGATTGCGACAGGTATAAGCCATTACAAATAAGCTTACTTCAGGTGACATTTTTCCTTCATTTCTCTGATTTTATGACTGGTCTCTGTCCTTGCTACTATGAGACTGATCTTCTATACATTAATTCTTTGGTTTATGAACATAATAGGATGTTCATTGCTGTGTCACTTATAATGAAAACTCGAGAACAACTCACAAATTCAACAAGAGGGGAAATAGTCCATCTACCTTAATGATGGTCTATTTCTATGATGGGACATTAATTATGCAGCCATTACTGTCATTTGGGGATTGTGGAAGATTTTGTATTTTCTTCCTTATACTTTTCGGTGCAGTCCACATTTTCTCTGATCGTAGATAGTACTTTTTTTTTTTTTTTAGAAACAGAGGCACGAATGAACAAAGGTATTAACAAAAAGGGAAGGTCCCAGCCTTTGGGCCGTAGGTATCCCGGTGACCCTCCGGGCCTCATGAAACCTCTTCCTTTGCGTCTGTGTTGACCCAGGTGAGCTGTCGGGGAGAAACATCGAAGCGAGTCAGGAGATGTTCTGCTCGGGTTTCCAGGCGTGTGCCCGGGAGGTGCTGCAGTACCTGGCCAAGCACGAGGACACCCGGGACCTGAAGTCCACGCAGCTCGTCACGCACCTCCACCGGGCGGTCTCGGAGCTGCTGCAAGGCGGTCCCTCCAGGAAGCCGTCGGACCCAGCTCCCAAAGCGATGGACTTCAAGGAGAAACCCAGCTCCCTGGCCAAAGGCTCCGAAGGCCCCGGGAAAAACTGCGTGCCGGTCATCCAGCGGACTTCCGCTCCCTCGAGCGGGGAGCAGAGTGGCAGCGACACCGACACAGACAGCGGCTACGGCGGAGAGTCGGAGAAGGGCGACTTGCGCGGCGAGCCGCCGGCCTTCAAGGGCGACCAGGGACGCAGGTTCACCGCGGGAGAGAGGATCAGCGCTATTAAGCAAGAATCCGAAGAACCCCCCACGAAAAAGAGCAGAATGCAGCTGTCAGATGATGAAGGCCATTTCCCTAGCAGTGACCTGATGGGCTCGCCGTTCCTGGGCCCCCACCCGCACCAGCCTCCCTTTTGCCTGCCCTTCTATCTCATCCCGCCATCAGCGACTGCCTACCTGCCCATGCTGGAGAAGTGCTGGTACCCCACCTCCGTCCCCGTGTTATACCCCGGCCTCAACGCCTCCGCGGCAGCCCTCAGCAGCTTCATGAACCCGGACAAGATCCCGGGCCCCTTGCTCATGCCGCAGAGACTCCCTTCCCCCTTGCCAGCCCACCCGTCCATGGACTCTTCGGCCCTGCTCCAAGCCTTGAAGCAGATCCCCCCTTTAAACTTAGAAACCAAAGACTAAACTCTCCGGGGGATCCTGCGGCTTTGCTCCCCATCTTCCCTACTTCCAAACGAAACGAAACAAAACTGTGTTTGTGAGAGAGGCGAAGTCGATCCAGGGCGTGTGCCGAGATGGTCTGGGGCGTGGAGAGGGGAGCTGGGGTGTGTGTGCGTGTGCAGCGTGTGTTGGTTTAGGACGCGAAAGCTCCTCTCGGCCTAGGGAAGACGTGAAGGCTTGCCTGCCGTCGGGAGGTTTAGAGGGACTGCGGCAGACCCCTGGGCCTTTCCTTGCCCGGCAAATGCTCCCTCCTCCCCACACGAATCGGCTGGATGTTCAAAAGCTTCGAAGTCTCAGGCCGTGAGTCAGTCTACGCTTTGGGAGCCGGGTCTGTGGCTTTGAGAAAAAGGTACTTTCAAGCGAGGGCTTTCCAGAGGGCAGTTCCCAGCCAGCTCTCCTGACCCCACCCTCCTCCCTGTCATTGTCTCCCTGACTCACCAGACAGGGACGGGGCAGCCAGACCAGACCCGAGCTCTCTGCAGAGCGGCGAGGTAGCAGACACAGGCATGGCACGGTGGTGGCTCGGGGAGCTTCCGCAGGTCTGCTCCCCACCCCTGCCTCGACGAACAAAGAGAATGTAGTCCCCTCCTCGGCCTTTTCCTGAGTGACTAGCTTACTGAGCAACCGAAAGGGGCCCCTGGTCCAGGCCGAGCTGCCAGGGGCCGAGGGAGAAGTCCCTGGGGACCTCTGACACCTGTTTCTAGCTGTCACCTAGAAACAGTCTTGCTGTCCAGGGAACCAAACCCCAGGTCTGAGAGATGCAGACACCTCAGTTCCAAGCGCCCCAAAGTGCATAAAGCTGAGTTTCAAGCAGAGCTAGACCCAGTTCGGTTCCCCCCTAAAACTCCTTTTAACACAGCTTAGCTTCCTAAAGACCTAACCAGCCCTTGGACAAGAAGATCCTCTCGCAGGCTAATTCCCCTCGCCCGACAGCAGATGGAGCGTCCTTATTGCTGAAAAGGAGTCCGTCTCCTTCAGAGAAGCTTTATTTTTGGTCCAGAGTTCTTGTTTTCTGACTCGTCCAGCTAGCCCTGCACCAGCTTTTCAAAATGCACTATGCTTGAGCACCGATTGTGTTTTAACTCTTTCTTTTCCTGTTTTTATTTTGGTATAAAGTCGTTGCCTTTATTTGTAAAACTGTTATAAATATATATTATATAAATATATTAAAAAGGAAAATGTTTCAGATGTTTATTTGTATAATTACTTGATCTACAAAGTGAGAAAAATGAATGTATTCCTGTTTTTGAAGAGAAGAATAATTTTTCTCTAGGGAGAGGTACAGTGTTTATATTTTGGAGCCTTCCTGAAGGTGTGAAATTGTAAATATTTTTATCTATGAGTCAATGTTAAGTAGTTGTTTTAAAGTACTTAATAAAATAATCCTTTTCCTGTGGAAGAGAAAGATGGTCTCCTGCATTTTTTAAAATAACTCGATCATGAGATGAGGCTGTCTCCTGCTGTCCCCAACTAGTTTAATCTCACTGCCATTTCGTTCCGCCTCTCCCATGCCTTGTATTCAGACAGAATAAGCTTAGTCAATCTAATAGACAAATATTTGTTTTAAGTTTGTTTTTATTTTTTTAACTGATGCTTGCCAGAGTTGTAACAATCATCCCACGCCTCCTTCTACAGTTAAGCAAAAAGGACATTCTGTCCCTCCCCCCCTCCCCCCAACAGTCTGCTTTTGTCATGGTCCTTAGAACTTGACAGAAAATCGAAGTATGAAATTGTGGGCCTGAGTGTCCGGGGAGCTTGGTGGAGGAGCAGGCGCGCTGAGAAAAGATGTCCCGGATTATTACGCAATAATAATTGACGCTGGGCTAGCAGCTCTTCGCCAAGGCAGTCTAACTTTTTCGAGTGGAGCAAGGTCTAAATGGATTTGCCATATCCTGTCTTATTGCTGCTGAAGGCAACATCCCATAATTATTTTCTACATCCTTCCTGGACTTCCTCTCACTGGGTGTGTTTGTGCGTGAATGGATATTCGTGTTCCTTAGTCAAGCGGCTCTTATGAAAAAGAAAAAATTCCGTGGGAAATGACCCGGTCGAATATTTTTGCCTCGCCCCGGCTCCCTCCCAGAGGTGTCCTGATGTTTCCTGATGGCCAGTGCCACGCTCCAGACCCCATAGCGTCTCAGCCTTCCAGAACCCTCTGTTGTCTGGGGCCCAGGCAGGAACCTGCCCCAGGCCCCCAGGAAGCAATCAGCCAGACAAAAGCACCACCTGCCTGGCCTGGCTGTTGGCTTCACGTGTCACCTTCCCCATCTCCTGTGAGCCAGCAGGCTGGAGAGAACATTGCCTGGCTTGTGTGAGATGCAGAGCGCAGGGTCCGAATGTTACAATTGTCTGCCATTGACCTCTGGCAGCACGGTGTCCTGAAATGAATCAGGAGGTGAACCCATGGGCCCATCAACCAACCGGTGTCTGTCACCTCCCTGGGGCGGCTGAAGGAAGGGTTCCGAGCCCTCTCACATCCCCCACAGCAGGCAGGTGGCCAACCGTGTGATCTCCCCCTCCTGCCAGCACCCCGGGGCCGGCCCTCCTGCTGGTTGGGCCCCTGAATTCCTCCATGAACCGCTAGGCTCTTCCGGCCAGACTTTCTTATTGGTAAAAACCCAAACAAGTCGAGTTTATCCTGGGGACGGAGCCCGGGGTTGAAATCAAGACCGGACTCGTTTTGCACGCCCCTCTCTCCTGGCAGTGACTCAGGGAGTAGCTGTGGGGACACAGGAAGTGGTTGGAGCAAACTGAACTAAAAAAAGCTTTGAGGGTTCCACACGTAGTCAACCCAGAACCCTCCTCCTGACTTCTGCCCCTGTCAAACACCCCAAGGAGCAGCTGCCCCTCTGCCACCTTGCCCTTCTTGCTTGCCCTTGACCTTCCTCCAGCCCCCAGTCATAGCAGGTTCCAAGTAGCTCAGAAGGAGACAGCTGAGGGGGGTGCGTGCACCCCGGTCTTTTTGCCCACCGGAGACAAAGAGGACCTCTGTTTGAAAAGGGGTGTGCGAGCGTGAGGGGGTGAAGGCTGAGCTGGGGCCCAGGAGGGGCGGCCGGAGGCAGGGGCGCGGCGGCCGGGGACCTGGCCGCCCTCAGACAGGGCGGGATCCGCCGGGATGGTCTCACCCAGCGCTGACCTGCCTGCCTGTTGACACAACGTCACGTTTCCGACTGCAGCCCTTTCGTGTGCGGCCCAGGGCTAAAAGCGGCTGCCGGTTCCTGGAAGCCGACGTGCCTGGCACAGCGTCAGCAGAAACCTGATCCCCGGGGAAGCTTGGCTGCCGCGGGATCGCTCGGCTCCTCCGCCCCCCGCCCCCCCAGACAGGGCCTGGCAGCGGCGCCGGCCTGCGGGGGCGGAGGAGGGAGCTGGACGCAGGCTGGGCGCGGGGACGAGGGCCTAGTTAACGACAAGGTAGCAGCTTCCCACGGGTCGCCGCTCATTAATGGAGCCTAACAACCTAGCAGTGCCATGATGAGAAAGGTACTCTTAGAAGTCACATTTTGTAGATCAATAAAAGCTGGCTCAGAGAGGGGAGGGGATTTGCCCAAGATCACACAGCTTCCAAGTCACCCGAGCATTAATGGGACGTTGAGGATGTTGGATTGTGGCCCTCCTTAATGGCATCCATGGCGAAGGCTTTCACAGAGTCTGGTCGTTTAATAATAACAATAATAATAATTCATAATAATACAAATACTGACACAACCACAATGAACAGCAAACACATTTGTAGCACTTACTGTTTGCCAGGCTCTCTTCAGAGCGTTCCTCATACGATAACTCAATTTTCACAGCGACTGCATGAGGCAAACGTAATTAATCTTTCCCTTATATGATTAACAAAACTCAGTCACAGAGAGGTTACGTAACTGGCAGAAGGTCACACAGCCTAAGGGCCGATGGTGAATCAGCATTTAAACCAAGGTAATGTGGCTTCAGAGCCTATGTGCTTAACTACAAAACTACACTGCCTTTCTCATTAAACGATAGTCATAGCAATAATAATAATAACAGCAGTAGTGGTAAAACTAGGAATAACTGCAACTGTTACTACCGGATTTCGAGTACTTTCTCTATGCCAGGCACTATTAAGCACCTGATGCGAATTCTCTCTACTTCCTACAGAAGCCGTGAGGGGTAAATATTAATATGCCCACTTTCAGAGCTCAGAGAGGGGAACCGCCTCATCTGAGGTGACACATAGGTAAAGGACAGGGCCATGCCCTCGCTTCTAAATGGAGCTGCCGTGACAGTCGGGCTGAAATACACATGATCTCATTTAATCCACTAAATAGCCCCGCCGAGTGGCTGCTATGAGCCCGCCGAGGAGCTAACTGAAGCTCAGAGGAAAATTCTTCGCCTAACTCTTTATCTGCTCCCTCACAAAAGCCCCCCACGACACCACCACCGCACGTGACTATCGGGGCATAATGGCGGGGGCGGTGGAGGCCTGTAGGTTTACTCTGCTGAGACCCAGAATCCAGGTTCGAGGAAGTCCTGTATCAAACGAAGTGTCCTGGGGTGGGCGGGGCCCATGCTTTTCTCTCATTTCTCTTAAGGTTAGGGGAGGGGCAGGGAGAGGGGCCTGGGCAGTAGCTACACATGGACCATGTAGGGCCAGGCCAGTCCCGAGGGAGGGCGGGGGCGGGGGAGCCGAGATTGAGTTTCAGGCTCTCTGGCTGGAAGGGAACCTGGGCCACTCAGGAGCCCAGGCCCCTGCTCCTGTCCCTCCTTGGTTCCCTCAGCCCACCCACAGCCTGACCCAGCTGTCCAGCTGTTGGCCATCTCCCCAGGATTGGCAGGTGAGGGGTAAGCAGGGCCGGTGTCTCGGGCTGGAGCTTGACATACTGCTGGGTTCCCCTCGGGCCTCTGGGTCCTGCTGCATGGCTCCCAGAGACAGAGTGTGCCGAGTCCCCAAGTGCTTTCATATAAAGACTATGTGTTAACGGGATCGGCGTGTTCCCTTGAGAAGTCCGCAAGGTGCCACGTGGCATGAGGGGGGGAAGCCTTGGACTTCTCATCCTCTTCAGCTGGAGCAGCTCCCTTTTCCTGTCTTATATATTGTAGTGGTTTGTTTAAACAAGAGCTCCATTGCTAAAAAAAAAAAATCACAAACATGTTTGTAAAGCATCAAACTACAGCCCCTTCCTCAGGCATGGCCTTCACCTCAGCTGCCTCTTTCTCCGGGATCCAGAGGGAGGCTGAGGCCACTCAAAGCCACCATCCCTCCCAGCACCACCCGCCTGTTTATCCCAAGCCATCTGTTTGGCCCGACTACCACAGCAGAACCTGAGCCGGGAGCGGCCTCTCCCATTGGCTGTGGAAGCCACTGACACGCTTGTCCCCGGCTGGGCCGTCTAGTCTTGTGATGTGGCTGGATGTGGGCCCAAGGGCTTCTTCCGCTAATGACCGGGCCCTCCCTTCCCGGAGGAATCTTAGCAAAGACACCGAGGTGGGACATCAGGGGGGAGCTACCAGGCTACTTGGTAGAGGGGTCGACCCGATGTCATCGCCCAAGCAACGGGGACAACCAGCCTCAGCTACACCTGAGGCCCAGGCCTGCTCTCACGCCCTCCGTCCACCTTGGAGGGGGCGAAAGGAAGAAACTTGTGCTCGTTTATTTGTTGGAAGAGCAAATGTATTTTTTGAAACGGCCTTATGGATGATGGTATATGGAGAGGAGAGTTATGCAAAGGTCTCTGAGGAATTAAAGTAGGGGGGAAAAGGAAGAAAAATTACTCGCTTTCCGGAAAAAAAAATTAGGTTTCTTAGTTTTTAGTAAAATATCTAAAATGATTTTTTCTTTCTTTACTGGAGAATTTTTAAACATATACAAAAGTAGACAGAAACAACAAAACAACCCAATTTAAAAAGGGTCGGAGGATCCGAATACACATTGCTCTAGAGAAGACATACAAATGGCCAAGAAGCACATGAAAAGATGCTCAACACCATTAGTCATCAGGGAAATGCAAATCAAAACCACAGCGACATACCACTTCACACCCACTAGGGTGGCTGTAATAGAGAAAAAACAAAACGGAAAATAACAAGTGTTGTCGAGGACATGGAGAAATTGGAACCTTCGAACATGGCTGGTGGGAATGTAGAAATCAGTTTGGAGATGCCTCGAAAAGTTAGAGATAGAATTACCGCGTAGCCCTGCCATTCCACTCCTAGGTAGGTCCCCAAAAGAATTGAGAACGGTTGCTACAGCAAGGACACGTAAATGCACGCCCGTAATGGCGTCATCTTTATGCTCAAAAACGGCTGAAACGTTCAGCCACGGATGAAGGGCAAGCAAAAACTGCTCTGTAGACACAGACGAGAGGCTCAGAATGCTGCGGCGTGGAAGGACCTCGCAAACGTCGCGCTCAGGTCAAGAAGCCAGACACAAAGTCTCACATCATATGATTCATTTATATGAAATAGTCAGAAATCGCTTCAAGGGCCCAGGGCTTTTGATCTGAAGTTGTAGAAAGGTTTTGGAGCGAGATCAGGATGGTGGTTGTACCGCATATGAATGTACTAAATGCCACTGAATTGTTCACCTAAAAATGGTTCGTTTTATGCGAATTTCACCTCAACAAATTATTTTTTCAAGTAGACAGAAGAGCATAAGGAAGCCTCTGTGCATCGGTCTGAGCTTTAACGATCGTCAATTCGTGCCAGATCGCTTTCATATGTAATCTATACACCCACCTGCTTCCCCTGCTCATATATGATTTTGAAGCAAATCTGGACGTCACGTAATTTCATTTGTAAATATTGCAATATGTATCTCTGAAAGATACGTATTCTTTAAAAGATTACTACAATAGCACTCTCACCCCTTAAAAAAATTAACAATTTTAGAAGGCAATTTTTTAAGACTAATTTTCTGAAGAGAAGTACAGGATGGTTTCAAAATCTAAAAAAAGAGAAAAGCCGATAAGGGAAAAAATTTGTACCTCGGTCCCGATTCATCCTTTGATGCCGATCCCCCCAACCCCATCGAAGTCACTCACAAGTAGGCAGGCGGGCACCGTTTTAGAGTTTATTAATGTTTATACATGCAAATATGAATGTGGCCTATCATTCGTCCCCTTTTTAATACAAAATTAAATGTTATTTACGTTTCCTGCACTTCATCTTCAGCACCGTATCTTAGAGAGCTTTCCCCTGAGTACAGAGAAAAGTTTTTCGCTCTTTTTTTAAAACGGTCTAGTATTTCATTGTCTAAACGTGCGATAATTTATTTGAGCACTTCCCTATCACGGACATTAGGATTATTTCTGATCGTTCGCTATGACCAACAGGCCCTCGGTGATTAATTTTATGCATATGTCATTTTGCATGTGTATGACAATATGTATGAGACAAATTCCCAGCAGTGAGATCGCTGAGTCAGCAGCACGAGCATCCGTCTCGTGCCGATGGGTGTTGCCACACCGTTGTCCAGGGGCTGTGACAGTTCCTACTTAGCAATCAGGAGCAGTCTCACCTGGGAGGCAGTTTGCAAGAGATGTCAGAAGTCTTGGAGCATGTGTATCGCGAGAGCAAGAGATTCCGCTTCCAGGTGTCACCCTAAGGGTTATTGATTAGGTTTGCAAAGATTAAGCTACAAGGATGAACATCTCTGTGTCATTCTTAGTAAAAAAAAAAAAAAGAATAGAAAATGAAAATCAGAAAAATGGCCTAGAGGAGACTGGTTGAGTAATTTATGGTATATGTCAATGCTAGAATGCCACATAGTCATGAAAAATTATGTTGAGAGAATATATTATTACTATTTATTTATTGTTAAGGGGGAAAAGCTAAGTCACAGAATGGTACGTTCAGAATGGTCTTATTTTTTAAATCGAGAATAATATGTCCACTTTTATACGTCCTCTCTCTGCCTCAGTTGTCACGCCTATAAATTGAGGGCAGTAATATCAGCTCCCTGAGTTGTCATGAGGATGAAATGAGTTAAGATCTCTGAGATGCTTAGACCAGTAACTGGCACAGAGGACGCTCCGTGTCAGGGTTAGCTAGAATCCATGCCGCCATTATTATCATTATCATCGTCTTATCATCATTATTAATTATATTACATTTGCAGAAGAAAAAGTTCTGGCAGACCATTCAACACAATTTTAACCATTCTAGCAGAACTTAGAGGTACCGTTACTTTGAGAATTTTAGCTGATCTGTATTTTCTTTTCTTCTTTTTTTTACAATGAACATGTGCTGTTTCTGTAATATATATTATATCAAGAAGGGCCATAAGAAGAACAAGAATGGAATTCTGAGAGGGTCTTGGAAATCTGTCCCCGGAAGAGGATACGGGAAGAAAGGGCAGCAGGCCTTTTGCTTCGCCAGCTCAGGCCTGGGCAGGGCCGGTCCTGTCCAATGGGAAAGGGGCAACGCCCTCTGATGGACAATGGAGGGGTCTAGGGAAGCTGTCATCGCCCATACGCCCAGGCTTCCGTCAGGGACTTCGACAATTAGAGCGATGACGAAAGGTTATTTTACACTCTGTAGCCCGTGAGGGTCTTAAGATGGGGGTCTGACTCATTCACTGCCGTGCCCTAGTACCCATCCTGAGACAGAGCAGAAATTCAGTCAGTGTGCCCTGAATGAATAAGTGGCTCTAGGCTCTGCTGTGTGACCTTGGGAACACCCTTCCACCTCCCTGAGTCTCAGATTCCTCTTCCGCCGAGTGGAGCACTAGGGATCTGGTAGAGACTGTTGTGACGATGGAAAGAGAAATCTGAGTGTAGAGTACAGAGCACCCAGCTCACCTCGGTCTGTGGCAGGTGCACAAGCATTTGTTGAATAAGCGAATACAAAAAAGGCGTGAGACAGGAGCTTATTCACACTAAACTGTAAATGACTGCTATGCCATTCTCTCCTAAAAGAGGCTTTGTAGGGAATAAAGGGAGAAGCTAGAAGAGATCTAGTACATATCCCAGGCTCTGATAAGTACGGTACTAGGCGCTATGCATGCATCATCTTGTGTAATTTCCATTTTATACATATAGAAATTGAGACTCAGTGAGATCAAGTGACTTACCCAAGGACACACAGCAATCAGATGGCACAGCCGGGGATTTAAGCTGCATGTGACTCAAAGTCCTTACTGAAGAGCCCCCGCTATCACCGTGAACAATGGCACGAGGAAGGAAGACGTTCTGGGGAGCTCATCAGTGACACCCCTCACACTCTGCACGGTGCCGGGTGGCCCAGTGGACAGACTGAACGTGCTCAGGGCCCTGGGAAAGCAACCACGGCTCCCTTTTAGCCCCCTCAAATGGGAAAGTTCTTTCCTTTGGATAATTCAAAGAAAAGCATTGGGATCATCTCGTGAAGAAAATTGAAGACCTCACTGAGTTTCTCTACCTTTAAGTTCAGCGTTGTTTTCCATTTGCATTTTCTAGGAGAAGGGAGACCAGGACGGACACGCCTAAGGCTCGTTCCCCCGTCACCCCCGGCCTGTCCAGACCTTACCCAGCCCATGCTGCGCCAGGCCCCCAAGAGTCTGAGGGACGTGAGGCTCGGCCCCCCCCAATCCCCCCACACCCCTGCTTCCTTCAGGGCCCCCGAGGCCACATGTGGCTGTTTCCTTGGGCGGTGGCCTCTGCCCCTGACCCGTGGCTTCTCACGGACCAGCCTTTCAGACAAGGCAAGCACTGCCCAGGCCAGTTCCAAGCCAGCGGCTCGAGTCCCAGCCAGCCTGGGCCTGTCGCAATGAGTCAGCCTTTCACTGGGGAAAAACATGGTGACTGGCCCACAAGTCACTTTTTCCAGCTTGGCCCTCATCCTGGGCTGGGTGTTAGGAGGCCTTTGTTTTTCCCTTTGGGATTTGCTGCCTACGAGGGGTCCCCCGAGGGGTCCTGGGACATGAGGGGGCTGGAATTTTGGGGGGTAGGAGGCAGGTCAATTTGCATCTGTTGAGCCCCATGAATGTCCCTCAGTGTGTCCGCCTGGTCCACACAAGAAAACGTCCAAGCCGAAAAGCTACACCTGCTACACAGGTGAGGCCCGAATGGCAGCTGGGGGAGGGGTGTCTCCGACAAGTCCACCTGTCGTCCTCCTCAGGCTGTGCTGGCACAGCACCCTCGAGGACCTGGGGCTTGGGGCACACTGGGCCCCCTGCCAACCAGAGCGTGTTCCTGAAAGGCGACGCTCCCTTGGGCGCCCTTACCTTTGGTGAACCTGCACCCTAGCTCCATGCCAGGGGTCTGGTTTCAGAGCCGTCCACTTTATCGTCCCTTCTGACTCACCTCCACTGTCCCTCAGGTTGGCGAGCCCTTCCCTGCATGGCGGTGCTGAAACGGAGTCTCCCGGGGTGACGGGCGGGAGGGAGAGGCAGTGACTGTCATCAGTCAGAGGCTGGTGAGGGTGTGTGAGGGCAGGGGCCGGCCCCGGGGGACCCTGGAGGAATCCAGCCTCGGCCTCTGAGGTCCTTGCCGAGAACCCCCCCATCTTGGTGGTTAGCAAAGATTAATCCCTCCATCATTCATCATTCATTCATTCATTCATTCATTTAGGCTCTGGGGTTGCAGTAGCGCACAGAACAGTCACGCTCCTGTCCTCATGAAGGGGAGCGTCTGAGGGGGACACGGGTACTCACCGGCTAATGACAGGAGCAGAAACCACGACCCACACGAACATGAAGGACAGGACTGAGGGCCACCGGGCAGGCAGGGCGGGCTGGCCTGCACCGGGGTGGGTCAGTAGGATTTGGCTGGTTTGGGCCGGGAAGGGGGTAAGAATGACGTTTATTCTGGGTTGAATTGTGTCCCCCCCAAAAAAGACATCGAAGTCTCAACACCCCAATACCACAGAATGTGACTTAATTTGGAAACAGGGTCTTACAGAGGTGACCACAGTCCCATGAGGTCATGAAGGTGGCCCCTCACCCAATTCGGCTGGTGCCCCGGTAAAAAGGGGGAGCTTGGACACGGAGGGGCACACAGGGAAGACGCCGGGCGAAGACAGAGGCGGAAGTTGGAACGAGGCATCTATGAGCCAAGGAACAGCAGAGGTGGCCAGCGAGCCACCTGATGCTGGGCAGACGCCTAGAACACAGCCCCCCTCACGGCCTCGGGGGGTGCTAACCTACCCACGGTGGCCTCGCAGACTTGAGACCCTCCACGTCCGTTCTTGGAGTCACCCGGTTTGTGGTCCTTCGTCGCAGCAGCCCAGAAAACGAATACGGTGTCCGGAACAGAACCGCGAATGCAGACGAGCTGAGGCGAGGCAGGTCTGAGAAGGGAGACCGCCCTGGCTGAGAGGCAGAGTCAACGTTTCCTTTATCTCTGATGCGTGGGAAATGGGCCAGGGCTGGCGCCTCAGGCGACAATAAAAATCACAATCAAAATAATCACCACCTTGAAGAGGTACAGAATGCACGAGATAAGCCCCGGGGAGGCGGGAAGCGGACGAGCTGTTTGGAGGCAAAGATGAGGACACTGGAGCCTTAGCCTTGAGAGAGGGAGAGGGAGCCTCAGAAATCACAGGGCAGGGACCAGCTTCGGGACCTTGGGCAGCTTGCTCTGTGTCTGTGCCCTAATTCTTTCATCTCTTATCTGGGACGTTCCATGACCACAGGACTAGCAGTGTGACCGACATTGCCACCCCGTGCGTGATGGGCAGGGGCGGAGGGAAAAGAAGAATGAAAATAGTATCCGAGACATGGTTCTTGCTGTGACGGAACTTGCAGTCTACTTGGGAGGTGACATTCATTCAGCCCGGGAACGACGAAAGTGGTCAGACAGGGAGCAGCAGACGTTCTCAGGGGCCGAAATGGGGACCTCCCTCGTGGGGTGCTGATACCCGGGCAGACCCCCTAGTGGCTGTGTCCATGCTGTGTCATGGACACCACCCCTGCGCCACCCCCAGCTGATCCATCCCACAAATAAACACATGACCCAAGCTGGACCAATCAGCATCTTTCCCTGATTTTTTGGCTTGGATCTAGGTAAGAAAATTCAGTTTCTCTCTGAGGAAACGGGATGCTCTTGGTGGCACCCAGAAGGAGCTGGTTTGAGGGGATGGAGATGACAGGCACAGACAGAAAGACAGAAGCAGAGAGCGAGCGGGTGAGCTTCTAGCGGCCCTGAGGCCTGGCTCCTCCTGTGTGTACACGAGTTACCCCCACATGCATCCCCCGCATTTCTCCTTTGCGCCTAGGCTGCTGGAGAGAGGATTCTGTTGCCTGCAATGACGGCAGTTCTGGCTCATACGGGGGTCCGCGGTGCAAACTGTTCATGGATGAAGTGACAGAGACCCCGCACATGGCCCGAGTACATCCTCCCGCATCAGGGACAAGAAGTCGTTCCTGCCCTGAGGAAACTCTCAGTGGAGCCGACGGATGCCATCCTCACCCCGCACGACACAAGGCGTTTGAGGTTCCACGATGC